>NC_071524.1:15257783-15557783 GCF_027887155.1 Malaclemys terrapin pileata | reverse complement strand
CCTGGTGATGTCTGCAAAGTGCTTTGCGGGAGGAGAGGCGTTCCGGGAACGCCAGGGTCTGACCCATTCCTGTTTTGCAGGATTATCTTGGCTGTATCATAGACAGTGGACATCTGCCCCTCAAACCCGAGCAAGTGAGCGCTTTGTTCTGCAACATCGAAGACATCTATGAGTTCAACAGGTGAGTCTGCTGCCCCCTAGCGCCCGCTGGTCAGGGAGAGAATGGTGGGAGATGATCGGGAGAGGGACTTGTTGGGGGTATTGAGTTGATTTCTGAGTTCCCTACAACTTTGGTAACAGTGACCCCCCATGTGGGGATTGAACCTGCAACTTCGGGATCTAGATCTCCCATGATGCAGCATGGCCTCACTAAGAGAGGAGAAAGTGGTGCATCATGGGAGATGTAGTCCAATCAGAGAGCCTGGCCCATAGAGAATGAGATCATAAGGTACCTTAGCTATGACTATTGTCTTGAAATATTTTAGTCTCTGTCCGAAATTCAAGATTTTGCCCCAAAAGTCAAAATGTTCTGGGTGCGGGGAGGAACCTTGAGCTAAATGACAGATTGAACAGTTTGGATGGTTTGCTTTGACTCAAACAACTCTCTCAAAGTTCACAACGTTTTTAATTTTTGCATGGGGGAATTTCCCCGGTTTGTTAATTAAACTTTCGGGATCAGAGACGTTTTCACAAACGCTCCCAGCTGCCGTGCACAGTCTCATGGAAAAGGTGATCGCACGAGATCTCCCACATCCTTTATGTAGGGAGCCCTCCTGTCCTGGGCGGACACAATATTGAATGGAGTATATGGTATATTTAATATTTTAATGCAATCTAAAAGTCAAACCCAAATGACAATAACGTTGAAATGAAACGCTGAGGGCCTCATCCTGCCACGTGCTGCATAGACAGTCCCTGCCCCCAAAGAGTTCCCAGATAAAGGGTGGGGAGAGGAAACTGAGTCCCAGAGAGGGGAGTAGCTTGTTCATAGAGTCATAGATGCTAAGCCCAGAAGGGCCATTGGTATCATGTAGCCTGATCTCCTGGATGGCACAGGCCAGAGACCTGCCCCTAAATAATTCCCAGAGCAGATCTTTTAGGAAAATGTCCAGTGAGTTCTCACTCCAGTGCCCTGCCCGCAGGGGTGGGCTGCCCCCCACCCTTTCTCCCTCTTCGAACTATTCCCGTCTCTCTGCTCTGCCCTCCCCCCCCAAGTGTTTCAGCATCCTTGGAGATGCGGGGGCCTCCGCCATCCAGCCGGGCATGCCTCAGTTTCTCCTTTGCTGTAACAATGGGGTTAAAGAGGAACCCCTCCAAGCCCATGTGTGGTGAGATCTAACCACTAGGCCCCAGTCCCTCTCCTGGAGCCAGGAACAGAACCCAGCAGCCCTGGCTCCCAGCCCCTCTCACTAACCATTAGACACCGCTCTCCTCTCAGAGCTGGGAATAGAACCCAGGAGTCCGGCCTCCCAGGCCCCCACTCCCCCACTCTAAAAAGCCGTTCCCCCAGGGATCCGGGCGCGTTGCTGGGTGGTGGCAGGACGCCCCAGCGGTTTGCTAGCAGGGGCAGCGAACGAAGCGTCTCGGGGCCGGGTGCTTGGTTTGCGTGGCGCGTTCGGTTTGCAGCCAGGGCTGGCTCTGGGCCACCCTCCCCCCCCAACTCTATTCTCAGGGTGGGGGAGGGGAAAGGGGGGGCGGAGGTTGTTTCCTGTAAGAGCGAGAACTCCCATCTGTGTCTGTTTAAGTATTTCAGCTGCGTGGGCCGGCTGTAGAGCGGAGCCCGGGGTGCTTAACCCTGTAGGGGAAGGAGCCGGATGCCGAGCGGGGGCTCAGTAGCGTGATGGGGGGGGCATTCCTTCACACCCCACCCCAGGCCCTACCCAGGACACCTATTCATTGGGAGAGGGATCCTCGCTTTCTTGGGCAGTTTTCTTAGTCGGGGGGGGGGGACATTAGAGTGCAAACGGGGGCTGCAATACGGGGTGTGGGGTTAGAGCAGAGGGGCTGGGAGCCAGGACTCCTGGGTTCTTTCCCCAGCTCTGCGAGGGGAGTGGGGTCTAGTGGTTAGAGCGGGGGGGGCTGGGAATCAGGTCTGTGGGAACTACAGGGTATCAGTTGCAGACAGGTTTAGGGTGCATGTGGGGTCGGGTTAAAAGGAAGGAATGAATGCAGAAACGAGTAAGTGGAAGGAGGGGGTGGGGGATGGGTTCCCCCCCCCAATGGCAGTGTTTGGCTGGGGAGGGTTGGAGGGGGCAGGGTGGATCAATGAGGAACCCTCTCCCCCTCCCCCCCACCGTGCCTTCCGCCATGTGGTTTGCGGCTGGGTTTCTCGGAGCTCGTTTCCTGGTGGGGCCATGTGAGAGCACGGGGTGGGGGCGCGTGTTCTCGGGGTGCTGATGGCCGGGGAGTCCGGGGGAGGGACGGGGCAGGGGTCTGGCTGGGGACCTCCCTCGGAACAGAGCCGCCGTTATCCCCCGGGGAAGCGTAGGGTTAACAGTGGGGGTGAGGGTGGGGCGGGGAGGGAGCCCGGCTCTGGGGCAGGCACAGGACGTGGGGCTGGGGTGACAAGCCCTGCGAGGGCAGATCTAAGTAGGGACAGGGCCGCTGATTCTAGCCTCGGGGTGCTATGTGGCTGGGAGTGGGAGGGCTCACTAGGGAGCGCTTTCCCCTCCCAGTTTTCCCTAACCCCAGTGGCCCAGCCAGGGCGCCCTAGAGAAGTGAGACCCTGGCGCGTCCAGAATCCAGAGAACCCACCTGCTGTGTAAATTCACCCTCCACCCCCTCCTTAAAGCATTGGGAGAGGGTTGGCCTGGCTGCTAAGCGTGTGAGTGCCGCTGCCCTCTACTGGCGCTAATCAGCATTGCCCCTCTGTGTGTCATGGCCCCTATACTGCTAGCGGCTAGTGGGGATTCCCCTTTCGCGCTGGTGGCGGGTGGGAACCGGGCCTTTGCAGCACAAATCCTGCACCTGTTGCTTGCGTTGAAAGGAAGGGAAGGTGCACGGCTCAGGGACTTGACCTCAGCGCCTTGTATGTTGAGGTCACGGGTTCGAATCCAGCCAGTGCCAACCTGTATAGGGAAGATGCAATTATGCAAGCTACTTGCAAATTTGCAGTCTGAGACGCAGTTTCTGGGTGCGTGCAGAGGGGTCTCCGGATGACACAGATCCTCTCCCCCCACACCCCCCAGAAACAGCCTTTACACTGCGTGCCCCTTGCATCAGCGGCTTCACCCCCTGCCCTCTTTCTCCCCCTTGTGCAGCGAGCTCCTGGAAGAGCTGGAGAGCAGCAGCAGCGCCCATGCCATCGCCGAGTGCTTCGTGCAACGGGTAAGGGCCCACCTGTCCTGCCCCTCCCCGCCCCCCTCCAGCAGCCAGCTGCGACCCCTTTCTGCCTCTCCTGCACCCCCTAGTGTACCCAGGTGTGTACTGCACGAGCTCCCTCCGGCTCTGGGTACAGGCGGCGACGGAGGGGTGGGACAGGGACAGGTCATCTAATCCCCCCCCAGCCTTTTGCAAGGAGAAAGGGGGGTTGGCACAGAGCAGTAGGGGGTGTGAGCCCCACCCGATCTGGTTAGGGGGCCCCTTTGGCGGGGGAGGGCTGAGAGAGGGAGGGGGGAAGGAGGAATGGAAAGAATGAAGGGTGGTTGGGGGGACAGAGGGGTGGAAGGATGGGGGCTGGGTGGATAAAGGATCGATGGATGGATGGGGGAAAGAGGGATGCTGGATGAATGGAGTAGGGGAGGCTGGCTGGATGGAGCAAACTGATTTCCACTAAGGGGATCTTGGGAGAGATGCCTGCCGGGGGAGGGATGGGGGGGGGCAGGTTATCAAGGGATGGGGGGGGGGAAGGATGAGGGTTGGGGGAGGGGCTGCCCTGAGGTCAGAGGGGTGCAGCCAGAGTAGAGGGGGGCCGATCTGGGGTCTGGGAACTTAAGTGGGAGATTGGAAGGGTGGGGTGGGAACGAAGTGTGAAGGAGCCAAGCAAAGTGGAGGAGCCAGGCAGGGACGGAGTCTAGGCTGGGAGCGCAACACCCCAGAGGCGGCTGCATCTCAGAGCCAAGTGAGGGATCCCTATAAAAACAGCCCCGGCGTCCCACCCCAGAGGTGGCTGCACCTCAGGGCCGGGCTCCATGTATAAACAGCCTCCCTTACACACCCCACCCCCAGAGGTGGCTGCATCTCAGTGCCAGGTGAGGGATCCCTTATAAACAGCCTCCCCGCATCCCACCCCAAAGGCAGATGCATCTTAGGGCTAGGCGAGGGATTGGTGCATGAACCACCCTTGCGCCTCAACCCAGAGGTGGCCACATCTGAGCACGGGGGCAGTCGGGTGCCCTTCGGGAGAGGGGCTGTGAATCCCTCCTCCCTCTCTGCACCTCGGCTTCCACCCCGGCTGGCGCCTACCGACCCCGCTCGCTCCGTGTCCCTGTCCCATCTCCGGCGCTGCCCCCTCCCCTGACACCCCCTGTTTTCTCTTGCAGAGCGAGGAATTTGACATCTACACCCTGTACTGCATGAACTACCCCAAGTGAGTAGGTGCCACCAGCCCAGGAGTGGGGAGGGCCGGGGATCGATGGGTCCCACCCCCCCGGGTGGGGGGAGGAGGGAGAGGATGCATGGGCCACTGGGATCTGAGTGTGTCCCCCCAGCCCTACTTGGGGAAGGGGGCAGGGGTGTTAGGAGCCAGACTGGGGCGGGTAGGCATGCCCCCTCGCCTGGTACCAGGGCGGACACCCCCTGGTGGCAGAGCATGTGGGCCCTTTCCCTCACCCGGTGCTGGGGCGGATGGGCACCATCCCCCATCGCTTGCCACCTCCTGGTGCCCGGCTAGCCTGCCCGTCTCCCCCCCAGCTCGGTGTCGGTGCTGCGGGAGTGCATGGAGAACCAGGTGCTGGCGGGGTTTTTCCGAGAGCGCCAGGCCACGCTGTGCCACTCTCTGCCCCTGGAGACCTACCTGCTGAAACCCGTCCAGAGGATCCTCAAATACCATCTCCTGCTGCAGGTGGGTGACACCCCCAGCGGGGCCGGGCCGACACCCCCTGCCCCTCTCCCCGGGCTGCGGGACATTCAGGTGGGGTGCGCAGGTTCCCTACAACGGGCACCCTCTTGAAGCGACTGTGATGGGGAGGTGAGACGGAGGAATCCACGGAGCAAAGACCCCAGCAGTGCCCAGGCAGGAGCTACCCCCCGCAGCCAGAGCTCCCGCCCCGCGCCCCACAGCGCCCCCTGCTGGGAGAGACTGGGAGCTCCCCCCTCAGCCAGAGCTCCCGCCCCGCGCCCCACAGCGCCCCCTGCTGGGAGAGACTGAGAGCTCCCTCCTCAGCCAGAGCTCCCGCCCCGCGCCCCACAGCGCCCCCTGCTGGGAGAGACTGGGAGCCCCCACTACAGCCAGAGCTCCCACCCCATGCCCCACAGCACCCCCTGCTGGCAGAGACTGGGAGCTCTGCCCCACAGCCAGTGTTTGCGCCCCACAGCGCCCTCAGCTGGGAGAGACTGGGAGCTCTGTCCTATAGCCAGTGTTTCCGCCCCACACCCTGCTGGGGGAGGCCCTGGAGTTGCTGGGAGCTCCCCCAGGGGCATGGCCCTTGTTGCCCTGAGGGCCCAGCTCGGCCTCTCCCTGGCGTCTGTGCGGGGGGAGCCGGTGGATGCTTGAGGGGCCGTTCTCCTGCCGCCCCCCAGGAGCTGGCCCGGCACTGTGAGCGGAGCAGCGCAGGCTACGAGGCGGTGGAGGAAGCCATCATCACCATGACGGCCGTGGCCTGGTACATCAACGACATGAAGCGGAAGCAGGAACACGCCGCCCGGCTGCAGGTGGGGGGGGGGCACCATCCTACCACCCCAGTCAACCCCCCCCCCCAAGGGCCCCTCCTGGCCGGACCCCCAGCTGTTTCCACAACCCCCCCTGCTCCCCCAAGGCTCCCAGATGGGATCTCCTCCCCCCTGGGTCACCCCGTTGGCAGACCCCAACTAGTCTCCCCCATCTCCTGGTCCCTTCCTGGCTGTACCCCCAGCTGCCCCCCCCGAGCCCTCCCATGCCAGGGACCCTTCCCCCCGGGTCACCCCCTTGGTGGGATCCCCCAGCCGGTCCCTCCCCCGCTGCAGGTCCCCATCCAGTCAAGCCCGCCCCCCAGCCCCAGTCCGCGCTGAGGCTGATCTGCGGCCATGTCCCCCCCCAGGAGCTGCAGGGGCTGCTGGTGGGCTGGATGGGGCCGGAGCTGGAGGCCTTCGGGGAGCTGGTGCTGGAGGGGCAGTTCCGGGTGCAGCGGGTGCGGCGGGAACGCGCCTTCTTCCTCTTCAGCAAGATACTGCTGGTTGCCAAGCGCCGCGGGCCGGCCTTCGTCTACAAGAGCCACATCTTCGTAAGGGGGGGCCCCGCCCAGTCGGGGATGGGAAGGGGGAGGGGCACCCCCATCCCCTGGGGGGCGTGGCCAGGGCTCACTCTCTTCTCTGGGGGGGGTGGTTGAGGGGTCCCTATCCTTTGGGGGCTAGGCAGGGGGAGGGCACCCCAAATCCACTGGTGGGCAGGGGCCCCCCTCACCTCTGCTGGCTTTCCCCAGCCGTCCCCTGTGGCCGGGGTGGGGTCTGTACTAGCCCCGCGTGGGCTCCATCGAGGGGTGCCTGGCCCCTGGGTAGTTCCCCCTCCGCAGCTCCCTCCTGTGGCCCCTGGGACCCCCGCGCTGTCCCCTGCCCCCGCGCCCCTGTGCAGTCCCCTGCCCCCGCGAGGGGCCGGCGGCCAGAGTGGAGAGGGGCCATGCTGCGCTCTCTTCCTCCCCTCCAGTGCTGTAACCTGGCCCTGTCGGAGAGCCTCAAGGACCCCCTGAGCTTCAAGATCTCGGACCTCACCATCCCCAAGCAGCAGCACGTGGTGCAGGTGAGTGCAGCCCCCCCGCCCCCCATATGGTGGCGCTAGGGGGCAGGGGCTCAGCAGTGGGGTTGCGGGGGTGGGGGGGCGACGACGACTCTGCCCTTGCAATGAGTTCCAAGGGCAATTCCCCAAATGCGGTGCTAGGGGGCGCTGTGTTGTGGGGGAAGGGTCTCTTCCCTCATAGGGAAAATCCCACCCCCCCGTATCCCCCGCGGGGCTGCAAGGGGTGTGGGGGGGCTCAAAAGGGGGGCGCTCTCCTCACTGCCCCAAGGTTGTGGTAGGGCGTGTTGTCCTTGTGCCGGAGAGACGCAGCCGAGATCCTGCCAAGTAGTGGCTACTGGAGATCCCCTGGCACTTGCCCCTGGCCCAAATCCCGGATCAGTTTCCCCTCTGCGCCTTCGCTTGGATCCTTCACGCCGGGTGAGGGATCCCTGTATAACCAACCCCTACACTCCACCCCAGAAGTAGCTGCATCTCAGCACCGGGTGAGGGGTCCCTGTATAACCAGCCCCTACACTCCACCCCAGAAGTAGCTGCATCTCAGCACCGGGTGAGGGGTCCCTGTATAACCAGCCCCCACACCCCACCCCAGAGATAGCTGCATCACAGCACCAGGCGAGGGGTCCCTGTATAACCAGCCCCCACACCCCACCCCAGAGATAGCTGCATCACAGCACCAGGCGAGGGGTCTCTGTATAACCAGCCCCCACACCCCACCCCAGAGGCGGCTGCATCACAGCACTAGGCGAGGGGTCCCGGTATAACCAGCCCCCGCCCGAGGTGGCTGCAGATCAGCTGTGGCTGTTACTTCCCCCGTTCCCTCTGCAGGCCAGGAACCAGGAAGAGAAGCGGGTGTGGATCCATTACCTGAAGCGTCTGATCGTTGAGAACCACCCGGCGTCTATCCCTCAGAAGGTGAGCCGGGGAAGGGTGCAGCTAAGGGGTCTCCGACGGCCTCTCGGAGTCTGTTCTCAGACCCCACTCCTGTTCCTAATGGAGCCATTGCCCCCGGCTGCCTCCCGCCGCCGGCCTCGGCCAGGGGCCAACAAGGGACTGGGCCTTGGAGGCTGCACTCCCCTCTTACTCCTGCAGGGGGCGTGGCATGCTGCAGCCAGGTGTGCAGTAGCCCCTGGAGGCCACGCTCCCCTCTTCTCCCCACAGGGGGCGCTGTGCACTGCAGCCAGGTGTGTAACCCCCTTTTCCTTGTTACAGGCCAAGCAAGTGTTGCTGGAGAACAGCTTCCAAAGTAAGTGAGCGGCTCTCTGCACCCAGCCCCCCCTCCCGGAGCTGGGGAGAGAACCCAGGAGTCCTGGCTCCCAGCCCTCCCCTGCTCTAACCACTAGCCCCACTCCCTCCCCAGAGCTGGGGAGAGAACCCAGGAGTCCTGGCTCCCAGCCCCCCTGCTCTAACCACTAGCCCCACTCCCTCCCCAGAGCTGGGGAGAGAACCCAGGAGTCCTGGCTCTCAGCCCCTCTGGCTCTAACCACTAGCCCCACTCCCTCCCCAGAGCTGGGGAGAGAACCCAAGAGTCCTGGCTCCCAGCCCTCCCCTGCTCTAACCACTAGCCCCACTCCCTCCCCAGAGCTGGGGAGAGAACCCAGGAGTCCTGGCTCCCAGCCCCCCTGCTCTAACCACTAGCCCCACTCCCTTCCCAGAGCTGGGGAGAGAACCCAAGAGTTCTGGCTCCCAGACCCCCTGCTCTAACCACTAGACCCCACTCCCCTCCCAGAGCTGGGGAGAGAACCCAAGAGTCCTGGCTCCCAGCCCTCCCCTGCTCTAACCACTAGCCCCACTCCCTCCCCAGAGCTGGGGAGAGAACCCAGGAGTCCTGGCTCCCAGCCCCCCTGCTCTAACCACTAGACCCCACTCCCCTCCCAGAGCTGGGGAGAGAACCCAGGAGTCCTGGCTCCCAGCCTCCCCCCCCCCCCCCCCCCCGCTCTAGCCACTAGACCCCACTCCCCTCCCAGAGCTGGGGAGAGAACCCAGGAGACCTGGCTCCCAGCCTCCCCCCCCCCAGCCACTAGACCCCATTCCCCTTCCAGAGCTGGGGAGAGAACCAGCCCCCCACTTCTGCTGTAGGCCAGTAGCCTTGTTGCTGAGTGACGGGAAGGGAGGGGATGGAAGGAGGAGGGGCTGGGCAGGGTTTGGGGAGAGGGGCGGTGGCGTTAGATGCTCCAACCCGTCGTCTGTACCAGGCTCCCCGGAGATCCGCTGCAGCCCGGAGCCCCTGAAGACGCCGGCCCCCTCTCCAAGGATGGAGGACGCCTGGGGCTTCCCCCGCAGCAGGCGGCAGTCAGGTACTAAGGGACCAGGGGGGAAAGTGGGGCGCAGCAGCTCCTGCAATGGGGGGGTGTTCCCAGCCACGGGCCAGGCCAGCGCCCCGTTGAGCTGAGCCGGGACGCCATGGGGATCTTGACGCCAGCGGGGTGGGGGTGGGACCGTGCGCCGGGAGCGGGTCCTGGCACTAATGCCCCGATGTGCAAGGACCCTGCTGCACTCAGGGGCTGGGCGGGGGGGAAATCCCGACCCAGCCCCTGCAGCACCAGAGTGGGGGCTGGCGCCCCAGAGAAGCCAGAGGCAGGGGTGTGGCAGGATTCCCCTCCGATCTGGGCTCTCCTGTCCCGTTTCAGAGCCGCCCAAATTCATGTGCAGCCCGGAGAGAGCCCGCAAAAGCTGCCCCGTCATCCAGCTGGACGGCGCCACTCAGTACCGCCGGGGGCGCAGACAATCCGGTGAGTGCCCCCGAGCCAGCACGGGATGGCAGGAGAGGAGTTTGCCGGGACTCAGCCCAGCTCCTATGGGGATTGGGGGGGGTGGCACCTCCCAACTCATGCAAATGGGGCCTCCCCGTCCGTGGGTTCAGCCGACAGGGGAAGGATTGATTGGGCCACGAAGATAGAGCACCCCCCCCCGCCCTCCGATGGGGAAACTGAGGCATGTATGTGACAGAGCTAGGGAGAGAACCCAGCCCCCCTGCTCTAGCCACTAGACCTCACTTCCCTCCCAGAGCTGGGGAGAGAACCCAGAAGTCCTGGCTCCCAGCTCTGGGAGGGGAGCGGGATCTAGTGAGTTAGAGGAGGAGGGCTGGGAGCCAGGACTCCTGGGTTCTCTCCCTAGGTCTGGGAGGGGAATGGGGTCTAGTGGCTAGAGCAGGAAACAACAGGGTCAGGACTCCTGGGTTCTCTGCCAAAGACTCGCCGTGTG
Source organism: Malaclemys terrapin pileata (assembly GCF_027887155.1). NCBI lineage: Eukaryota > Metazoa > Chordata > Testudines > Emydidae > Malaclemys > Malaclemys terrapin. The sequence goes on along the minus strand of NC_071524.1, from coordinate 15,547,714 downwards.
ACTTTGTCTAAGTCTCGTCCCCTTGTTGTGCCTCAGTTTCCCCCCACCTCTTTGTGCCTCAGTTTCCCCGGCTGTCATTCCGCCTGCTGGGGTGGGCCACGCAGGGGAGTGTCCAGCTCTTCCTGGCAGGGTGGAACCTGAGTGGCCTTAACGAGGTGTTCCCGCCCTCTCCCAGCCCCCGGGGGGCTTCAGCTAACACTTCTCCTTCCTCTGCCCCCAGAGCCGGCCACTGAACTGAGCCAGATGGGGCAGGAGCAGAACGGTAAGTATCCTCCACCCCGCTCTCCTGGTGCCCCTCAGTCCCGACCCGCAGCCCCCACCATGCCCTGGGCTCTCCCACTGCTCTCCTAGTGCCCCTCGGTCCCCCTCACCTCCCTGCTATCCCAGCCCTGGGCTCCCCCCAACCAGGCCCCTCAATTGGCTGCGTTACCAACATGCAGCCAGTCCTGAGTTATGGATCTCCGCCTTCCCGGAGGGTTAGGCAGTCACTGGCTATCCCATCACTGCCCACTAGAGGGGAGTCTTGCCCTTTCCTCTGATGCAGGCAGGATACCGGGGTAGATGGGCCCCAAGTCTGGTCTGATCTGAAAATTCCCGTGTTCCGAAGAGCCCGGGACAGGACCGGAGCCCAGGAGGTGCTGGCGGGGCTATCCCTTGTTTTGACAGACAGGTCCGTGCTGGTGGGTTTCGGGGCCGGCTGCTCAGGTGTCTAACTCTGGGTTTGTCTCTTTCCCTTCTGTGCTGAGGTCGCTGTCGGGGGCTCCCGGCCACCCCCAAATTGAAGGTAAGGGGCCGGCGTGTTCTGGGGTTTCCCTTCCCCAGTTGGTGTTTTATTGCTGCCCATAGGGCCTCAGTGCCAGGGTAGGAAGTTGGAAGGTGTGCGTTGTGCTCCCAGCTCAGGGGGTGGGGGCAGGACTCCTGGGTTCTCTCCTTGGTTCTGAGAGGGGAGTGGGATCTAGTGGTTACAGCGGGAGGAGGCTGGGAATCAGGACTCCGGGGTTCTCTCCTTGGCTCTGAGAGAGGAGTGAGGTCTAGTGCTTAGAGCTGTGGGGGCTGGGAGCCAGGACTCCTGGGTTTTATCTCCAGCTCTGGGAGGGGAATGGGGGCTAGTGGTTAGAGTGGGGGGAGGCTGGGAATCAGGACTCCTAGGTTCTATCCCCAGCTTGGGGGTGGGGGGGAGGTTAAAACAGGCAAATAACCTTGCTTCCCTCTCCCCACCCAGTGCCCAGGTCTGGGGGGCCTGCGTGCCGGGATGGGGGGGTGGGGGGGGAATCAGTCCAGGACTGCCATCCTTAGCAGCCTGGGGCCTCTTCCCCTTGCAGCACGCGGGCAGCGAGGGGGAGCTGTTCCCCACCCCACCGCCACTGGCGCTCTCGGGCAGCGTCTGCACCCTGGACTCCAGCGTGGCCGAGGAGTCAGACCCTGGCGAGGACGCCGAGTCGCCCCCGTTCTGCCTGGCCGAGGAGCCGCTGTCCATCACCGAGGAGATCCTGGAGCTGCTCACCCAGAGGGGGCTAAGCAGGGACCTGGGGACAGAGGAGACGCCCTGGGGGCAGGGGGAGCAGCGCTCCGGGAGCCCCACTCCACAGCCGGAGCAGGTACGTGAGGCGGGGCATAATGGGAGAGAAGGTAGAAGCAGCATTAGCTAGTGGATGGGGCACTGGGCTGAGAACCAGGACTCCTGGGTTCTGTCTCTGGCTGAGGGAGGGGAATGAGGTCTAGTGGTCAGAGCAGTGGGTCTGGGAGCCAGGACTCCTGGGTTCTGTCTCTGGCTGAGGGAGGGGAGTAAGGTCTAGTGGTCAGAGCAGTGGGTCTGGGAGCCAGGACTCCTGGGTTCTGTCTCTGGGAGGGAAGTGCGGTCTAGTGGTTAGAGCAGGGCCTGGGACTCAGACTTCTGGGTGCCTACTGGTAACATTTTCAAAAGCACCTGACTTAAGAGCAAAAGTCCCATTTTCAAAAGCGACTGGGCCCTTCGGAGTCCGATTCTTCCCGGGTCCCTTAAATGGGACTTGGGATCCGAAACTGCGTTGGGGCTTGTGAAAATTCTACCCCGGCTCTGCCGGCGCAGCGCCATCAGCCTTCCGCCCAGCCTGAGATCTGGCTGCGAAATCCTGCGATTTTTGCCTGAGAAATCGTGAGATTCAAGGGTTCTTTCTTCTGCTCTGAGGTCACATTTTCATTCTTTTCTGGGCAACCAGGAGGGCTAGCAATTTGCTTTTGGTCTTTGAATCAAAGCCGAGATTCCCCCGAAAGCGCATGATTCCAAGAACTGTGTGATTATTAAGGGAAACCGCCAGGATCTGTTAGCTAGACCTGGACGGGAAACTTTGCTCATCCTAGGATCACGGTCAAGAGATCGAAACATTTTCCCTTCCCAAATCGGGACGTAAAATCAAAATCTCAAAGATTTTCACTAGTCGGAAATTCGTTTCTCTTCTGCTTGTTTCATTTCACTTTTGATCCTTATTTTTTAACTCGGGGCGCTCCATAAATGACGTAACACATTTTGGGGTGACTTTCAAGCCCTGCCCGCCCTGGGTGACACTTCGTAACACGGGAACAAAGAGCGAAATGAAGGATTCACCCACCCGCTGCCGCGTTACCTAATTTTTTATTATTTCTGTGCTTTTTTAATATGGTTTGAACCGGAAAACTGGAATTTTTCATTTAAAAAAATGTAGAAACTTTTTTCCCGAGGTGTTTTCGAGGCGAGAAATGCGTCCGTTTCCGCCAGCGGGGGTCCGGTCTCGACGGATCACCATTTTCTGCTGGAACAATCCTTTGCTGGGAACTATGCCCCCAGCCTGGCTCTGACCCTGCTGTTATCTGTTTTGATCCCCCAGGATCCGCCTCTGAGCCGAGCCGTGCTGGGAGAACGAGCCGAGGGAAGCGAGGTTCAGGAGGGAGATGCCGCCGGGCGAGACGAGCCCCGCCCTGGCAGCCTCGGCGTGACGCAACCCCTCCCGCCGCGCCGTCCCCCCAGCAGCGAATCGGAGGAGAAGCAGGAGCGGGGCCCTTCCCCTCTTTGTGTCCTAGAAGACCTGGGTGCAGAAGAGGCCGCTGGCAAGCCAGAGGTCCTGGCAGGGGATAACGCCCTGCATGCGGGGCGGGAAGCGTCCAGCGGGGAGCTCGGCTCCACCGATGGGGCCTGCCCCCCGTACAGGGATGGGTCAGCGCGGGACTCGCCGCTGACCCGAGACGACCGGCTGCTGATTGAGAAGATCAAGTGCTACTACGAGGCGGGCGAGGCTGCCCCAGACTCCCCCGCTCGGGAGGGCGCCCTCTCCGCCCCCGCCGGCGTGGTGCGGGACTCTGTGCTCCACCTCAACCGCCTCCCCCAGCAGGAGGGTGCCATGGACCGCGAGGGGGGCGGGGCTTCTTGGGCCAAGGCCCGCCCTGCCCGCCAGGAGGATGCTAGGAGGAGGTGGGGCCAGTTTCTTGACCAAAACACCACCCCTCATGACGCCAACCAAGAGGATTCTGGGAAGGGAGAGGGCCCGGCCTTTGATCAAGGCACTCAATTTGGTGCCAACCAAGAGGCCCACGAGGATGCTGGGAAGGGACAGGACCAGCCTATCAACCCAGACATCCATGGCACCAACCAAGAGGATGCGGGGAAGGGGCAGGACCAGCTCACCGACCAAGGCACCGAAGCTGACGCCAACCAAGAGGATGCTGGGAAGGGGCGGGACCAGCCTGCCAGCCATGTTGCCCTGCCCCCTGCCAGTCAGGAGCCCGAGTACAAGTCGTGCGCGGAGATCCGGCGGGCCTGGCGGGAGAAAGAGCAGGGGGCGGCGGATGCCCTGGGAGCACGCACCCCCCGCGTGAAGCAGGGCAGCAAAGGGCCGGCGGCCGCCCGCGAGCCCCCACCGTTCCTGGAGCCCCTGTGGATTGTGGAGGAATCGGATCTGGCTGCCCCGCCCCGGCTGTCCCGTGGCGACGCGGTCCCTCGTGCCGATGGTGTCCCGCCCGCCGGCTACGCCCCCCTGCCAGGGTTATATGAGGACACTGCCCCTTGCCTGCTGGAGAACTCGGAGCGGATCCTCAGCAAGGTGCAAGCCCTGGCGCGGATGTACAGCGAGAAGATCAGCCGGGCCAAGACGGCCCGGAGGCCGCAGGACGGGCCGCGCCGCCCGGCACCCAGCAGGATGGGCACCCTGGAAAGCCTGCGGGAGGAGATGCCAGGGCCCTGCCTCCCTCGCTGTGAGTCCCAGGGCCTCTGGCTGGGTGGGTAGGACCCCCTGCTGCGGCATGGCTGGGAGGGGGGCCTTGGGAGGGGTCTGGGGCAGCCCCAGGTGTCAGAGAACTCCACCCCTCTGTAGGGCACCCCAGGGTGCCACTCTGTGTGCCAGGCTCTCTGCGGCGTGGCTCTCCCTCTCCCCACTGCTCCCCGCTCCGTGTCCCATTCCACGCCCCCCTGAGCCAGCCAGTCCCCCACCCTGGGCTGGATCAGAGCCGGCGCCCCCTAGAGGGGAAAGGTTCCGTGCCCCATTCCCCGCCCCCCTGAGCCAGCCAGTCCCTCCTTCAACTCTCTAGGCTGTGTGGAGAATCATGATGGGTCCCAGGGCAATGGGGTAACGTGGAGTCCAGATCGGGGCAGGCTCTGAGCCTCCAGCAGCCCTGGCCTGTTTGCCCCCAGCTCCCCGGCCGCTGGCTTTCCCTGCCGCCTGCCTCAAAGGTCTGTGTACCTGGATCCCTCCTTACGTCCGTCTCTGCTGTCCGAGCGTTCGTCCCTGGGTGCCTGGACACCAGAGCAGGCCGCACTGCGCGCCGGAGCCACCCGGCCGGTCCCAGAGCTTGGTAACGGGTCCCTGCCGCAGCATGTGGCCGGCGCAGAGCCGCCCAGCGAGACGGGAGTGCGGAGCCCGAGCAAAGCCATCCTGGGGCCTGGGGGTGGAGGGAGCGGCCTGGAGCTGCAGAGCGGGGTCTTTGTGCCGGCTGCGGCAGGAGCGGCCCGCTTGCGGGGCTTTCCTTCAGCTCAAGCCGTAGATGCCGGGGGTGGATTTCAAGGACGTGGGTTCTAGTCCCATCTACCCTAAGTAGGTGAGGACTATCCCCGCAGCCTGCAACTCATCAGCCCCGTGCAGGAAGCGTTCACAGACGCAGCTGGGCCCCGTTCGGTGACACACACACAGTCGTTCCAGGGGGGCTCAGACTAGAAAGCTGGTTGTAACCCCTGCAGGCTGACCCCCGGCGTCAGAACGAAAACAGCTGTCCTGGGACTGGCGCCCAGGAAAGAAAATGTTCCTTGCGGGGGCCAGAGAGCAGATGGGAAGGGCTGCTGGGAACGTGGAGCGCAGGGGGGGCTGGCTCTGGTGAAATCAGACCCTGCCATCTGAGCAATGTGTGTGGGTCTGAGCGAGAGACTGCAGCCCCCCCTGCTGGCACGGGGTGCGCTCCCGCGCTGGGCGGAGTTCCCGGATTTGCCAGGCCGGGTCCCCAGCCGGGGTGAACGTCGGAGTAATAGTCCCAGGCAGTGGGACCCAGCACCATCCCTTTGACTTCTGTGGCTCCTAATGCCTGTTCACACCAGCTGGGGGGGGAGAGGGGGGGGTCTGGCCCTGCACCCCTAGCTTTGGGGGCAAATTGGGGCCGCGTTCTCAGTCCTGCAGTAGGCGAGAGAATAATATTCGTCCCCTCAGCAGGTCTCCAAGTGCTTCACAAAGGGGGGTAAATTGGGTCCCCTTTTTACAGATGGGGAAACTGAGGCACGGGGCTTGCCAGAGCTCACCCCGGAGCAGCACAAGGACTAGAACCGGGTCTCCTGAGGCTCATGCCCACTAGGCTGCACGTGGGGATAAGGGGCATAAGCCGACAAGGAGCCGCTGACCCCTCTCCCCTTGTCTCCCCCAGGCGAGCCCCGGCTTTACGGCCACGTGCTCATCCGCGAGCCCTCCCTGCACGTGAACTGCGTCCAGGAGAACGTGCTGCTGGTGGCCGCCGCCCGAGGGAACGCCCTGGATCTGCGCAGCGACCGGCCTGCACCTCTCCTGGCTTCCCGGTGCCTGGGTTCGCCCCCGGCAGAGGAGCCGGGAGCCGCCCGGCAGGAGCCTCCCCCCCCGCTGGTGGAATCGCCCCCGAAGCTCAGCGGGGACCCCCCGAGCCCAGGCGATCCGGTTGGGGAGGGCCCCATCATGGGCAGCTCTGCCCCGCCGGCTCCTGACGCTACCAGTGGAACTGGCACGACACCCGAAGCCAGGGACTTTGAGGGAGCCGGGTGCCCGTCGGTGCCTAGCTGCCGAGCCGAGCTGGCGGTCTGCGGGCGCCAGGGTGAGCCAAGCGCCAGGGAGGTTTCTGCGGAGACGGCAGCCTCCTCTCCCTTCTGGGAAGCGGCCCCGAGCCAGCAGGCGTCGGAGGTGACCGGGCTGGTCCCAGCCGCCTCCCCCAGCCCTGCGGCGGAACGGCAGCCTGCGTGTGTCGGCACGTCCACCGAGCCCGACCCGCTGGGGCCGGGCCCCTCCATCCCTGGCGCTGGCCCCCCGGAGCCGGCGGGGGAGCAGAGCGGGCCCGTCGCCGTCCTGCTGCCAGAGGAGCGAGCCCTGGCTTTGGGCAGGGATTCCCGGCCTGGTACTGAGGAGCTGCTCCCCCAGCCATCGCCGGGGCCCGTCCGCTGCGGGACTGGAGAGGCGTCCCTGTCTCCCGCGCCGGACCCTGTCCCGCCGGCGGCGCCCTCCAGTGCTGCGGGATCCCCGTCTCCGCTCCACAGCAACGGCCTGCCCCTGGCAGCTCTGCCGTGCCGGGGCACCTGCCTGCCTTCCCGGGCCACGGGAGTGGCACGCCCGTCCCCGGAGCTGTCCTCAGCTGCAGCTGCCCAGCCCAGCCGCTCCGCGGCCCGGTCGGCTCCCGCTTCGCCCAGCTCCGGCCCCCTCCCGGCTCTGCCGCGCCTCCAGACCTCCTCCCCGGCACACCGGCGCCTCTCCTCCAGCGCCGCGGCCATCTCCAGGTACATCGCCGCCTCCTGCATCAGCCAGAGCCTGGCCAAGAGAAATGGTGCCCCCTCGGGGCCACCTGGCACCCAGCCACCGCTGGCAGAGACCTCGGCACCCACCAGGCCTCTGCCTCCCTGCTCAGCCATCCCGAGACCGTCCTCCTGCCCCTTGGGGCCACCTGGCACCCAGCCTCCGTCGACAGAGACCCCAGCACCCACCAGGCCTTTGCCTCCTTGCGCAGCCGTCCTGAGACCATCCTGCCCCTTGGGGCCGCCTGGCATCCAGTCTCCGTTGACAGAGACCCCGGCACCCACCAAGCCTCTGCCTGCTTGCGCAGCCGTCCCAAGACTGCCCCCCGGCCTCTTGGGCTCCAGAGCTCCAGCCCCACCATCTGCTCCATTCCCCAGTGAGAAGGCCAACGCCTGGTCCCATGGTACCAGCAAGCGGGACCCTTCCCAGCTCAGCGTCTGCCCTTCCCCCTGTGCCAGCCCTGGGTCGCCCTCTCCCCCGGGCTGTTGCCGCGATTCCAGCTGGCTGGGGGAGCCCATCCCCTCGGCGTCTGGCTCGGCCGTGCTGCTGGCCTTCGACCGTCTCTCGGGGACGTGCCCGGTCCCCCGGGCTAAGCAGCCCGCCCCCTTCTCCTCCGCTTCAGAGCCCAGCTCCAGGGTCCAGTCTCCAGCGCCGGCGTGCCCCCGGGTGTGCTCCCCCCCTCCCTCCAGCCAGCGCCACGCAGTGGGAAGAGCTGGCTGCGCCCCCCCCCGGCCTTGCTCCTTTGCCCCCTTGCACGTCCCCACACAGCCTTCCACCTTCCGCCTCTCCTCCCCCCTGCAGCCCACCTCCCATCCCTCCGCCACGCTACCTCAGCCAGGCAGGAGGCCGAGGGGAAACCCCGAGAGCCCTCCATCCCCTAGAGACGGAGACAGGGTGGGGTGCTGCTCCGGGGCGCCCCCTAGCAACTCAGCCAGTCCCAGCCCCGACGAACTGGATGGCATCAAGTGGCCAGACGTCCCGGGCTTGCGTTCCAGGTACGCTGACCGGGCGGGCAGCATGGGGCCGCCAGGCTCGCCAGAGGAGTACCCCAAAGCGAGAGCGGACTTGGCTCGGGACACGGGACCCCATCGGGCCAGCTACTCCACCACCGTCAACATCCAGATCGGGGGCAGCGGCCGGATCGCCTCCTTCAGCAACGCTCAGGTCAGCCTCACCCACCCTCTGCTGGCGGCGCCCGGGCAGCACGGCGCTAGGCGGATCAACGGCAGCACCTTAGAGACCCCGCAGAAAACGTGACGGGCCAGGTCGGGCGGGAGGGGGGGCGGTTTACAGCCACGGCTGCAGGAGCGCTCCTGGCTCTGCACGTGCCCGGGACCAGTGGTAATATATTTCTGGGGCTGGCTGGTATGTGGGGGGGATGAATTGTTATTGACCCACTGGGGTTGGCAGGGGTGGGGCCAGATCCCCAGCTAGGGTAATTTGGCCGTACTCTATGGACACCAGCTGGGGATCTGGGCCCATTGACCCCACTGGAATGAGGCCCATTGATACTAGCTGGAGATCTCGGTCCATTGACCCTAATGGAGCGATGCCCATTGACCCCCAGTGGAATAAGGCCCGTTGATACCAGCTGGGGATCTGGGTCCATTGACCCTAATGGAGTGACGTCCATTGCTCCCCAATGGAATGAAGCCCATTGATGCAAGCTGGGGATCTGGTTTCCTGAGTGACTTCAGAGGCACAGTGGGGTGGATAAGGCCAGCTGAACGCGAGAGTCCATCCGTGCAATTAAGCAACTGTTTCCAGGCCAGGAGGGATCAGCGGGGCCCGGTCTGTAAAAGCCGTGTGCCCCCAACTGATTGTGCTGGTCCCAGCCAGGTGGCCACAGCTCCCACAGGCCAACAGGCAAAGTGCTCTACCCCCTGCAAGCCCCGTTGCGAGGCAGACGGCATTCAGTTCTGGCTCTGGGTTGTTTTAACCGCCTGGTTTGTTCCTCGGCTGGTTGGGCCTGCATCGGGACCAAAGTGAGCGGTGTGGGTGTTTGTAAAGAGGAGTGGGCACTAGAGGGACACAAACGCACACAGAAGACTAGCCAGCAGGAGCGTGCACGGTGCAGTACGGACACATGCACACCTCTTTAGCCAGCAGGGGGATCTGCATGCACAGCCGCCTAGCCAGAAGGGAGCAGTGTGGACCCACAGAGAGCCAACAGGGGGCAGTAGGAATACACCCAATTATTTTCCTCTAAGTGTGAAAACCAAAGTGTCTTCCGGGCCAAATCCTTGCTTCAGCCAAACTCTCCTTGAAGCAGCCCAGGAGAGCGGGGGCAGCAGGCATGGGGAAAGCCATTGTCCTGGTGTAGAGCCACCAGCCCCGCCGCATCTGGCCCCGTTGAGCTGTATGGAGCCTGGCTCAGATCGCTAGACCCAGGAGTCAGGTTCAGTCTTTGGACTCTGGCGCATTGAGATCTGAGCTGTGGCAGCCACACACCATCCCTGTTGTGCCTTCGCTCTGGTGTCCCCGGGCAGAAACCCAGCTCCACCCAGGTCCCTCTGAAACCTGCGTGAGATGTTGGCCAGGGGTTGTATTCCCAGTTCTGCTACAAACTCCTAGTGTGTGATTGTGGTCTAGCCACTTAATCTGCCCTGTGCCTCATTTTCCCCCATGGGGATTGTGGACTCTTTGGGGCAGGGTGTGTAGCTTGCTCTGGGCACGGCATACATCTCAATGTTCCCGGGTGCTACTGTAATTAATCTAATATAAACCAAAACGACAGCTCTGGTGAGCAGAAGCGGGTGCTGTTTAGCCTCCAATCCCTCAAAAGTCTAGGAAGTGGAAGTTGCTTTCTCTGCAAGGGAACCACAGATGTGACCTCAACACACACGTAAGAGTTGACCCCAGGGTGTGCTGGAAATGTCAAGGCAGCCACACGTCCGTCTCTTTCCGAAGCCTAAATGCACCTTAAATTCAGAAAATTTCCCCATAAAAATTGCAGTGGGACAGTTGGGTAGAACTGTTTTTTTTTTAAGTATTTGTATCAGATCAACATTGAAATCATGTCCGTTTAAATCAGCTGGGAATCTGGCCCCATTGACCCCAGTGGAACGATGCCCCGGCTCTTAATCCCTACAGAGTGGCAACGGGTCCAGATGACTCCAGAATGATTTTTTCCCCCTCCCTACACCCATAAAACCTGTAACTCAAAACCACCCCTCCGTTTCTTCCTAGCTTTCCCTGGAGCGGAGTTGCTGTGAGATTCTAGTTGATCTCTCTGACCAGTTCAAGACGCAAAATAAATTTGCTTAAATATTGCAAGTAAAATCCCTCCAGACGTAGCAATCCTGGGTTGTGATTTGGATGAAACTTCTTGGAGTGTTTGAATCCCTGCTCGTTTGCCTTGAAATTAACAAGGGGAAATCATAGACGTGTGTGTGTGTGTTTCCTTTCCCTAAAAGAGGAAATCAGGAAGAGGGGGGCAATGAAACGAGAAAAATGAAATAAATATTGGCTCCTTAGAAAAGCGGGTACAGTTATTTCTGGGTTTTTTGCCATGAGTTTTTCTGCTTCGTTTCTAAAGCTGGATTGCACAAGGAGATTTTAAATTGAAGCAGCAGGTAGTTAAAGAGACTCTGGTATTGAATATCGAGCCTTCCAGATGGAACCATTTAGCTACATGTTTCGACAAATTATTTCACAGCCCACCATTTGGGGAGGAAAAAAAAAATCTCTCTAGGGTTATTACCTCCTTTACTGCCTGTAATGTATGAGCCTGCATGTTTTCGTCCCTTTGAGAGGCAACTTTTTTCGCTTCTGACTGCTAGGGGCAATGCGAGCCTTGGGCAATCCGTCCAAGATGTCACGGCCAGTTTTCAAATGCTGTTAATTTCCTTCTCGTGTAGGTTTTTTTTAAAGGCCAGAAGGCACCATTCTGCCCTTCTGTATAATCCAGGCAGCCACCTGAGCGAGAGCCAGTCTTTAGCAAGAGGCACCTGGTCTTGATCTAAAGATTCAGAGAGAGAGAATCTGCCCGATCGCTTGGGGAACCTCGCCAGGGGTTAGCCCCTTGCCCCATTACAAACTTGCTGCCCGCTCCCTGTTTCCAGTCCGAATGTGTCTTGCTTCAGCTCCCTCCTGCTAGGTCTTGTTCTGCCTTTGCTCAGTTATAAAGCCCTCTGCTCTCAACGAAGTCCTCCCCGTGGAGGTCTGACTGCCCTTTTTGACTCAAGCAGCCAGTCAAAGCTGGGGGCCCTGCAATTGGGCAGAGAAATTGACGATAGAATCCGGCACCTTTGAGGCAATCTTGTTTATTTGCAAGGGGCCGTACAAAGTCCTGTTTCTCTGAACACAGTCAGATCCCAAAAACGGGAGGTCGCTTCCTTCCCTGCAGCAGCACACATCCTGGGTGTGTGTGTGTGTGTCTCTCTCTCTCTCCTTGGGCCATGCCCCCAAGACACTTACCCCGAAACCGATACTCTGCCAAACTCCCCTCCACCGAAGGCTTTCGGATTCCTGAGTGGCTATGGTTTGCCGCGGTCTTGGAGCGTGCTGTTGTATCTTACGTTGAACCTGAAGGAAGGGCAGCGGTTAGCTCATCACTTTCAGGGGTTTTAACCCAACCTAGGGCAGTACTTCGAGCCCGACATCACTTCGTCGCCTCGGTTAATGAAATCAACTGAGCTTCCCCAGCCCTCACCTTGCTCTTGTAGCTCCTCTTCGTTCATGGAGCGGACTCTGATCTCACTTCCACCTGGTTTATGTCGAGGGGGCACCAGACTGGAGCTGAGCCGAGGCCCGTCTCGCCCGGTATCCCGGCTCTGGGGGTGGCCAGCGCCAGGTGCTGAGAGCAAAGTGGAAGAACCCCGCAGGGGCAGATGGGAGATCAGCTCCCCCCTCTCCGCCACATTAGGTCTCTGTCTCGTCTCTCATAGTCCGAGATCGTCTTAAGCCCTGAAGCATGGGGTTCTGTCTCCCTCAGTATGGTTGTAAATCGAGCCACTCCCCCAGGGTATTATTATTATTGTCTGCATCAGAGTAGCACCTAGGACCAGGACAACCCCTCTCCACATGCCAAACAATGCGTGTTTTCATTGCTATTAGGTGTATTACGGTAGCACTCAGGCACCCCAGTCATGGCCCAGATCCCATTGCACCAGAAGCTGTATGTTTCTATTAGTATTAGTTATATTACGGTAGCACCCAGGAGCCCAGTCATAGTCCAGGACCTCCACTGTGCCAGGTGCTGTACATTTGTTTGGCTATTAGGTGTATTACAGTAACACACAGTGCCCAGTCATGGCCCAGGACCGCGTTGTGCCAGGTGCTGTATATTTTTATTGCTATTAGGTGTATTACGGTAGCACCTAGTTGCCCAGTCATGGCCCAAGTCACTGTTGTGTCAGGTGCTGTACAGACACAGAACTGTCCTAATTCCAGTGTCTTCCTGTGGGGGGCTTGTCCCGCTGCAGAGGGGTGAATCTCAGCCCCAGGGATGAATTGTGGTGGAAGTGGCCCTTCCTTCCCCTCCCACCCCCCCCCCGCAGGAATCCCTCTCCCCCCCCCCACACCTGCTTTGTACCTGGGCCACATGGTACATATTTTTCCAGCCTCGTCTCCCCAGCACCGCTTCCATCTCTGCCGCCCCTCAGCCAGTTCTTTCCTGGTGTCGTTTCCTGCCTGTCCTCAGGGCCATCCAGCGAATCAACCGATATATTTGCTGTCGCCCCAGATAACACCCCCACCCCTGCAAATGGAAAAGCAGCAAGCTGCAGCCAATGCCTAGTGCGGCGCTCAGACCAGTGGGTTGGCGGCTTCTCTTCCCAGGTCTGGGCAGGAATGCGGTCTGGTGGTTAAGGAGGGAGCCAGGACTCCTGGGTTCCACTCCCAGCTCTGGGTCGGTGTGTGATCTAACAGACAGAGCAAGGGGGCCAGGACTCCTGGGTTCCTGTCCTAGTTGTAGGAGAAAGTGAAGATCAACAGTTGGCAGAGGGAGGCCAGGACTCCTGGGTTCCCTTCTCAGCTGTGCCACCCCCTCCTGAAGAAGGGCCTTCCTAGACCCACGCCACCCCCTGAGCCGTGGCGAGGAGAGGGAGGATCACACGGGAGGTCGGTGGACATCTGAGTGTGACCGGCGGGTGTGCGGGACGGGGGCAAGTGGTAGGTGCCGAGGGCTGTGAGAGTGAGAAGCGATGAGGGCTCCAGGGATCAGACTATCCAGGTATTCGTACGCTCCTGCTCTGCCCATCACCATGGCCTCTGAGCCCCGCCCAAGCGCTAATGGATTGCTCCTGACAACCTCGCCCATCCCTTGGATTTCCCCACTGCCCTCCAATCCAGCAGAGCGTGGCCTAGTGGTGAGAGCAGGGGGCTGGGAGCCAGGACTCCTGGGTTCTTTGTAAGCTCTGGGTGGGCAGTGGCGTCTAGTGGTTAGAGCGGGGAGGGGGTTGGGAGCAGGTTTCGTGGGCTCTACCCCTAACTTTGTGAAAGGAGAGTGTTGTTTCCAGTCAGTGATTAGAGCAGGAGGGACCGGGCGCCAGGATCAGGCCTCTGGTACCGTCGTCTCCGTCCAAATTGTTGGAGAGCCACTTGTGACCGAAAATGAATGTTTACACTTTCCTCCGGGCCAGCGGCCGCCTCGGCTCACACCCGTGCTCGCCAGCGCGTCTCTTATTTTCAAAGAGCTTCGTCCATTATTTATGCTGTCACAATCACCTTTAACTTAATGCCACAGGGTTTAGTTCCTCTGGCTTCTTGTGAAGTTTGCCTTCTTGTAAATCCATTGGCGCTGGTTAGGATCTGATGCTATGTTACCGGTCTGGTGGATTGGTTTATGGCCCCTGTATCGTACGTACAAGTTGTTTGGACGTGTTTGTTCTTTTTACTTCTGGTTTTGTTTTGTTTTTGTATTAAAGTTAATTTTGGAAGAGAAAAAAATTTGCCATCAGTAAATAAACAGTAATGTTTTCAGTGCCACTGGACTCTCTCTTTCTCGAACAGGCCCTCATTGGAATAACTGTCCCCAGCACAGCTTAACATCTCACTAGCCGAGCTTTCGCAGATGGGGAAACTGAGGCCCAGGAGAAAGTGGCTGCCCTCCAATGAGCTGGTGGCAGCGCTGGGATTAGAACCCAGGAGTTCTGGCTCCTGGCTCAACCCATAGACCACTCTCCCTGCCTCAGCCAGAAAGAGACCCCAGGTGTCCTGGTTCTGATACACCCCTGCTCTAACCACTAGACCCTACTCCCCTCCCAGAGCCAGGGAGAGAACCCAGGAGTTCTGATTCCCAGCCCCCTCTCCCCCTTAAGGGTCCTCCCTTCATTATGACAGAGCAAGGGCAAACCTGTGGGGCAACTCCAGGAACCCCAGAGCCGGGGGCCAGGGGCCACCTGTGAGCACTCGGAAAAAACTCATCCCGACAAGGAACTTGAGTGGGGCCCATTAACCGAACATCCTCCCCTCCCCCATCAGTCCCTCCCCCCATCACCCCACCTCCCCATACACCCAGCCTCCCCCTGCCCTCTTGTTTCCCCCCTCCCCCTGCTCTCTCTGCCCCCTAACACCTCCTCTCCACACACTCCCTCCCCCATATGTATCCTCCCTGTCCCCACACCCCTCCGCTCTCCTGCTGCCCCTCCCCTCACAACCCACTCCCTTTTCTGCCCCCTCCCTACACACAACCCCTCTCCCCCGCAGCTGCTCACAGCCCAGACACACAACCAAGCAGATCAAACCCGGGTGGCCTTTGCGGTGGGGCTCCCGGGGTGACCCTGGCCTGTCGCTCTCCCGCTTGCCTTCAGACGGGCCGGAGACATGAAGGGGCTGGAAATGGACGCACAGCCCCGCTCAGAACCCCCCCGCGTACACACACCTGCATTAGACACACACCCCCAGCTCGTATCCCACAGCTGCTGCGGGGGGAGGGAGACTGTTCTCTGGAGCTGGGTTCAAACCGGGGCCAGCCATGGTGCAGCTGGGCTCCAATGAGCTGAAAGAGGGAGCTCGGACTCCTGGGTTCTATTCCCAGCCTTTGGGGTTACAGCAGGTTGGGGTCTAGTGGTTGGAGCAGGGCAGTCTGGGAGTCAGGACGCCTGGGTTCTATCCCCGGCTCTGGAAAGGGAGCGGGGTCTAGTGGTTGGAGCAGGGCAGTCTGGGAGTCAGGACGCCTGGGTTCTATCCCTGGCTCTGGAAAGGGAGCGGGGTCTAGTGGTTGGAGCAGGGCGGTCTGGGAGTCAGGACGCCTGGGTTCTATCCCCGGCTCTGGTTCTTAAACGTTCCCATTTTACAAAGAACTCGCCTGAAGTCCCAGTGCTGGGAACAGAACCCAGGGGTCCGGCAGACCCAGTTCTAATCCGCTTTGCCTTTCAGACTGGATGTGTCCCATATATGTGCCTGGGTAAGTCTCTCTCTAACCATTGTGTGACATTTATTCCCTTCCAGACCTCCGGGCGCTTGATTCCCACTGCTCTGCGGCTGCCTGGCAAATAGCTACATCACCCACTGGCAAAGCTTGTATGAACCCTCTCCACCCCAGCTCCCGAGTCATTTCTCCTGGAGTGCCATAGGAGGTGGGACTCTGAAAAGCCAGCATTCAAAGCCTGAAGGGGGATTTTATGGCTGCATGGCCTAGAATTTGTTTGGTGTGGTCCCCAACACAAGGAGGTCTCCCCTCACCCACCTCGTCTCTGGCGCAGAATCCCATAGGCCCACTTTCTAGAAACAGGTTTATTTAATGAACGGCATTGTGGGAGAGGTGGGGAAGACCCTGTAAAACAGGCTGTCGAGTTTTAAAAAAAAACGCACTTGGCCAGATCTGGGGTGACCCCCCCCCCTCCCGGCCCCAAGATCCAGGCGGCTCACAGGTCCGTCGCCAGCGTGTACGTCTGTGCCCTGCTGGTGTGCCGCGAGGCTCGGGGGGGGGGGGGGGCGGGAGAAGGCTGCAAGGTGGGCAGGCCGCGCGCCAGAGAGCACACCGACCTTTGGGGAGCGGACGCAGATGGCAGGAGATAAGTTTGAAGAAATCCAAGCCGAGCTGGAATTCTCCTGAGTCCGCGGGGGGGGGAGGCTGCCCGGCGGACGGAAAACTCCCCGGGGGACGGCAGCCTGCTTGTTAGCAGGGCTGTGACAGGCCTTTTTCTGGGTCCCACTCTGGGGCAGGCATCCCAGAATGCAGTGCAGTGAGCAGGGTAGGGGTGGGGGTAGTAAGATTGGTTTAGCAGTTGCCGGGGGGGCGAGGGGGGGCGTTAAACTCTGAGTTTCAGCAGCTCTGGGTCCAAGTCCCAGCACCCTGTTGGACCTTGGGCAAGTCACTATCCAGGCTCTGTGACTCAGTTTCCCCAGCTGTACAATGGGGCAGTGCAGTGCAGTGGCTAGGGCACTGGAGGAGAAGGAGGCAGGATATCTGGGTTCTATTCCTGGCTCTGTTTTTGAGTGACCTTTGGATAAGTCGTCCCGCACCCACCCGGCTCTGTGCCTCAGTTTCCCCATCTGTAAAACAGACACACTACTTCCCAGGAGTGCTTTAAAAATACCCAGAATTCTCTGTTTCCTGGCACCAGTAAGGGGAGGGGGATGTCTGCAGATTTTCCCAGCAGGCACCAGTGGTGCCCATAGTTGGGCAGCAGGGTAGGGGTGGAGAAGGGCCCACGGGGAGTGACTCTAGCAGATGGAACCTGCAAGGAGCTGTTTATTTGCACCTAGTTCTGCGCTGGAGGAGGGGGCAGGTTAATGGGCTAGGCCCCCCCGCCTCTGAGCCATACCAGCAAGGGGACACCCCTCTCCCAGGGCATGGGGGGGGGGTCAGAAGCTATGGTGGGGGGTGCAGACCGCATGGCTCTACCTCAGGAGAATGGGGTGGATTCAGAGCACGTGAGGCCAGCGAGAGGGAGCCCGAACCAATGCAAAGTGCCCAAGACTCATGCACCCCAGCCCCTATGTCGTCCCCCCAGTCCTATGCCCCCCCCCCAGCCACAGCACACTGTGGTAGGTGCCCAGCCGTCCCCTGGGCCCCCCCCAACCCAGTAAGGGATAGCTTTGGGGGAGGGCTAGCTCAGTGGTTTGAGCATTGGCCTGCTAAACCCAGGGTTGCGAGTTCAATCACTTAGGGATCTGGGGCAAAATCAGTACTTGGTCCTGCTAGTGAAGGCAGGGGGCTGGACTTGGTGACTTTTCAAGGTCCCTTCCAGCTTTAGGAGATGGGATATCTCCATAAATTTAAATTTAAACCCAAGATACGGATCCTGATTCCAAGTCAGGTGTAAACGGGCACAGAATGCGTCCGGATGTGTTTAACACTGACTCTTACTGGTCAAGAAGCATCAGTTGAAATTAACGAAAATGTCCAGGGCCTCATTGTGTGTTTTTTTTTTTTACTGGCATTTCTCCCCCTCTACCTCCCTCCCCAAAAGAAAACCAATGTCACGGATCCGTCGCTGATCTGGGGGTTGGCAGTTGTCACGGCACTTCTGACGCCTACCAGATGCAGCCGTGGGACTGATTAACGTCCTCCTTCTGGAGTCAGTGGACAACACCCTCAGGGCCCACCGAGGGCACAAGCAGCCCCCCACCAAAATTCCCCCTATGCCGGGGATCTACTCTGGCCAGTGTGGAGCTGGTGTCAGGGATCCCTGCTTGAGTTGAAGGCTGGAGCGCCCTGCACTGCGGCTTTTCTCTGCCCCCAGGGGGCAGAGCATGAATTAGAGCAACCCCGAGGCTGCTCTAACATTCACCACAGGCCAGACCTGGAATACAGGGAGTGCAAAGCAGAACTCAAAAGGCACCTGCCCCCACGTGCCGGGCTGGGGAACCTGGGAATTGGGCCCCCTGAATACAGCAGCGTAATAATAATTCAAGACGCCTCCCTCCAGTAAAGCAAACCCAGCTCAGGTGATCTCCTCCCAGATAAACATCCAGCTTGATCTGACCCCAATGCACAGGGTCAAAGACCCAAACCATATCCATTTGCTGGCAGCTCCTGGGGCCTGCATGGACTAAGTTTGATGGCCCTTGGCCTGGTTCCTACTGGACACGTGTCCGCCCTACCCACCCGAGCTGGCTCTGGTTGGCCCAGTCCAAGGCCAGCCGGGACCATTCGATCATCAGTCTGATCTCCAGGCTGTTAAATTTTCCCCGGCTCCCCATGTATGGAGCCTGATCGCTTCCACTGGCCTATCCAGCCTGTCTTGCAGCAAGTCATCTGGACGAGACACCCACTTCCTTTGGCCGTTTGTTCCCAGCGTTCGTCATCCTGACTGGGAAAATACCGGGGTCTTATTTCCGGTCAGAATGTGTCTAGCTTCAGCTGCCAGCGGTGATTTTTGTTCTGTCTCCGCTAAACACACGAGCCCTTTAAAGCCCAGGATGTTTGCCCAGTATACGCTGTGCTCAAGTAACCAGGGCCATAGACGCGGTAAAATCAGGTCACTTCTTGATCTTCTTTGTGATAAGCCAGCTGGAGCGTCGTAAAATCTCTCTCTCTCCCGCGGGCATCTTCTCCCGCTCTTGAATCATTTTTGTGGGTCTTCTCTGCGCCCGCCCCAATGTTGCAACAGGCGTGTTTAAATGCGCCCCCTCCACCCCAGAGCTGGGCGCAGCATCCCAGGCCCGGGCTCACCGACACCGCCTCGCTCCTGGTCTAGATAACACTTAGTCCTGCCAGGAGTGCAGGGGACTGGACTAGATACCTCTCGAGGTCCCTTCCAGTCCTGCGATTCTATGAATGCTGTGATTATTTCTATGCAGCTACCAAGAAGCCGCGTCCCGAGAGCTTGTTATCAGCCGCAGGCCCAGGACGGCGAGCGTTTGGCTGGGGAGCTCCCCCCACCAGCACGTGCGCTGAGTAGGAGACCTGACACTCCCATTCATTATGTTTAGATCAGGGCTCAGCCTGCGCTGTCTAGGACCCTGGAGCGGCTGGACCGTTCAGCTCTGTACAAATACAATCCACCTGCACGCGTGAGCTTCAAACACACCCGGGCGCGCGCCGCTGGCCTCTTTCACCATCTCCAGCAGCCTCCCGGTCGCCCGGGGTGGGGGGCTCTCAGGGTAGGTGGATGAGACTGCACCGGGGGTCCCCGTTATCAGGGCGTTGGCTGGGAGCGTTTGGGGTTTCAGGGCCCGATCCCCAGTGGGTGTACTCAGCCAACTTGGAAGGAGCTGATTTATGCCAGCTGTTCTTCAGGCTGAAGGTCTGTTTCCCTTTAGATCGTTAGCTAGTTCCTGGTGCTTTGAGCTCCGAGCTCTGCCCTTGGGTACACGCTCTGGGGCTTCTGTCCCAGAGGCGGTACTAAGGTTTAAATTCAGTCCAGCGGCAGGTTCTTAACTCATTTGTTGTATCTCTATCTGTCTAGCTGGTTTGGAAGATCCAGGAATAGAACCCAGGAGTCCGGCCCCCCGACCCCCTGCAGCTCTGCTGGGGGTGGGTTTTAGTCCCCTCTCGGGATGGGGTGCGCTCTGTCGGGTTCTGGGATCGCCCCGGGGAAAACCAGCTCGGAGTCCAAGCGGAGCCCGTCGTCGGAAAACCTAGCGGCGGCGAAAGCGGGCCCGGAGCACGGAGGCGACGGGCTGGGGGCAGGTCCCTTTCCGCTGGCGGACGCGCAGAAGGAGCGGATCCAGGAGTCCTGGAGGATCCTGCACGACAATATCGCTCGGGTCGGCATCATTGTCTTCATCAGGTGAGCGAAGCTGCGGGTTTGGGGTGGTTGACACGGGTCCAGACGCCCCCGATCTGTGTGATCCCCGCTCCCCTCCCTGGTGCTGTCCTGGAGTCCGGCTCGCTCTGGGGTGCCTGGGGATGTTGCTGGTGAGGGACAGTTTTTGCCACCGAAGAAAATCCCCCGACTGGTTTGGTTGGTAAGAAGCCGATGGGAGTTTCTTGGCTTTAAAAAGTTCTGTGTTTCTAGCAAAGTGCGTCTAGCTCTCCGGTGTTCAAGGGGGCACGAAGGAACCCACGGGCCCAGACCCCCAACTGATGTCAGTCGGCATCGCTTCTTTGACTCCCGTGGAGCGCAGGCCCATTCACACCAGCTGGGGGATCTGACTCCGATGGGGCCGAACCTGTTTATACTGGCTGCGGATCTGGTCTGACTCCACTGGAACGCTGCCCGTTTGCACTAGCTGGGGATGTGTGGCCGTGGTGCCGGTCTGGAGCCAGCCTTCGAGATCACCACTGATCTGTACGGAGGAAGTCCTGGCACAAGTCTTTGGGTCTCACTCTTAGCGGCAAATTGTTTCCGGCCTTGCGCCAGTGTTTATTCCTGCATTTCACATTCGAACACTAGCGCTGTCAGTTTTGATTCCTGGGTTCTGTTCCCACCTCTGGGAGGGGAGTGGGGTGTGGTGGTTTGGGGGGGACGACGACTGGGTTCCATCCCAGCTTTGGGAGGGGAGTGGGGTCTAGTGGTTAGAGGAGGGGGGCTGGGAGCCAGGACTCCTGGGTTCTATCCCAGCTCTGAGAGGGGAGAGGGGAGTGGGGTTGGGAGGGGCTGGGAGCCAGGACTCCTGGGTCCTATTCCCAGCTTTGGGGTGGGGAGGAACAGTGGCTAGTGATTACAGCAGAGGGGGAACTGGGTTCCAGGACTCCTGGGTTCTATACTTAGTCCTGGGAGGGGAGTGGGATCGAGCGTTACCCCAGGGGAGAACAGGACGCCTGGGTTCCGTTCCGACACTGACTCACTGTGTGACGCTGGGCAATTCTCCCCTCTCCCTGCCTCAGTTTCCCCAGAGGTATGGAGACTGGCTTGTGGTGCTGAACGCATGCGTGTCTGTAAAGCGCTTTTGGACTCTTGGCTAGACATAGCCAGCCGCAGTTTATCATTGTAATACGCTCAAGCAAATACTTGTCAGTCAGCGCACTTGTGGGGCTCTCTCTGAATTAATAGTCTTTGCGATTACTGGGGGGCTGCTCATCCCGTGCTCTCAAAGCCCTACCCGAAGGAAAGGTCAGTATCCTTCTTGCCTTCCTAATAGAAGGGGGGAACAGAGGCACAGAGAGGGATCTGCCCAAAGTTAGTGCCAGGGCTCAGAACAGAACCCAGGAGTCCTGACTCCCAGGCCCCACCCCCATTGCTCCAGCCACAAGACCAAATACCCTTATAAGACATGGGACGAGAACCCCAAAATCCTTATGCTGAGCCCTGCTACTCTAACCGCTCCTCTCCCAGAAAGAACCCAGGAGTCCTGTCACCCAGGCCCCTTGGCTCTAACCACTAGACCCCACTCCCCACCCAGAGCAGGGAGAGAACCCAGGAGTCCCGCCTCCTCGTCCCCCCCTTACTCTTACCATTAGCTGCTGCTTTGTTTGGCTGGATCAAGCATTGGAGGGGGGAGGTCAGAGGGGACAGTTGGATACTTAGCGCTGGGGAAGTCTGACCCGCAGCCTGCCAGCTGCCACTCATCCACAGAGCTTGCGCCCACCCCGGCCCACGTGCCTCAGTGCCAGCCCGTTAAGGTACCCCAGGCACTTTCCCCTGGAGTCAGCGAGTTGTCGCAGCTTCGCGCTAAGGTCCCCCGAATCACCAGCGTGGCTTAGCGCCCCCCCCCCCCCCCCCCCCGAGATTTGAAAGGAGAGGACAGATTCTGGGCATTCCCCAGCTTTTCGCTGCCGCCGGGAGGAGCGAGCGTCATTTCTGTTTAAAACGAGAGCCGAGGGACTCCCAAAATCCCCTGCCTCCCGCAGCTGGGACTTTGGGAAAAGATCCCAAATATCAGGAGACTCCTGACGAAATCACAACAGTTGGCGGCACGGATGTTGGCCGAATTTCCCGGAGGACAGAGAATAGCCAAGCCCCCCACCCTGGCGAGAGGCTCAGGGGCCGTTCGGGCTGCCAGAGCGAGGCAAAGGGCGCTGAGCGTGACGGAGAGCCAGGCCCAGAGGAGTTGGGGCAGAGAAACGGGCCTCTTTCAGGCCGCGTTCCTCCACCAGGAAGGGAGAAGAGGCACCAGCCGGGTTTAACTTTCCCCGGGCAGCGTGATCTGTAACCCCCACCCCCTTGGCTGTTTAGCTGGGAACTCCGGCCCCTCTCCCATGGCAGCTGAGCCCGTCCTGTGTTCCATATGGCATCAATTACTCCAATTACCCGCCTGCAGGGCTCCTGGCTAATCCAATAGGGGAAACAGCAAATTGATTGGAAACACGGCAAGCCTGTCCGATCGCATCAGCTGCCAAATGAGGGTCATTAGGGCCTGCTGGGAAACAAAGGCTGTGATTAGAGCTGGAGCTGGCGGGCTGGATCTCAGCACCCCTTAACTTTGGCCTCGTGCCCCTTATAGATTCATTAGGAGAAGGATGCAAATTGCACGGCGCAGACCCCGGGCGAGATCAGGACCCCGTTGCGCCGGGCGCGGCGCAGACCCCAGGCGAGATCAGGACCCCGTTGCGCCGGGCGCGGCGCAGACCCCGGGCGAGATCAGGACCCCGTTGCGCCAGGCGCTGCGCAGACCCCGGTCAAGATCAGGGCCCCGTCGCGCCGGGCGCTGCCCAGACCCCAGCCAAGATCAGGACCCCATCGTGCCGGGCGCTGCACAGACATCCAGTGAAAGCTAGTACCTGCCCTAAAGAGCTCACAATCTAAATACCCAAAGGTTGGGAGGGGAAACTGAGGCACGGAGATGGAAAATGACTGGCTCCCAGTCACCCAACAGATCAGTGGCAAAACCAGGGATAGAAGCCAGTCGCCCTGTGTTCTATCCCGTTCCCTAATAGGACAGGGTGCATCTGGCAGGCAGGACTGTAGGGGAGAGCCCTTCCCACAGCGTGCCCGGGGCCAGTGTTGTAGGGTAAAAGGCCTGTGTTTGCCTGACAACCGCATGGCTTATGAACCCTGACATCCCAGTCCTCTGCTCTCGCCGGCCAGTGTCTCAAAGAGCCCAACAGCCGAAGGATTGCAGCCCCTTCTCATCCTGGCTTGAGGTGTGTTTCTTTCTAAGTCACGGGTTCCCGCGCCCTAGCTCGCCCCATCCAGCAGGATCTCAAAGGACTTTACAATAGAGGTCAGTGGCATTATCCCCATTTGACAGATGGGGAAACTGAGGCACGAGGCAGGCGAAGGGTCAATCCACTAGGCCACGTTGATTTCTGTTCTACTCTCAGCAGGTCTCACTCCCCAGGCCTTGGTATCTCAGGCCAGTCTCTTTCTCTCCTGCTGGGGGTTTGCTCCCCCAGCTCCCTGGTCTTCTCCACCCATGGGGCTGCATTCCCAGGCTAACTCTCCTTGGTCCTAGACCCGGCCCTTCCCCCAAGCGCTCCCGCCCCTCCACCTGGAGAGGTGAGCTGAGGCTGGCACAGGACAGCTGCCCCCTCCCCCCCCCACATAAAGGGGTTGGATTCTGCAGTGCGACGAACCAGGAGCCCTGACGTGACGACCGCCTTTCGCTCCGTCTTAGCAACCGGATTCTGCACCAACACGGCCTCCCACCCCCGCCAGCCCCGTTGCAGCGCCAGCAATAAACCGTGGCACGGTCAGGTCTGCAGAAAGGGCACGGCCCAGGGGGTCACCCACTTCTGTGGCACCCCCAGGCGCCGGGGCGCCAATTAGCTTTCCTCCCCAGTGGGCAGCCCCGCGGATCTCGGTGGAAGCCGTGAGGGAGTTTTATTTCATCCGTGCGGCTTTTCCTCCTCTCCTTTATTGGGCCGCTTTGCATAAAGGTTCATAATTAACCAGCACCGGGTCCCCCTTCCCCCCCGCCCCCGCCCTCACAAATAAACGAAAGTGCAGGCCGTGTCACCAGCTGCCCACTGACTGAATCGGCCAAACTATGTGTCATAAACCCCTCTACTGCTCTGAGCCAGTGGGGATTTTCCACTTCTGGGCTTTTGGAGCATGCAGAGCCGAGTTCTATAGCCCAGCGCCTCTCTGGGGACTTGCCGGGTCTCGCAGAGGCTGAGGAATTAGCCCCAGGCGAGGAATTACCCGTGATTCCCTTTCACTGAATTTGCTCAGCGCATAATCACAGACCATTAGACTGGGCATGTCATAGGGGGCCTTAAATCCAGGCCTCTCAAAGCACTTCACAAACAGCGGCAGGAAATCTCACCGACCCCAGGACGTGACCTGCTTTTACTGGTGGGGAAACTGAGGCATGGAGCGGTGAAAAAGCTTGCCCACAGTCACACAGCAAGTCTAAGGCACAGCTGGGGAGAGGACCCAGGAGTCCTGACGCTCACGGGGAGTCCGGGCCACAGCTGGGGAGGGGACCCAGGAGTCCTGACGCACACAGGGAGTCTGGGCCACAGCTGGGGTTGGGACCCAGGAGTCCTGACACTCACGGGGAGTCTGGGCCACAGCTGGGGAGGGGACCCAGGAGTCCTGACGCTCACAGGGAGTCCGGGCCACAGCTGGGGAGGGGACCCAGGAGTCCTGACGCACACAGGGAGTCTGGGCCACAGCTGGGGAGGGGACCCAGGAGTCCTGACGCACACAGGGAGTCTGGGCCACAGGTGGGGAGGGGACCCAGGAGTCCTGACGCTCAGTGAGTGAGTCTGGGCCTCACCTGGGACCAGGCCTCAGCTGGAGGACGGTGTCCAGTTCTAGGCGCCGCGCTTTAGGAGAGACGAGGGCAAATTGAAGAGAGCCCAGAGGAGATCAACAAAAAGAATCCAAGGTTCAGCAAACCTGCCCTAGGAGGAGAGGTTAAAAAACCAGGGCCTGTTTAGTCTGGAGAAAAAAGACTGAAGGGGGGATCTGAGAACCGTCGTCAGATACGTCAAGGGCTGTTCTAAAGAGGACGAGGATCAGCTGTTCTCCATGTCCGCCGACGGCAAGACAAGACCTAACGGGTTAATCCACAGCCCGGGAGATTGAAGTGAGCTATTAGGAGAAACTTTCTAACTCTCCGGGGAGGGAAGCTCCGGAACAGGCGTCCAAGGGAGGTTGTGGGATCCCCGTCATTGGAGGTTTTTCAGAACTGGACGGACAAACCCGGTTGGGGCTGGCCTAGGTTTACTCGGCCCGGCCTCAGCGCAGGGGACTGGATCTGATGACCTCCTGAGGTCTCTTCCAACCCCACATTTCTGATACTGATCGGGCCGGACTCTGCTTAGCCGGCAAAAGCCAACAAGCCTCGAAGCCTGTGGCACCGCTGCCTGCAATTTGCTGCTGCCTTCCACTGGGCGCAAGCAGCTGTGAATCGGGTTCCCCCCCGGCCGTGCCGCATGGGGCGAGGTGCTGACAGATGGCTCTCCCAGAGCTCCCCTGTGCAGAGCAATCACTCGCCCAAGAGCGCTGTGTTTAGCACGGATGCTTGCGGAGCATCCCCCGAAGCGCTTCGTGCGGAGTGTTAGCCCAGCTGTGCGCTTGTTTCTGTGGGGCTCGGCAAAATGGGGCCCCGCAAGCGGACAGGAGCCTTCCTATCCAGTCTGTCTACATTAGGGCTACTGGATTACGGTAGCACCCGCAGGCTGCATCTGAGATCGGGGCCCCGTCGTGCCAGGCGCTGCCCGGACACACAGCGACCGAGATCGGGGCCCCGTTGAGCCGGGCACTGCCCAGACACACAGCGACTGAGATTGGGGCCCCGTCGTGCCGGGCGCTGCCTGGACACACAGTGACTGAGGTCTTGGCACTGCCTGGCACAGTGAGGCCCCAGTCTTGCTGGCACCTCTCGACATGACAGTAATACGGGTAATAAATGATAAAAGGGAATTCCAGTATCTCACCAAACCCTGTGAAAAGGTGTGTGGTCTGAGCCCCTTAGTGTTCCGGGCCCAGGAGCCAGGACTTCTGGGTTCCACGCCTGGCTCTGGGAGGGGAGTGGGGTCTAGTGGTTACAGCGGGGGGGAGGGGGGGGGCTGGGAGGCATGGCTCCTGGGTTCTGCTCTGGGAGGGGAGGGCTGCTCTGCCAGTTACACGAGGGGCACTTAGTCAGGATTCCTGGGTTCTCTCCTGGTCACTTCCGAGGTCAAGTCACTTCCCACATTGCCATCTGTGCAGGCAGGTGACCGGCTCCCACCTTTGTGATGTGCTGTGGAGGGGGAAGGGGCAGGATACGTGGCAGAGGGTTATTTTGACACCACCACTAGGGGTCACGCCCGTGCACGTCACCCAGCTGCCCTGTGGTACAAAAAGACCCAGTGAAACGGCTCGTGCGTGTGCCCGATCCCCTTGAGTCTGTCTCCTCTCCCCCGCTCAGGTTATTCGAGACCCACCCCGAGTGCAAAGACGTCTTCTTCCTCTTCCGGGACATCGAGGACCTGGAGCAGCTCAAGATGAACAAGGAGCTGCGAGCCCATGGCCTGAGGTGGGTCCCTGTGGGGGTGCCAGGGAACCCGCTACCACGCCAGGCCTGAGCTCCTGGGTCTGTGAGGGCGCGGCCCTTGGGGCACAAGGCTAATGCAAGTGGCTGAGCGACAGGAACCAGGACTCCTGGGTTCTATTCCTGGATCTCAGAGGTGAGGGGAGTGGGGTCTAGTGGTCAGAGCAGGAGAGAGGCTGGGAACCAGAACTCCTGGGTTTGTTCCTGGATCTGGGCGGGTAGCGGCGTCTCACCTCCCCATGCTGGCTAGCGTGGAAAGGGGAGCTGCTCCCCAAAACGAGGGTGGGCTCTCCCACCAGACCCGGTTTTGAATGGTAAAGTAATCAAGCCATGGAAATGAGAGTGGTCTGAGACAGGGAGGGTAAGGGCTGGAGTCAGTCCCATAAGGGGTGCCCAACCGTGGTATGGGGTGGGGGGCCTGGGAAGAAAGTTGGAGGGGTTGGAGAGGAGCCGGGGGAGCTTTGGGGGGCTGGGAACAGAACTGTGGGGGGCTGGGGGGAGTTGGTTAGTCAGTTAATTTGCTAGATGGATATTATTACTGTCTGAAGAACAAGGCCCTGACATCTGCAGACCAGCCCTTGTTAGCCTGTGGAACTCCCTGCCAAAGAACGTTACTGAGCCAGGTCGACGCTAGACCTGTGCCCGGGGCTTGCTTTACAGAGGTGCTGAGCACCCACAACTCACTGTGCAGCCAGTGGCAGCTACCAAGGCTCAGAGCCTCTGGACATGAGGCCTGAGGGTTCTTCATGTTCATGCATCAGGGCATTGGTGCTGGAGGGGGTCAGGAAGGAATTTCTCCTGGCGTAAGGTGGGCTCCCTCAGCTTTGTCAGGCTAGAGGGCTGGATGTTGGCAGAGTATGGCACATCTCCCGCATACTTCTCTGACCCCTGGGGAGCGATGCAGCCACGCCCCCAATCCAACGCTTGATTCTCCCCCACCCCAGGGTGATGTCCTTCATTGAGAAAAGCGTGGCCCGGCTGGACCAAGAGGACAAGCTGGAACAGCTGGCCTTCGAGCTCGGCAGGAGTCACTACAGATACAACGCCCCTCCCAAGTACTATGAGGTGAGCGCCCCAGGGACCTGGCGGCAGGGTAGGGGGCGGACCTCCCCATTCTGTGAGGAGTTGGGGGAGCTCCTGTGGGATCTGCTTACCCCCGTGGGTGTTTGGAACCAGGCTCTGCCGTTCTGTGCAGGAGGGTATCCCAGAGTGCATTGCACCATAGTGGCAGGATGGGAGCCATTTCCCCAGCACATTCCAGTACAAAGCAATTTTCCCAGCATGCACAGGTACAAACTGCTTTTTTTCCCAGCATGCTCTGGTACAAACAGCTTTTTCCCATCATGCACTAGTATAAACAGCTTTTTTCTCAGCATGCATGAGTAGAAATATCTTTTTTCCCAGCATGCTCAGGTACAAATGCTTTTCCCCCAGCATGCACTTGTCCAAATGGCTTTTTTCCCCGGCCTGCTCCCGTAGGAACAGCTTTTCCCACAATTCACTAGGACGAACCGCTTTTCCCAGCATGCTCCAGTACAAACCACTGTTCCCCCACAGTTCACCAGTTCGAACCGATTTCCCCAGCATGCACTGGTACAAACTGCTTCCCTCCCCCCCCCCCCCCCGGCCCCCTTCATGCTCCAGTACAAATGGCGTTTTCCACCGTTCACCAGGACGCACCAATTTTCCCAGTCCCAGTATACCCTGGTGCGAACCGATTTCCCCACAATCCACCAGTGCAAACCGCTTTTCCCAGCACATCCCAGTAGGAACCACTTCCCCCCAGCAATTTGCGAGTATGGATTGGCAATCTGTGTGGACGGCGGTGCCCAGCCACGTCCGGATCCATCTGTAGCCCGGGCAGGGAAGGGCTGGGGCTGGCACCTCCCTCTGACCCCACCTCGGCTCTCTGTTTCCAGTACGTGGGCATCCAGTTTATCAGCACCGTGCAGCCCATCCTCAAGGAGCGCTGGACGCCGGAAGTGGAGGAGGCCTGGCAGGTAGGGAGCAGCTTCCATGCTGCCGCTGGCAGAGGTCCCGTCCGCACCTGGGTGGGCTGGACCCCTTCATCCTGCCCTGAGCCCTTTGTGTGGGGCTCCCGCCGTCAGCTGCAGCCAGAGGGGAACTAGACGCGGCCGCTTGGGGGACTTATGGGGGGGCTTTGCCCTCCTGGTTGGCCTAGTAGTGGGTTTGGAGCCCAGTTCTCAGCAACACACAGGCTCCTCTGGCAGCATCCAGGGGCCTTGATGTGGATTGAAATGGTCCACTGACGATCCACCCCATACAGGCCTCCCCAGGGCCCACGAGGGGCGGATGGGGGGCGTGGCCGGAGCGCACTGCGCTGTGGCTATTCGCTGCCCCCCCCAGGGCCCACAGGGGATGGAGTGTGACTTAGAGCAGCCCTCAGGCTACCCTAACTGGGGACTGGGCTAGGCCCTGCACGGTGTATTCAGGGAGTGCAAAGGGGGCTGTATTGCGATACAGATCACGCAGAGGGACTATCCTGCCAGCCCCTGCAGCCTTGGGCTGGAGCATGCTCAATGCAGACGGAATCTTTGGGGAATTTAGTTGCCAAACTCTAACCAGTCTCTACTGAGCACATGAGAACTGAGATATCCCCCCCTCCAAAAAACTTCCAACTTAGCCAGACATGAGTGGATTGTCACAGGGAGGGCAAAAGGCACCTCCCTGGCCCCAGGGCGACCATGCACGAACCAGCCGCCCGGCCAGGCCTGCTTCACCCCTTTTGCATTCTCTCTCCCCTCCCCTTGCAGAGTCTGTTCAGGTACCTGACGGCCACCATGAAACGGGGGTACTACGAGGAAGAGGAGAAATCGGGCAGCATCAAATCCCCTGCCTTGAAGAAACCCGGGACTGGATCCATCCTGAACAGCATATAGGTCCAAGAGCGGGCGGCGTAGCGCTTGGCTTGGCTTGCTGGGATATTCCCATAGGACCTCTCCTTCCCCCTGTCCACAAGGACTGCCCTTGCTTATTACTTTCACAGACTATGATTCCAGCTGAATCCAGTTGTGATTCCAGGGCAGAGGCTGGATTTTTGCTGCTGGTCGGAGGCCCCATCTGTGTAGCCGGGGTCCCCCCCCAGGGGTCGCTGCAGCAGGTAGAGGCAGTAAACTATCTCTGAACCCTTTCTACTTTGGGTATAGGCAGTTCTGGGTGAGCTTCCTGGAAGGGAAAAGGGGCCGAGAACAGGAGTCGGCTTTAGAGACCGGCGTGAGGGCCTTGATTTCTATATATGGACTGTTATCCGCCAGGCCCATCTAGCAGCGCCGGGGAAGGGGTTAAACATCCCCCGAGTTGGCAGAGCGGCAGTGTTAAAGGTGACTCGCGAAGGGAAATGAAATTAGGGTGGGTGCCCTCTCCCCGTTAGGCTTCTTTACAATGGATCCAGACACCCTGAGAAATTAAACTCAGTCCGCCCCAGCTGCCAAATGGGAAGAACAACCATTTCTTGCAAGCTGGTAACAGTCTACTACCGCTGCCAGCTCTGGGAGTGACTCTGTTAGCTTGAGTGGTGGAGGCCCGTGCTGAGGTAGAGACAGACAGAGCGGGAGACAAGGAGACAATCTGGGCAGGTTCAAACCTGGTTGATGACCCTGTACTGGGTGCCGGTGTAAAACTGATGCTGGAGAGGGGCAGTGAAATCACGTGGACCTCAGGGAGAGGGGGCAATAGAACAGAAGTAACCTTACGCTGTGGTTAAAGCACTGGCGAGGGATGCAGGAGACCAAGGGGCACTCCCCACCTCTGCTACAGCTTCCCTGTGTGACCTTTGGCAAGTTACTTCATCTTTCTAGGCCTGGGTCCGTCCCCCCCCCCAGTCTATACAATGACTGTGCCTTTGCCCGGTTAGACTGGAAGCTGTTTGGGGCAGGGGCAGTCTCCCATGGGGCCCTGATCTCAGTTTGAGATGACAGCACAGCAAGCTTTGACAGTAGAAACATTGACCTGGCAATCTACCCGGCAGGACTCGATGGAGAACTAGCCCTGGGGCTGGTCTAGGCACAAAAATTACACCAATTTAACTAAACCTCCCGCCCCCAAAATTCAAAGCCAACTTCGTTAAATGAGTGCAAACCCACCTTAACGATTATTTATTCTTTGTATTATGGTAGCACCTACGAGCCCTAGCCATGGACCACGCCCCCTTTGTGCCAGGTGCTGTACATTTTTATTGTTATTACATGTATTACGGTAACACCTTGGCGCCCCAGTCACGGAACAGGCCCCCCACTCTGCCAGGCGCTACCGCTGTCAAGATTTTTGTGGGCTTGGGGGCAAAGGAGAGTTTTAAGGGGAGCTTAGAAGGCGAACGATGAAGTGGCTTGAATTCAAACTGGCTCTGAATGGTTCCGCGGCAGCGGGGGACTTCCTCTGTGTCAGGCGCTTCCCCCTCCCATAGGGCCTTGAACATCCGTATCTCACAGTCCCTATGTGAGGGAAGGAAATGCGGGTATCCCCCATTACACAGATGGGGAAACCGAGGCCCAGATCCACAGAGGTATTTAGCTTCCTAACTTTATTTGAAATCAGCGGAAGTTAGGCGCCTAAATACCTTTGAGGGTCGGAGACATCAGGTCACACAGAGAGCCTGTGACATTTAAGCTAAGCGGCCATAAACTAGGTTGAAATCTGTATCCATCCTAAAGAAGTGTTTTCACCGTCAGATTGACGCTCACGACACAGACACGCCCTTCGGCCCCATGACACCCCCCCCCCACACACACACACACACTCCAAACGCAGGAATTAACTCAAGCGCAAAAAGCCAAATCCCCACCCGGCAGAATTTTCACCCCAGAAACGGAGAACGCCATGAAATCCACTAGGGACGAGGCTATTGCTCATTTCACACGGCAGGCCCCCAAATTCCACAACGATGGGGAGCACTAGAAAACCGTAAGGCCTGGTCTACACATAGAGTTTGTCCTGGTATCACTCTATGGGTTAGGAATGTGATGTTTTTAACCGATATAGTTATACCGGTATAAACCGTAGTGTGGATGCAGTTATACTGGTATAAAGGGGCCTTAAACCAGTATTATTCTCCATCATGTATGGAACTAGCTGTGGGAGTAAAGTGGTCACGACCGTGTTAATTGGGTTCCCTGGAGCATAAGAACATAAGAACGGCCCTACTGGGTCAGACCAAAGGTCCATCTAGCCCAGTGTCCTGTCTTCCGACAGTGGCCAATGGCAGGTGCCCCAGAGGGAATGAACAGAACAGGGAATCATCAAGTGATCCATCCCTTGTCGCTCATTCCCAGCTTCTGGCAAACAGAGGCTAGGGACACCATCCCTGCCCGTCCTGGCTAATAACCATTGATGGACCTATCCTCCATGAACTTATCTAGTTCTTTTTTTAACCCTGTTATAGTCTTGGCCTTCACAACATCCTCTGGCGAGGAGTTCCACAAGTTGACTGTGCGTTGTGTGAAGAAATACTTCCTTTTGTTTGTTTTAAACCTGCTGCCTATTAATTAACTTGGAGTATTGTGGGCTTACCCTCTCTCTGTTTCGCCGTCATCCCCCCCAACTCTCTTGCGATGCCATGAAATAAAGCAGCATTCCGCATTTGCGGGCGGACCTTTGATTTCTGCCCCTGCTGTCTGAGAGCAACTCTTGTCAGTTTCTCACGGCTGTTTCCATGGCTGGTGCTAATTCTCCTGCTTTGGGCCAGGTTCTTCCCTTCTGCCAGCGGTCATCCTCGATTAACCCCACGTCCCCCCGTCAGTCCTGGCCTCTCGGCCACCGCCAAGCGAGCAATATTCCGCTGATGCTTTTTGCTCTGCCACGGACACGTGGCCACGTCTCGCCTCGTCCCCTCATCCTGCGATGAACCCTGGCATGTTCTGCAGTTTCGGTGCCTCGTGCGCCCGCCTTCTAAACTTTCCCCTCCAGCTTTCTGAGCTGGTGACAAACTCCTGGAGGTTTGATTGCTGGGAAAATTGCTTTCGTTTGCAAGGCAGTAGCCGATGGAATGGTTGCTGCTAATCCTTGTTTTCTGCAGGAAGTGCCTCGATTCCCCCCTCCGGCGCTATCTTGTGTTTTGCCTCATCCCTGGGTTTGCAAGTTGCGAGGGAAAATACGTCCACTCCAGGGCCTGCAGGCTGGGAAGGGGTTGCTTTGCTTGATTGCATCACAACAGTGTGCGCGCGCTGGCCAAGTGGCGGGAAACTCCCTCGGCCTCTCTCCAAGGTCTTACAGGAAGGCTGCGGCCGAGCTGGAAAAGGGATGCCACACTCCCATATCCTAGGGTCAAGCCTTAACCTAACCTCTAGGGGGTGCCGGAAGTAAGGGGGGGGAGAAGGGTAGAGCATGGCTCCATCCCATAATACTCTGGGCAACCTAGTTAACCCTATCACGACCGCAAAAGGACATTTGTACTGATGTCGCTGGGTCCATGCTGGTCCACTTGAATTGGCTCGGGACGCCTTTCTGACACAGACCAGGGCTAAGACAGACAGACGAGGGCACAGATCCAGTCTTTGTTTCCTCGGCAGGTCACCTTTCGACGCGCCCTCTGATCTGCACAGGGGCCAATTTTTTTCTATTTATTTATTTTTTGATGCTGTCTTGCGACCTGGCCTTCTTTGGGACCCAAACCGCTGCTTTCTCAACAGCTGTTGCGTGAGTCACCAAGTGGAGGGTTGGAGCTTTCAGCGGGTCAGGACAGTCCGTGCTGAGCTCCCAAATCTTCCAAAACGGGCGGCTGATTTTGAATGACTGGGTGCACGGCCCAGGACTCCTGGGTTCCATTCCCAGCTCTGGGAGGGAGTGGGATGGAGTGGTTAGAGCAGGGGGACTGGGTGTCAGGACTCCTGGGTTCCATTCCCAGCTCTGGGAGGGAGTGGGATGGAGTGGTTAGAGCCGGGGGAGCAGCGGGGTGGGGCTCCTGGGTGCTATTTATGGCTCTGGGAGAGGAGTGGTGTCTAGTAGTTAGAGGACAGGAACAGGGTGTCAGGACTCCTGGGTTCTCTTCCTGGCTCTGGGCAGAAGGGAGTAGTCTAGTGGTTAAAGCAGGGGAATGTGTCGATTCTAAGGCCCAATGGGGCATTGTGATTGTCACGGTTCGTTGTCTGACCGCAGAGAGACAGGCAACATGATCATCTAGTCTGACCTATAACACAGGCCAGACAATGGCCCCAAAACACTTCCCAGAACAGATCTAGAAAAACATCCCGGCTTGATTTTAAACGCGCCTGGAGAATCCACCAGACTCCGGTGGGTAATTACTCTCACCGCTAGCACTGGGCAGCCAGGATGCCTGGGTCCCAGGCTGGGTTGGTTAAAGCCAAGGGGAGCTGAGAGTGCTCAAGGCTTCCGAAAATCTAGCCCAGGTTGGGCACCCAAAAGGAGTGGCTGGTTTTACTAAACTGTCGGGTGGATTCTAGGCAGTCTAATTCCCTGCGTTAGCCCCGGGCCTGCCTTCTTCCTATACACCCCCCTCAGCTGCGTAGCGCTGCCTGTAGTGACACAACACGGTTAAATAAACCCACAGTGCAGATCTTGGTGTACGGATCATTTTTTGCTTTGAAATGAAGGTGATTTTAAAAACAAACCAACCCAATACACTCTTAAACCCAGGCTGATAGCAGGGGACTGGGGCACTGCCTGTAACCTGGCCTCCCTAGTGGGGGGAACTGGCTGGCTCGGGGGGTGGGGGATTAGGGAATGGGGCATGGGACCTTTCCCTCTAGAGGGCGCTGGCTCCAACCTGGCCCGAAGGGTGGGGGGACTGGCTGGCCTAGGGGGTTGAGGAATAGGGCATGGGGCCTTTCCCCTCTAGTGGGTGCTGGCTCCGGACTGGCTGGCTTGGGGAGTGGGACCCGGGGCCTCGCACCTCGAACCCAGCTCTAGTGGGACAGCGACCAAGAACGCGGCAGCTGCTCCACGCTGGCTCCTGCAAACCGCCACTGCCCTGGGACTGGACGCCCCGGGGCCGTGAAAGCTGCATGGTCCCCCCAGGATGGAGGGAGGAGGTGTCATGGGAGGGGGGGGATCATATTGCAGCTATTCTGTTACCTACCATGTGGCTCTCTGCCCCCCTAGTGACCAGACTCTGCCATAGATGCTGGAGATGCCTCTGGCTGTACCTACCTGGAAGTCAAAGGTTCAATCCCAAGTACCGGAAATTCACCCCCAGCCCGTTGTGTTGCATGGGGATAAGCAAACATCCAACTACCACCCTCAATGACCATCGCGTGGCAAAACTGTGATTCCCCCTTGGCTTGTTCTACAGAGCGTATAGTGTGGGAAAAGTGCCCTCCGTGTGGTGGCTGGGCGTGGGGGGGTAAAAGGCAGGGTTCCCAGCCTAGCTCCTGGGTTCCCAGCCTAGCTCTGCGAGGGTGAGCTGTTGGAATGGGCTTGTGTCACCCAGGGGTGCATTGACAGGTCCCCTGCTGTGCTAATCCCCACATGATGTGAGTTGGTACAGTCCCCTCACTACACTGCTGTTAGCTCTGGAGGGCCCCGGTTCGGTTCCCGGTGCCACAGCATCATTAATCCAGGCTCCGTCGCAACCTCCGAGCAAAAGGCTCTCGTGCCCTCCAGCTGCAGCCACAGTGTGTTGGGCTGTTGCTTTGGGACTGGTGCCATTATTTGGTATGAGGTGATCTGCGGTAACACCTAGGAGCCTGTGGCATGGCCCAGGCCCCCATTGTGCCAGGTGCTGTACATTTTTATTGCTATTAGTTGTATTATGGTAGCCCCTAGGCGCCCCAGTCATGGCCCCGGACCCTGCTGCGCTCGGTGCTGTACAGCCGCAGAACCGAGCTGGTCCCTGCCCCAAGCAGCTGCCGGCTGCGGTGCGTTTGCCCACGACACAGAGGAATTTTTGCCTCCATTTGGAAAACAGGGCGGGCCAGGGGGCTGGGATTCAGCCGTGAACAGCTTCTGCCAAAGCGCCGCGAGTGCGGCGGCACCTCCCGCCGGGGAGCCGAGTCTGCCGTGGCTGCTTCGCTTGGCCTCTCGTGGCGCGGTGGCCTGTCTGGTGAAGCGGCGGCAGGATGGCAGCGGGAGAAGCTCGCCCGCCGACAGACCGGCCAGGCCTGCACGTAGGTCGGTGTAGCTTATGGTGCTCAGGGGTATCAGAGGGGTAGCTGTGTTAGTCTGTATCCACAAAAACAACGAGGAGTCCGGTGGCACCTTAAAGACGAACAGATTTATTTGGGCATAAGCTTTCGTGGGTCAAAAACCTCCCTTCTTCAGATGCATGGAGGCATAAATATATATTGGCACATGAAGAGAAGGGAGTTACCTTACAAATATATATATAGATATAAGAAGATGGAGCTCGGCTGTTCTCAGTGGTGGCAGATGACAGAACAAGGAGCAATGGTCTCAAGTTGCAGTGGGGGAGGTCTAGGTTGGATATTAAGAAACACTATTTCACTAGGAGGGTGGTGAAGCACTGGAATGGGTTCCCTAGGGAGGTGGTGGAATCTCCTTCCTTAGAGGTTTTTAAGGCCCTGCTTGACAAAGCCCTGGCTGGGATGATTTAGTTGGGGTTGGTCCTGCTTTGAGCAGGGGGTTGGACTAGAACCTCCTGAGGACCCTTCCAACCCGGATATTCTATGATTCTATTCTATGAATATCTATAATTTTCACTCCATGCATCTGAAGAAGAGGGTTTTTTAACCCACGAAAGCTTATGCCCAAATACATCTGTTTCTCTTTAAGGTGCCACCGGACTCCTCGTTATTGTTGCTCAGGGGTGTGGATTATTCAGTGCCGTACGTTACACCGAAGTAAGCTCTAGTGGAGACGGGGCCTTAGTGTCTGGCTGTAAACCCTGCGCCTGGGTCTCCTGAGCGGCCACCTGCCCTGTCAAACGGCTCCCAGCCGTGCTCACCCGTCCGCGAGCTGCTGACTTGGGGCTGCGTCCACCCTGCAAAAGGACGGGGTTTGGACCCGAGTCTCCGAAGGCCCCCGGTGGGTCCTCGGAGGACCCTGGCGATCCCAGTCAGGCTGATCTGTGTGTGGATGGGGGGAGCTTGGGCTCAAACCTGAGGCACAATGCAGTGTAGACATACATGGCGCTGATTTGTGCCACACCCCCTGTAAAGGGGGCTGGGACGGCTAGCTGCTACCGTAATACACCTAATAGATGGTAGCGTTAAAACCATATCAAGACTTGCTGAGCCTCAAGGTTTCTAAGCAGGGAAGGAGTCTGCTACCAGCCAGCGGGAGGGGGGCTCCTGCCCTCCCCCAAACAGCAGCCCTGGAACCAAGACCGAGGAGGGAGCCGTGCGTGTCTAGGGGCTGGTGGGAGCTTTATGACACAGCAATGTACAGCGGGAGAGGGGAAAATATCTGGGCAACAGGTGAGCCCTGAGCAAGGAGCGGTGGGGCCGGGCATCAGGACTCCTGGGTTCTACGCCTGCCTCTGGGGAGGGCGGCGTGGCTGAGCAGTGGGAGCTGGGTGTCAGGACTCCTAGGGGAAGAGTGTTTCATGGGCGGTTGGAATTTGGGAGCCAGGACTCCTGGGTTTCTTTCCCAGCTGTGCCATTACCTTTCTGGACAAGTCTCTCCCTCCCTTTCCGTGCCTCAGTTTCCCCACAGGGAGAGTGACACCTTGCCTAGGAACCGATGGTGCCAAGCGGACTAATTTCTCCGGTTCGGCAAGCTACAGGCCCTCTCCCCTCCCCCGGGGGAAGCGGAACCACAGTCCCTGGAATGCAGCCGCTCCTCCATCCGGCCTCCCGCACGCCTCCTTGGACTTTGTAGGACGGGCTGTGCACTCTGGCAGCCCTTCCTGTACACGCTCAGCGGGACGGGTCATGGGCTGGGCGAGCCTCGGCCTCTCCTTGCCCCTGGCGCTGAGCGGGAGGGGCATGTGAAGGCGTGCCCCTCTCCCCCCCCCAGCTTAGCTCCAAGACGCTGCTCTGCCCCGTGGACCGGAGAGCGGGAGGAAGAAGCAGACCCAAGGCGGAGCAGGGAACCGTGTGCATGTCCCAGGGGGGACGGTGTAAGTGCTTTTCACTCGCCTATGCCCACGCCCCAGCCACTAGACCAGCCCTTCATGCTCCAGCCCTGGAACGCTTCCCACCTGCCCAGCAGGGCCCGTTCCACTGAGTTGTCCTGTCTAACACCTGTGGGCAAGGGACCTCCCTGGCTGTGTAGCCCCTTGGGCTGATCCACGGGGGATTTCATAGCCTGGGACCTGGGGGATGGGGGGAGACTCAGCCTTTTATTTAGCGCAAGCTTCAGTCCCTGTTGCCTTGCAGCAACACCGAAAGAAAAGGGGATTTTAAGGGCGTCTGGCTGAGGGCACCTGTGAATGCTAGACAGCCCTGCTCTGCAGGCCTTTCCCTTCCCATGCAGGCAGGGGTAGCCGGGGGAAGGAGCCGATCAAAGCCTGGTGGATTTGCCGTTCCCCTCCCCGCTCCATGGATGGGAGGCGTGGTCAGGTCACCAAACAGCTGTGGAAGACCGGATTTTCTCCCACCGCCTGTGAAGGCCGGGAGTTGAGCCTGTTCTCGCCCTTGCTTGGCTGTCCATTGGCGTGAGCCTGTCTCGGGTAGGTACCTATTGGCTCCAGTGTGGCCAGAGCTGATTAACAATGCTCTCTTTGCATTTCTCTAGCACTTTTTGTCTCTGTGCTTTGCAAACTAGGCACAGAAGATTCACTGCATCCAGCACTGAGATGCAGCCATCTCTGGGTTGGGGCGCAGCAGGGATTCCCCCACCCGGTGCTGAGATGCAGCCACTTCTGGGGCGCAGCGCAGATACTGCTAGTACAAGGATCATGCATGAAATGTAGCTGCCTCTGAGGTGAGGTTCAACTGTTTGTCCAGGGGTCACTCTTCCCACACTGATATGCAGCCACCTCTGGGGAAGAGCAGGGCAGGTGTTTATACAGGGATTACGCCCCAATCACTGAAATGCAACCAACTCTGGAGTGGGGCACAGCAGCTGTTTATATAGGAATCACTCACCCAGCACTGAAATGCAGCCACGTCTGGGGTGGGGCATGGTACCTATTTATAGAGACACCCTCCGCTGAAATGCAGCCACTATGAGATGAGACGTGGCAGTTGTTTATACAGTGATCACTTGCCCAGCACTGAAATGCAGCCACCTCTGGAGTGGGGCACAGCAGCTGTTTATATAGGAATCACTCGCCCAGCACTGAAATGCAGCCACCTCTGCAGTAGGGTGGAGCAGCTTTTTATAAAGGCCTCCTCTGCCTAGTGCTGAGATGCAGCCATCTCTGGGGTGGAGCGCAGGAGCTCTTAATACAGGGATCCCACACCCAGTGGTAAGACACAGCTAGCCCTGCAGAGGGCTGCAGGCAGACAGCAGACGGGGAAGAGAAAGTAGGCCAGAGCACAGGTTGGGAGAAGGGACCGTTATTATGAGGCAAAGCACCTTGTGTCACTTGACTCAGCACCACTGGACTTGCGTGGGGTGAATCTGGCTTCCAGTGACGCCCCGGTGCCCCAGGCAGTGTGTGCCTAGAGCAGTGGTTCCCAAACTTTAACACCCTGCGAACCCCTTTCACTAAAACGTCAAGTCTCGCGAACCCCCTCCTAAAAATGAAGATTTCCAGGGATTTTCTTCTTTATCTGAGTATAAATGATAAAAGCCGTGATCTTGGACATAGAACGTTTGTTTTGATGACATGATTATTACACACTATTTGTTATGAATTATCATTTAGCGTGACAGTATTTTTATGCCATGACGAAAACGGCAACACTCTTCCAAGCTCTCACTTTCGTAGCTTGGGTCACTTGGAATAAGCCTGTTTTTAGGCAAGGCTCCTAGTTTCATCAAGGAGGATCAGATGTGAAACAGCTGGAAGGGACTTAAGAAGCCAACTCAGAGAGTTCCTCCTACACAAATATTCAGGTCTTGAGCAGTCCAGGCAAACGACGCATGTTACAACAAAGCTTAAACTCGCTCTTCATCATCATCATTTTAAAAACAATCCTAGCTGCCTCTTTTAAAAACAGCAAAAAACTATCCACCTCCCTTTCCATTTCTTGTCGTGAAGTTTAAATCTCCTCGGTGTGATAGGAATGCTTGCTTTAATCCGTGTTGTGGGGGAGGGATAGCTCGGTGGTTTGCACATTGGCCTGCTGAATCCAGTGTTGTGAGCTCAATCCTTGAGGGAGCCATTTAGGGACCAGGGGCAAAAATCTGTCAGGGACAGGACTTGATCCTGCTGTGAAGTCAGGGGACTGGACTCAACTTAATGACCTTTCAAGGTCCCTTCCAGGCCTATGAGATAGGTATTTACCCCCACACACGGATCAACGTGCTTAGCTCTTGGAAGTCCGGGGGCTCTGGGCTGCTGTCCCTAGGGACAGTTCTGTCCACCGTTAGGGAATTTTTTCCCAAGAACCCCCTGTAACATTTCACAAACCCCAGTTTGGGAACCACTGGCCTAGAGGGAGGAGCCCGGCCGTAGGGGGCAGGTTAGCAGGGCCTACTCTGACCTGAGGAACGACATGGCTTTGTTCATTGTTTGCTTTCCTACGGCACATTCCTCCGACTCCTTTCACCCATGGCTCCATCTGTGAACAGTTATTGACCGAGCTCCACAACCCCCACCCCTGCTGGCACCGTGACACAGGTGGAACAGAAACCAGGAGTCCTGCCTGCCGGTGTCCCACCCACCGTTAGATCACACCATTCAGTGAGTTGTAAGGGGTTTGGGATGGGGGATTAGCTAGAAAGAGGGGGGTGTCTGAGGATGGAGTGGACAGAAATAGAAAAAGCCAGAGCGGGTGGGCGGGGGTGTAGATGGATGGATGGATAGATAGGTGTGCATGAGGGTAGATGGGTAGACAGAGAGGTGGGGAGATGGATGGAAAGAGGGGGTCTATGGGCGGTAGATGGATAGAGGGGTGTGTGAGGTGCATGAATACATAGAGGGGGTGTATGGTGATGGCTGCATAGAGATAGAAATAGGGGTACGTATGGGGATGGAAGAGTAGATAGGTGCATATAGGGATAGATGCGTAGCTAGAGGGGTGTCTACAGGGACAGACAGAGAGGTGTAGGGATGGATGGATAGATACAGCGGTGTGTATGGGGATGGAAGGAGGGAGCGGTGTGTGTAGGGATGGATGGATAGACACAGCAGTGTGTATGGAGATGGAGGGAGGGAGCGGTGTATGGGGATGGATGGATAGACACAGCAGTGTGTATGGGGATGGAGGGAGGGAGCGGTGTGTGTATGGGGATGGATAGACACAGCAGTGTGTATGGGGATGGAGGGAGGGAGCGGTGTATGGGGATGGATGGATAGACACAGCAGTGTGTATGGGGATGGAGGGAGGGAGCGGTGTATGGGGATGGATGGATAGACACAGCAGTGTGTATGGGGATGGAGGGAGGGAGCGGTGTGTGTAGGGATGGATGGATAGACACAGCAGTGTGTATGGGGATGGAGGGAGGGAGCGGTGTGTAGGGATGGATGGATAGACACAGCAGTGTGTATGGGGATGGAGGGAGGGAGCGGTGTATGGGGATGGATGGATAGACACAGCAGTGTGTATGGGGATGGAGGGAGGGAGCGGTGTATGGGGATGGATGGATAGACACAGCAGTGTGTATGGGGATGGAGGGAGGGAGCGGTGTGTGTAGGGATGGATGGATAGACACAGCAGTGTGTATGGGGATGGAGGGAGGGAGCGGTGTATGGGGATGGATGGATAGACACAGCAGTGTGTATGGGGATGGAGGGAGGGAGCGGTGTATGGGGATGGATGGATAGACACAGCAGTGTGTATGGGGATGGAGGGAGGGAGCGGTGTGTGTAGGGATGGATGGATAGACACAGCAGTGTGTATGGGGATGGAGGGAGGGAGCGGTGTGTGTAGGGATGGATGGATAGACACAGCAGTGTGTATGGGGATGGAAGGAGGGAGCGGTGTATGGGGATGGATGGATAGACACAGCAGTGTGTATGGGGATGGAGGGAGGGAGCGGTGTATGGGGATGGATGGATAGACACAGCAGTGTGTATGGGGATGGAAGGAGGGAGCGGTGTGTGGGGATGGATGGATAGACACAGCAGTGTGTATGGGGATGGAGGGAGGGAGCGGTGTATGGGGATGGATGGATAGACACAGCAGTGTGTATGGGGATGGAGGGAGGGAGCGGTGTATGGGGATGGATGGATAGACACAGCAGTGTGTATGGGGATGGAGGGAGGGAGTGGTGTATGGGGATGGATGGATAGACACAGCAGTGTGTATGGGGATGGAGGGAGGGAGCGGTGTGTGTAGGGATGGATGGATAGACACAGCAGTGTGTATGGGGATGGAGGGAGGGAGCGGTGTGTGGGGATGGATGGATAGACACAGCAGTGTGTATGGGGATGGAGGGAGGGAGCGGTGTATGGGGATGGATGGATAGACACAGCAGTGTGTATGGGGATGGAGGGAGGGAGCGGTGTATGGGGATGGATGGATAGACACAGCAGTGTGTATGGGGATGGAGGGAGGGAGCGGTGCATGGGGATGGATGGATAGACACAGCAGTGTGTATGGGGATGGAGGGAGGGAGCGGTGTGTGTAGGGATGGATGGATAGACACAGCAGTGTGTATGGGGATGGAGGGAGGGAGCGGTGTATGGGGATGGATGGATAGACACAGCAGTGTGTATGGGGATGGAGGGAGGGAGCGGTGTATGGGGATCGATGGATAGACACAGCAGTGTGTATGGGGATGGAGGGAGGGAGTGGTGTATGGGGATGGATGGATAGACACAGCAGTGTGTATGGAGATGGAGGGAGGGAGCGGTGTATGAGGATGGATGGATAGACACAGCAGTGTGTATGGGGATGGAGGGAGGGAGCGGTGTGTAGGGATGGATGGATAGACACAGCAGTGTGTATGGGGATGGAGGGAGGGAGCGGTGTATGGGGATGGATGGATAGACACAGCAGTGTGTATGGGGATGGAGGGAGGGAGCGGTGTATGGGGATGGATGGATAGACACAGCAGTGTGTATGGAGATGGAGGGAGGGAGCAGTGTGTGTAGGGATGGATGGATAGACACAGCAGTGTGTATGGGGATGGAGGGAGGGAGCGGTGTATGGGGATGGATGGATAGACACAGCAGTGTGTATGGGGATGGAGGGAGGGAGCGGTGTGTAGGGATGGATGGATAGACACAGCAGTGTGTATGGGGATGGAGGGAGGGAGCGGTGTATGGGGATGGATGGATAGACACAGCAGTGTGTATGGGGATGGAGGGAGGGAGCGGTGTGTGTAGGGATGGATGGATAGACACAGCAGTGTGTATGGAGATGGAGGGAGGGAGCGGTGTATGAGGATGGATGGATAGACACAGCAGTGTGTATGGGGATGGAGGGAGGGAGCGGTGTATGGGGATGGATGGATAGACACAGCAGTGTGTATGGGGATGTAGGGAGGGAGCGGTGTGTGTGGGGATGGATGGATAGACACAGTAGTGTGTATGGGGATGTAGGGAGGGAGCGGTGTGTAGGGATGGATGGATAGACACAGCAGTGTGTATGGGGATGGAGGGAGGGAGCGGTGTATGGGGATGGA
This sequence comes from Malaclemys terrapin pileata, assembly GCF_027887155.1. Lineage (NCBI taxonomy): Eukaryota > Metazoa > Chordata > Testudines > Emydidae > Malaclemys > Malaclemys terrapin. Next base: position 15,504,998 of record NC_071524.1, on the reverse strand, counting down.
TGGATAGACACAGCAGTGTGTATGGGGATGGAAGGAGGGAGCGGTGTATGGGGATGGATGGATAGACACAGCAGTGTGTATGGGGATGGAGGGAGGGAGCGGTGTATGGGGATGGATGAATAGACACAGCAGTGTGTATGGGGATGGAGGGAGGGAGCGGTGTATGGGGATGGATGGATAGACACAGCAGTGTGTATGGGGATGGAGGGAGGGAGCGGTGTATGGGGATGGATGGATAGACACAGCAGTGTGTATGGGGATGGAGGGAGGGAGCGGTGTATGGGGATGGATGGATAGACACAGCAGTGTGTATGGGGATGGAGGGAGGGAGCGGTGTATGGGGATGGATAGACACAGCAGTGTGTATGGGGATGGAGGGAGGGAGCGGTGTGTGTAGGGATGGATGGATAGACACAGCAGTGTGTGTGGGGATGGAGGGAGGGAGCGGTGTGTGGGGATGGATGGATAGACACAGCAGTGTGTATGGGGATGGAGGGAGGGAGCGGTGTGTGTAGGGATGGATGGATAGACACAGCAGTGTGTATGGGGATGGAGGGAGGGAGCGGTGTATGGGGATGGATGGATAGACACAGCAGTGTGTATGGGGATGGAGGGAGGGAGCGGTGTATGGGGATGGATGGATAGACACAGCAGTGTGTATGGAGATGGAGGGAGGGAGCGGTGTATGGGGATGGATAGACACAGCAGTGTGTATGGGGATGGAGGGAGGGAGCGGTGTATGGGGATGGATGGATAGACACAGCAGTGTGTATGGAGATGGAGGGAGGGAGCGGTGTGTGTAGGGATGGATGGATAGACACAGCAGTGTGTATGGGGATGGAGGGAGGGAGCGGTGTATGGGGATGGATGGATAGACACAGCAGTGTGTATGGGGATGGAGGGAGGGAGCGGTGTATGGGGATGGATGGATAGACACAGCAGTGTGTATGGGGATGGAGGGAGGGAGCGGTGTGTGTAGGGATGGATGGATAGACACAGCAGTGTGTATGGGGATGGAGGGAGGGAGCGGTGTATGGGGATGGATGGATAGACACAGCAGTGTGTATGGGGATGGAGGGAGGGAGCGGTGTATGGGGATGGATGGATAGACACAGCAGTGTGTATGGGGATGGAGGGAGGGAGCGGTGTATGGGGATGGATAGACACAGCAGTGTGTATGGGGATGGAGGGAGGGAGCGGTGTGTAGGGATGGATGGATAGACACAGCAGTGTGTATGGGGATGGAGGGAGGGAGCGGTGTATGGGGATGGATGGATAGACACAGCAGTGTGTATGGGGATGGAGGGAGGGAGCGGTGTATGGGGATGGATGGATAGACACAGCAGTGTGTATGGGGATGGAGGGAGGGAGCGGTGTGTGTAGGGATGGATGGATAGACACAGCAGTGTGTATGGGGATGGAGGGAGGGAGCGGTGTGTGTAGGGATGGATGGATAGACACAGCAGTGTGTATGGGGATGGAGGGAGGGAGCGGTGTATGGGGATGGATGGATAGACACAGCAGTGTGTATGGGGATGGAGGGAGGGAGCGGTGTGTGGGGATGGATGGATAGACACAGCAGTGTGTATGGGGATGGAGGGAGGGAGCGGTGTATGGGGATGGATGGATAGACACAGCAGTGTGTATGGGGATGGAGGGAGGGAGCGGTGTATGGGGATGGATGGATAGACACAGCAGTGTGCATGGAGATGGAGGGAGGGAGCGGTGTATGGGGATGGATGGATAGACACAGGTGTATGGGGATGGAGGGAGGGAGCGGTGTATGGGGATGGATGGATAGACACAGCAGTGTGTATGGGGATGGAGGGAGGGAGCGGTGTGTGTAGGGATGGATGGATAGACACAGCAGTGTGTAAGGGAATGGAGGGAGGGAGCGGTGTATGGGGATGGATGGATAGACACAGCAGTGTGTAAGGGGATGGAGGGAGGGAGCGGTGTGTGGGGATGGATGGATAGACACAGCAGTGTGTATGGGGATGGAGGGAGGGAGCGGTGTGTGTGTGGATGGATGGATAGACACAGCAGTGTGTATGGGGATGGAAGGAGGGAGCGGTGTGTGTAGGGATGGATGGATAGACACAGCAGTGTGTAAGGGGATGGAGGGAGGGAGCGGTGTATGGGGATGGATGGATAGACACAGCAGTGTGTATGGGGATGGAGGGAGGGAGCGGTGTATGGGGATGGATGGATAGACACAGCAGTGTGTATGGGGATGGAGGGAGGGAGCGGTGTGTGGGGATGGATGGATAGACACAGCAGTGTGTATGGAGATGGAGGGAGGGAGCGTTGTGTGGGGATGGATGGATAGACACAGCAGTGTGTATGGGGATGGAGGGAGGGAGCGGTGTGTGTAGGGATGGATGGATAGACACAGCAGTGTGTATGGGGATGGAGGGAGGGAGCGGTGTATGGGGATGGATGGATAGACACAGCAGTGTGTATGGGGATGGAGGGAGGGAGCGGTGTATGGGGATGGATGGATAGACACAGCAGTGTGTATGGGGATGGAGGGAGGGAGCGGTGTATGGGGATGGATGGATAGACACAGCAGTGTGTATGGGGATGGAGGGAGGGAGCGGTGTATGGGGATGGATGGATAGACACAGCAGTGTGTATGGAGATGGAGGGAGGGAGCGGTGTATGGGGATGGATGGATAGACACAGCAGTGTGTATGGGGATGGAGGGAGGGAGCGGTGTGTGTAGGGATGGATGGATAGACACAGCAGTGTGTATGGGGATGGAGGGAGGGAGCGGTGTGTAGGGATGGATGGATAGACACAGCAGTGTGTATGGGATGGAGGGAGGGAGCGGTGTATGGGGATGGATGGATAGACACAGCAGTGTGTATGGGGATGGAGGGAGGGAGCGGTGTATGGGGATGGATGGATAGACACAGCAGTGTGTATGGGGATGGAGGGAGGGAGCGGTGTGTAGGGATGGATGGATAGACACAGCAGTGTGTATGGGGATGGAGGGAGGGAGCGGTGTGTGGGGATGGATGGATAGACACAGCAGTGTGTATGGGGATGGAGGGAGGGAGCGGTGTGTGGGGATGGATGGATAGACACAGCAGTGTGTATGTGGATGGAGGGAGGGAGCGGTGTATGGGGATGGATGGATAGACACAGCAGTGTGTATGGGGATGGAGGGAGGGAGCGGTGTGTGGGGATGGATGGATAGACACAGCAGTGTGTATGGGGATGGAGGGAGGGAGCGGTGTATGGGGATGGATGGATAGACACAGCAGTGTGTATGGGGATGGAGGGAGGGAGCGGTGTATGGGGATGGATGGATAGACACAGCAGTGTGTATGGGGATGGAGGGAGGGAGCGGTGTATGGGGATGGATGGATAGACACAGCAGTGTGTATGGGGATGGAGGGAGGGAGCGGTGTGTGTGGGGATGGATGGATAGACACCGCAGTGTGTGGGATGGAGGGAGGGAGCGGTGTATGGGGATGGATGGATAGACACAGCAGTGTGTAAGGGGATGGAGGGAGGGAGCGGTGTGTAGGGATGGATGGATAGACACAGCAGTGTGTATGGGGATGGAGGGAGGGAGCGGTGTGTGTAGGGATGGATGGATAGACACAGCAGTGTGTATGGAGATGGAGGGAGGGAGCGGTGTATGGGGATGGATGGATAGACACAGCAGTGTGTATGGAGATGGAGGGAGGGAGCGGTGTATGGGGATGGATGGATAGACACAGCAGTGTGTATGGGGATGGAGGGAGGGAGCGGTGTGTAGGGATGGATGGATAGACACAGCAGTGTGTATGGGGATGGAGGGAGGGAGCGGTGTGTAGGGATGGATGGATAGACACAGCATTGTGTATGGGGATGGAGGGAGGGAGCGGTGTATGGGGATGGATGGATAGACACAGCAGTGTGTATGGGGATGGAGGGAGGGAGCGGTGTATGGGGATGGATGGATAGACACAGCAGTGTGTATGGGGATGGAGGGAGGGAGCGGTGTATGGGGATGGATGGATAGACACAGCAGTGTGTATGGGGATGGAGGGAGGGAGCGGTGTGTGTAGGGATGGATGGATAGACACAGCAGTGTGTATGGGGATGGAGGGAGGGAGCGGTGTGTGGGGATGGATGGATAGACACAGCAGTGTGTATGGGGATGGAGGGAGGGAGCGGTGTATGGGGATGGATGGATAGACACAGCAGTGTGTATGGGGATGGAGGGAGGGAGCGGTGTATGGGGATGGATGGATAGACACAGCAGTGTGTATGGGGATGGAGGGAGGGAGCGGTGTATGGGGATGGATGGATAGACACAGCAGTGTGTATGGGGATGGAGGGAGGGAGCGGTGTGTGTGGGGATGGATGGATAGACACAGCAGTGTGTGGGGATGGAGGGAGGGAGCGGTGTATGGGGATGGATGGATAGACACAGCAGTGTGTAAGGGGATGGAGGGAGGGAGCGGTGTATGGGGATGGATGGATAGACACAGCAGTGTGTATGGAGATTTAGGGAGGGAGCGGTGTATGGGGATGGATGGATAGACACAGCAGTGTGTATGGGGATGGAGGGAGGGAGCGGTGTATGGGGATGGATGGATAGACACAGCAGTGTGTATGGGGATGGAGGGAGGGAGCGGTGTATGGGGATGGATGGATAGACACAGTAGTGTGTATGGGGATGTAGGGAGGGAGCGGTGTGTAGGGATGGATGGATAGACACAGCAGTGTGTATGGGGATGGAGGGAGGGAGCGGTGTATGGGGATGGATGGATAGACACAGCAGTGTGTATGGGGATGGAGGGAGGGAGCGGTGTATGAGGATGGATGGATAGACACAGCAGTGTGTATGGGGATGGAGGGAGGGAGCGGTGTATGGGGATGGATGGATAGACACAGCAGTGTGTATGGGGATGGAGGGAGGGAGCGGTTTATGGGGATGGATAGACACAGCAGTGTGTATGGGGATGGAGGGAGGGAGCGGTGTATGGGGATGGATGGATAGACACAGCAGTGTGTATGGGGATGGAGGGAGGGAGCGGTGTATGGGGATGGATGGATAGACACAGCAGTGTGTAAGGGGATGGAGGGAGGGAGCGGTGTGTGTAGGGATGGATGGATAGACACAGCAGTGTGTATGGGGATGGAGGGAGGGAGCGGTGTATGGGGATGGATGGATAGACACAGCAGTGTGTATGGGGATGGAGGGAGGGAGCGGTGTATGAGGATGGATGGATAGACACAGCAGTGTGTATGGGGATGGAGGGAGGGAGCGGTGTGTGTAGGGATGGATGGATAGACACAGCAGTGTGTATGGGGATGGAGGGAGGGAGCGGTGTATGGGGATGGATGGATAGACACAGCAGTGTGTATGGAGATGGAGGGAGGGAGCGGTGTGTGTAGGGATGGATGGATATACACAGCAGTGTGTATGGAGATGGAGGGAGGGAGCGGTGTGTGTAGGGATGGATGGATAGACACAGCAGTGTGTATGGGGATGGAGGGAGGGAGCGGTGTATGGGGATGGATGGATAGACACAGCAGTGTGTATGGGGATGGAGGGAGGGAGCGGTGTATGGGGATGGATGGATAGACACAGCAGTGTGTATGGAGATGGAGGGAGGGAGCGGTGTGTGTAGGGATGGATGGATATACACAGCAGTGTGTATGGAGATGGAGGGAGGGAGCGGTGTGTGTAGGGATGGATGGATAGACACAGCAGTGTGTATGGGGATGGAGGGAGGGAGCGGTGTGTGTAGGGATGGATGGATAGACACAGCAGTGTGTATGGGGATGGAGGGAGGGAGCGGTGTGTGTAGGGATGGATGGATAGACACAGCAGTGTGTATGGGGATGGAGGGAGGGAGCGGTGTATGGGGATGGATGGATAGACACAGCAGTGTGTATGGGGATGGAGGGAGGGAGCGGTGTATGGGGATGGATGGATAGACACAGCAGTGTGTATGGGGATGGAGGGAGGGAGCGGTGTGTGGGGATGGATGGATAGACACAGCAGTGTGTATGGGGATGGAGGGAGGGAGCGGTGTATGGGGATGGATGGATAGACACAGCAGTGTGTATGGGGATGGAGGGAGGGAGCGGTGTGTGTAGGGATGGATGGATAGACACAGCAGTGTGTATGGAGATGGAGGGAGGGTGTGTATGGGGACCGAGATGCCAGCAGCTTTATAATTAGCCAGTGTCTCGACGTAATCATGTTAGGATGTTCCAACCTCTGCAATCCCCACTAATGCCTGTGCTGGCCAGTCGCCCCCTCCTTCTCCTCTCCTCCCCCGCTCTTGTTTACATTTCGTTAGGGAGCGCCACAGAAACATAATGAACCCAGCAGAGAGTTATGCCGACTCCAGGCTGCCCTGCCAGACCCTGCTCCCCCGCGGGCCCCTGCCTGGCTCTGGTCTCGGACTGAAGGCTCAGAGCCCATCTGCCCTCTGGCTGACCCCTTCTCGAATGAAGAAGGTGAATTGACGGAGGCTGAAGACGCTGGCAATGTCCTCGGGCACCTTCTCTTGTCCCTCGGAGCCCGGCAGCCGGCAGGGGATGACGCTGGCGCGGGGCTCTGGGGGAAGGAGTTGGTGAGCTCAGCTCCGACCCTGAGGCAGGCTGGTCTAGTGGTTAAGGTGTCGCTCTTGCATTCGACAGGCCATGGGGCCCGTGCAGCCATGTAGACCTGGGGCGTGATTGCTGGTTGACAGAAATCAGAGAATCCGGGAGGTGTCGGGCTGGATGGGGCCTCGAGAGGTCGGCCAGCCCAGCCCCCTGTGCTGAGGCAGGGCCGAGGAAACCAAGACCACCCTTGACAAGTGTTTGTCCACCCTGCTCTTTAACACCTCCAGTGACGGGGTCCCCACAATCTCCCTTGGACGCTTCACTCCCCGGAGAGTTAGAAAGTTTGTCCTAATATCTCACCTCAATCTCCCTGGCTGCGGATGAAGCCCGTGGCTCCTTGTCCAACCTCCAGCGGCCATGGAGAACAATTAATCCCCGTCCTCGTTAGAACAGCCCTTAACGTATATGAAGACACTTATCAGGTCCCTGCTCAGCCTCCTTTTCTCAAGACTAAACATGCCCAGTTTTTTATAACCCTCATAGGTCAGGTTTTCTAACCTTTAATCATGGAGATGGATGGATGGATGGATGGATGGATGGAGAGAGAGGAAGGTATAGAGATGGATGAGTAGAGGTGGGGATGGAGGGATGCAGGAGTGGCGAGGGATAGAGGGATGGGGAGGGATGGATGCAGGGGTGCGGAGGGATAGAGGGGCGGGGAGAGATGGGGAGGGATGGATGCAGGGGTGGGGATGGATAAAGGGGTGGGGAGGGACAGAGGGATGGGGAGGGATGAAGGGGTGGAGAGGGATGGGGAGGGACAGGGGATGGGGAGGGATGAAGGGGTGGGGAGGGATGGGGAGGGATGGATGCAGGGGTGGGGATGGATAAAGGGGTGGGGAGGGACAGAGGGATGGGGAGGGATGAAGGGATGGCGAGGGACAGAGGGATGGGGAGGGATGGATGAAAGGGTGGCGAGGGATGGGGAGGGACAGAGGGATGGGGAGGGACAGAGGGATGGGGAGGGATGAAGGGGTGGCGAGGGATGGGGAGGGACAGGGGGTGGGGAGGGATGAAGGGGTGGTGAGGGATGGGGAGGGACAGAGGGACGGGGAGGGATGGAGAGGGACAGAGGGGTCTCTGGCAGAGTTGTGACATTGTCCCACAGTGACTCTTGTCGATGGGAATTCCACCGCTGACCCCCGCCCCACCCCTTCTAGCAGGGTCTGTCTCCTTGTCGTTTCACCCTGGGCTCTGACAGCCGTAAGGTCCCTAGTGCTGATGGAAGCACACTGGGGGAAGGGGGGAGGGTCCACACGGTCCCTGGGACAACCAGGCCATGCCCCCATCACTAGCTTTGCAGAGGACCCCAGGACCTCGCCCGGCTCTCGAGGGCTCTCCGGCTGCAGCTGCATCTCGGACTCTGAAGGCTCTGGAGTGCTGGATGTGAACATGGCCCTTAGTGGGCCAGGCTGCCTCCCGGCATGAGGGGCCTCCACGCACTCCTCTTGGTCTCTTTGCTGACGTGCTTCTCGGTGCGCGGGAGACGGGTCTGTGGAAAGGAGGCCATCAGGGTCCTGCAGAACGTCACCAAGTTGCTGGTGAGTGGTGCGGGGGGGATACGAGAAGGGATGGAGCTCTCCCCCCCCCCCACCATGCCATAGGTGAAGGGCCCGGGTAGCCTCTAGGGCCTGCCATGGGCGTCTGCAGTCTTGGAGCCGTTCCTAACAGGCAGATGCTGCTATCCCCTCCTGCCAGCTCCTCGCTCAGTAGAGAGAGGGAAGCGAGTGAAGTGTCACACGCATCCTGGACGCAGCAGAGACACGTTGGCAGCCGGGGGCAAGGTACCACATTGCTGCCTGGGGCTGTATCCACCCCCATGGCATCCCGTCAGCATGGCACCTCACCCTCCATGGCACTCCTCTGCCCCCAAATCCCTCCTCCCAGAGCTGAGAATAGAACCCAGGCATCCTGGCTCCCAGCCCCCCGGCTCTAACCACGAGACCCCGCTCTGCTCCCAGAACTGGAGATAGACCCCAGGATTCCTGGCTCCCAGCCCCCTGCTCTCAGTTTTAGTACACTTGCTTTCCCAGGTTTGGCGTGAGCTCTCCTTTCAACCTTGGACGCGTCACAGCCCTTCTCTGTGCCTCAGTTTCTCCATCTGTAAAACAGGGGTCATGATCCCGCCCTGCCATTGGCTGGGTGGTGGCTTACCAGGCTCATTTAATCGCGGCCTGTAAAAGGCCCTGAGACTCTGAAATGTCAGGGGACCGAGAAGTGCAAAGTGTTGGACAGATTCCTCTGTACAGGGCGCAGTCTCAGTTAGACGGATCTGTATAATGGGTCCACGATCGCTCAGAAGAGATTTAAACAGGAGGCTGGGGGAGCCGGCTTGTCTACAGGGGGAAATTGACCGGAACAGCTATTGTGGAATCGGAGCGGCTGAATGGGGGAATCTATTCCGGAATAGCAACTGTGCTTTCAAATCTACTTCCCCCTGCTGCCTTTCGCTGGGCCTGTCCCCTAACCCGTGGTGCTGCTCTCTTCCAGGGAGACGCCACCGACGGGACGCTCTACACCCCGGAAGATATCACAGTATGTACCCTCTGCCTTCCAGGCTCCAGCGGACCCCTTGAAACCCTCCATGCGCTGGGTCCAACCCAGCCCGGGGTAGCGCTGTTGAAGTGGGTGAATTTCCGGCAGTAAGTGTGGCTGGGTGGTATGGGGAATGCCATTCATGGGTTCCGACGCAGGCCCCAGGTCGCGGTGCAATGGGATATGGGGCCTTTCCGCTCGAGGGCCCTGATTCTGATCTGTCCCATCACAGCAGGGACTCGATGGCTTGACAGTGGCAGCATTGGTCACTCCCGCTACCACCTTGCACCAGCTGAGGCTCTTGGGTGGTTTTATAAAGTGTGGGGTGGGTTGGATTAGGGGGGCACCCAGAGGCCCCGCTGTGTCAGGTGCACACACAGACTAAGAGGAGGGACGACCCAGGGGCTCCGGCCCTTGCCCAGGATTCAGGAAACCTGGGTTCAATTTCCAGCTCTGAGGAAAGTCATTTACCTGCCTTGTGCCTCAGTTTCCCCACCTATAAAATGGAGATAATAGTGGCACTGTTCAGGGGAACTGCACCTGTATTCCCAGTCCACCAAGGGCACCCGCTTCAGGCTCTTCAGCCATCACCTCTCTTGGCCAGAGACCTGTATCTCTCTCCCTCCTGACGGGTTCTTCCACGCGCAGTTCCCCGCTTACACTGTGAGGTCCCCAGCAAGATGGACTCTGCTTTTCCCTCAGAGGCTAGGAACAGTGTAACTGCCTATAGATTAAAGGCACAGGCACCGCCCAGCTTTAATAAGCAAGTCCATTTACTCTTCAGGCGGAAGCATCCCAGAGAAAACATTGAAACAATCAAAGTCTCCACGTGTGTGCGTGCTAACGAGCTTAGCAGAGATCCCCCAGCTCTAGCAAGCGCTCTGGCCCCAGGCTCAGCCCTTCACACCCCACCGAGGGGTTTTACAAGTTCGTAACCCCCTCGGTTCAGAACAAACTCCCTGTAGATCCCTCACGGGAGTTCCTCCTTTATATATAGGTTGGGCGTCTGAGCTGGTCCTGGTGTAACAGGTGATCAGCAGACAACCATCCCCTCCCACAGGGGAAAAGAACAGAAGTACTTGTGGCACTCAAAAGGCTGAATTCTTGCATAACCGGAGAGGGTACATCTCGCATAGGAAATCTAGGGATTTCCTGGGGAACTCGCTCATTTTTTGAGGGGCTCGGTTACTACGGGCACGTAAATGCCCTAGATGGATACAGTCCCTGCCCCCAAAGAGCTTGTGGTCTACATAGACAAAGGGTTGGAGGGGGAAACTGAGGCACGGACTTGCCCAAGGTCACGCAGCAGGCCAGTGACAGAGCTGGGAACAGAACCCAGGTGTCTGAGTCCAGAATTGTAGCCAGGGAAGGTTAGTGGCTTCACAGGAAGAGATGGCGATCCAGACCCAGCTGATCAGATTTTGGGGCGCCAGCTGGAGGACGGTTTGAGCTGGCAAAGCCCACAGCTCCCGGCTCGCACTAGAGCTTTGGACCTAGCAGGGTTCGGACATTTAATGAAGTTGATGGGACGGAGGTCCGGTGCTGCTGCGTTGTCCCCGCTCTCCCGGGGCGGGGGTCAATGGGAAGGGCCCTCTGGGCCCCCGAAACTGATCCATCTCCCCTCCCCCTCCCGCGTTCTGCTGCTGCCCCAGCAGGTGTGCATGGCGGAGAACCTGAACTGCTTCCACACCGAGCTGCGGGTGATCCAGTGGGAGCACAGGGAGCACACGGAGAGCCTCTCCTTGCTGATCAGGCATCTGAGCCAACTGGAGAAGCTCAGGACCTGCAAGACGGACCGGCAATGCCACCCCTGCGAGGGTCACCGGGAGCAGCCCAAGCCTCAATTCCTGAGCAAGCTCTTGGAGCAGCTGCAGTGGGACTGCTGGGTTCAGGGGAGCAACATGCATTCCTGTCCCTCCTGGCCCGGGTGAGAGCAGCCACGCTGCCCACTGGCTGCTGGGCCCCAGAGGGACCTGAGTGGTAGCCCTGCCTGTTTCCAGCGTAACGCCTCTGGCACAGGTGAGGGACTGCAGCATTCGCCCGTGCGTCGGGGCGGTACTGGGGCTGCAAGGAGCGGGGCGGGGACTCAGTCGGGGGCGCTCTCCCCTGGCAGTCAGGGCTGACCCCAGGGCGGTGTTAGGGGGTGCCGTGTTGCAGGGAGCAGGGGGGCCAGTAGGGGGCGCTCTGCCCTGCCAGTCAGTCTGACCCCAATGCCCCAGTGCGGCATTAGGGAGTGCTATGTTGCAGGGAACAGGCGGGTCAGTAGGGGGCGCTCTGCCCTGTGTTGCAGGGAACAGGCAGGTCAGTAGGGGGCGCTCTGGAGCACTGCTTATCCGTGTTATATCAGGTCGCGTTATATCGGGGTAGAGGTGTATATTATCTGAAAAATCCCTAGGATTTATCCCTGGAAAAGCTGAAGGAAATTGGTCAAGCTATTTTGAGTTCTAGGATAGTAAAGGGGAAGAAAAGGATCTGAGCCGGGGTCAACCAGACATTTAAAGTCAGATCGGTGCCGATTTACATCAGCCGGCCTTGTGTCTCTGGCTGTGCCATCCCCTGTTTGGTATCCAGCCTGGAGGCGGCTAATGCAAACAAATGCATCTTGATAGAAGCCTGCAGCTCACTTGCTTCCAGCCAGTTCACTTCCTGCTGTGTTTCAGGGCCAGGTCTCTTAAAGGTACAATCCCTGACACGGGGCGGCACAAAACGTCTTTTGTCCGGCTTCAATTAAAAAATGGTTTGAGGATCTCAGTTCACGCTCCTCGCACATTTAGCAATTCCTCACTGCTAGGGCAAAGGCGGGGCAAAATCGGTCTCAGTGGCTGTTGGTTTTTTTCAAGGGTTAGCACAAGTTTCAGTGCAGGTTCAGTAACTAACTGAATCAATGTCAAAGGCTTCTGCGGAATCCAGCTCCCCAGGTGTTGGGGCAGCCAGTAAGTTTTAGAGAGGCTGGAGAAATAACTTGGTACATGCGGTCGCGTGCAGCGCTGGTTGCCTCATGTCGAAAAAGATATCGCAGAACTACAGGGTGTGCAGAGAAGGGTGACGAGAACGATCAAGGGCCTGGAAAAACTCTCCAATAACGAGAAGCAGGGCCGGCTCCAGGCACCAGCCTAGCAAGCAGGTGCCTGGGGCGGCCAATGAAGAGGGGGGCGGCACATCCGGCCGTTCGGCGGCGGGGCCGTCACTCCCTCTCGGCGCGAATTGCCACCGTAGAATGATCGCGGCTTCTTTTTTTTTTTTGCTTGGGGCGGCAAAAATGCTAGAGCCGGCCCTGACGAGAAGGAAGAGCTTGGGCTGGTTACCGTAGAACGATGAATAAAAGGGCGGGGAGATGATACATCTGTAACGTAGAGACTGGGAGAAAGACAGTAGTTTGGCGCTTCTTTTCCTCCTGTCTTGTAATACAAGGGCAGGGGACTTTGAATGAAGTCAAAGGTGGGAAATTCAAACCCGGCAAAACCCACAATGCATAATTAGTCTGGGGAACTAGTGCGGATTCTCCCACAGCATACTGTGGGGTTCTTATACCTGCCTCTGAACCATCTGGTGCTGGGCATTGTCAGAGCCAGGATACTGGGCCAACTGGACCCCAGTCTGATCCAGTCTTGCTGTTCCTATGTCGGGCGATTGTGCATTAACCGAACTACAGGATCTGAGCACCTCCATAAATGTGAAGCCTCATGACACCGCTAGAAGGTAGGTGGGATTATCCCCGTTTTACAGATGGGGAAACTGAGGCACACAAGCATCCCTGCCATGCCGGCATGCCACCAGCCTGGCATCTGCGTTGTTGAGGCAAGCTCAGCTCTGAGCGTTTAGCTAACCCGGAAGGAATGTCAGATGCAGAATGAAACAGATCAAAGGTTAACAGAAAACTATTCCTGGTTCATTCCCTCCCCTGCGTTCCTTGGGGTTTGTTTGCTTTGGCTGGCGGAGTTGAACAGCTGCCAGTCGTTATCTTGGGGCCTGTAAGGACAGGTACTAAGCAGATGGGGAAGAAGGTAAGAACAGGGAGGGAAGGAGGGGCAGGGCTGTTGCTCCACCCTGATCCCCAGGAGTTGAAGGTTTCTGCATTTAAGTGGCCAGCATCAGGCAACCCCGGTGAGCTGAATCAGGGCAGTTCATGCCTCTCCAAGCGATCCCCCTTGCAGACTCAGCCAGGCAGCACCGCATCAACTGTTTGCCATGTCCGCAGAAGGCAGGACAAGACGTAATGGGAGATCTAGGTGAGATATTAGGGAGTGAAGCTCTGGAACAGGAATCCCCATCACTGGAGCTTTTTCAGAAGAGATTGGTCTAGGTTTTCTTGGTCTCTTGTAGAGAAGCTGTTCCATACTCCTCCTCATTTTCATTGCCCTTCTTTGCACCTTTTCCAGTCCTAATTTATCTTTTGCGAGATGGGGCGACCAGAACTGCATGCAATAGTCAAGGTGTGGGCGTACTATGTGTAACGCCGACAGAACCTGGTTGTTGGCGGGCAGGATTGAACCTGGGCTCTCTGGAGTTTAGTGCATGAGCCTCTACTGTATAAGCTAAAAGCCATGTGGTTGTTAAGTAGACTCATTAATCTCTCTCCCTAAGTGGTCTTGGTGCCACACGCTGGGCCAGAACACCACATTCAGAAGGTATGTGGGTTACACATGGATGGATGTAGTGGCATTATGATATATTCTATCTTATTATCTATCCCTTTCCTAATGGTTCCTAACATGGTTAGTTTTTTTGACTGCTGCTGTACATTGAGCAGATGTTTTCAGAGAACTCTCCACAATGACTCCAAGATCTTTCTTGAGTGCTAACAGCTCATTTAGACCCCATCGTTTTGTACGAACGGTTGGGATTCTGTTTTCCAAGGTGCATTACTTTGCATTTACCAACACTGAATTGCACCTGCCATTTTTTTGCCCAGTCCCCCAGTTTTGTGAGAGCCTTTTGTAGCTCTTCGCAGTCAGCTTTGGACTTAACTATCTTGAGTAATTTCGTACTGTCTGCACATTTTGCCACTTCACAGTTTACCCCCTTTTCCAGATCATTTATGAATATGTTGACCAGCACTGGGCCCAGGACAGATCCTTTGGGGACCCCGCTATTTACCTCTCTCTACTGTGGAAAGTGACCATTTATTCCCACACTTTGTTTCCTATCTTTTAACCAGTTACTGATCCAGGAGAGGACCTTCCCTCTTATCCCATGCTCAAGAGCCTTTGGTGAGGAATCTTGTCAAAGGCTTTGTGAAAGTCCAAGTACACTATATCCACTGGATCACCTTGACCACATGCTTGTTGACCCCCTCAAAGAATTCTAATAGATTGGTGAGGCGTGATTTCCCTTCACAAAAGCCATGTTGACTTTTCCCCAATACAGTGTGTTCATCTATGTGTCTAATAATTCTATTCTTTACTCTAGTTTCACCCAATTTGCCTGGTACTGAAGTTAGGTTCACTGGCCTGTAATTGCCAGGATCGCCTCTGGAGCAGTTTTTAAAAATTGGCATCACATTAGCTACCCTCCAATCATCTGGTACAGAAGCTGATTGGTTCTGCAATTTCATACTTCAGTTCCTTCCTTCCATCCCTGGTGGAATAAGAGATGTTCCCCCATCCCCAACAATGTGCTTCCCCAACAATGTGGATTTCTCTGGGCCTTATGAGTTGGCATTTACTCTTCATGGAAGAAATTCTCTAACAGTTTATTCCAGAGACACTATCTTTGATTTTTAAGGCCAATTAGCCTTTATTCCAGCACCTGACCTAAGTTGCCTTTGGTTGTTTTTCCAGATGACAAGCAGACTGAAGGACAGTAAGGAAGGAATGTGCCACCAGAGTTTGCCTGCTGCGTTGTGCCTAGTGGGTACTGAGAGGTGGAGCAGCTAAGACAGTGGATCCTTACGATTTTCCCAGAGGGTCTGAGAGGAGCTGCAAAGAGGAGACCTCTGCCAGGCCGACGACTAGAAAGCCAGGGGTTGGCACCACATCAGTCATGATGGCTGGCAAGTGACCAGGGTTCACTGAATTCGGTCTGCTAGGTTGGATCATTAACTTTCCAGCGGTTAGCCAGGTACTGACAGAGGGCGCGACATGAATGCTGATCCAATGCGTCCCAGCTGATCCAATGGACCTCTGCGCCAACACAACACGCTCGGATCCCAGCTGCTGCCTATTTTGTAATGGGATGCTAAATTATATTATGCTGTTCAGCGAAAAGGTGGCAGTGTGCGTAAAATGCCTTATTTAAATGAACCTCAGCCATACCTGCCAGAGCACTAAAGGATAAAATCCAAACTGGTGAAACAGCCATACGCAGAGAAACTTTACACACTTGAAAACCTGAAACTAGCTTAGGCCACGTCTACACTTACAAGCTTAGAGCTCTCCCGTCAACATAATAAAACCAGCTCAACAAGCGGCGGTAGCTATGTCAGCAGGAGAGCGTCTCCCACCGACATAGCACTGTGCACACGAGCGCTTATGCTGGCAAAACTTATCTCACGCAGCGGTGTGTGTGTTTTTTTCCACACCCTGTGCAACAAAAATGTTGCCGACATAAGTGCGAGTGAAGACATGGCCTTAGAAACTGTAAATAGAGTTAAAAGTCATTATCATAAAAGCCCCGAGGCAAGCAGAGAGAATCCCTAGGCTGAGAGGGACAAATTCCAGCTGATTTACACAAAGTGTGGAAAAAGTCACATCCCAAGAGATGATGCATGTCTAGCCAGAGGCGCATGATGTAATAAATACAAGAAAGATGGACATTTTGCAACTGTTTGCCACACCAAAGCAGTCAGGGAGTTGACTCACACTACAGACAATCAAGAGCCATTGTTTCTGGGATCTATCACTTGTGATGACACAGAGCCTGTCTGAAGAGTGAAACTGAATATTCATGGCAAGATGATTGACTTTAAAATGGACTCAGGAGCTGATGTCACAGTCATCTCAGAATCGCCTTGAGCCCCTTCCACAGCTGAAGTTACCTGACACAACTCTGATTAGCCCTGGAGGAATTCTGAGCTGTTTGGGCGAGTTCACCACAGAAACAACTTACAAAGACGAAAGCTATGCATTCAGAGTGCATGCGATCAAAGCCCAACAACCTTCTCAGCTGTAGCGTAGCAGCCATGATGGGCCTAGCGAGGAGGGTGGAAGAACTCAATGAAAAATTTAATGATATTGGACTTTTGAAAGGAGATCCAGGACAAATCTACGTAAGAGACAACGCTGAACTATACAGTGTACGAACATCTCTCCCAGATGTAGTAGAGAGAGTGAGCCTGGAGCACTGGGCCTGGTGCGAGATCTGAGGCCTGAACCAAAGGCTGTGAACCAGAGTACGCCTGGCCTTGGCAAAATAACAACACACTAAATATTTACATAAATTACATCTTAGATAAATACGTTTCAGAAGGCTAGTACAGATACATCCCAATCTAGACAGGATAAGATGATTTGACAGAATAATGAACAGGGATGTTTTATCCGACATATCAGGAACAAGGGGAGGTAACAAACAGATGTCATGAAGCAGGCCAGGTGGTACATAAGTTGTTTATCCTAATTGTTTGGCTCAGTCTATAAATGTCAGGGTTCCTTGCCTTGATCCTTTGTGTGGCCTAGGAGACAGCAGAGACTCCTGCTGCTGACTGAATGGCTTCTTGCCACTGGGCACTCATACATTAGTGTACCTGTAACCAAGGAGCCAAGACTGTGCCTTGAGAGCAATAAACCTGGCCGAGTGCCTATGTCAGCAAACCGGGCCTATTGTCTTAATCGAGGTCTGCTGAATTAGCAGGCTGCACTATCTGCTAGCACTGATAATACTGGAGCTCCAAGGACAGAAAGGCTGCCACGGTCCAGTTCGCAGAGCTGAGATTTGCCCCTGGATCCACAAATCAAGTGAAGGCAGTTTCATCGATTCCAGAGCCAGAAGAGAGTGTTAGCCCTGGGCTCCACTACAAACTTATGTCAGTATAACCCGGTGGATTTTCCACACTCCTGAGCCGCGCTGTTATACTGATCGAACTCCTGCTGTAGATGCACCGAAGCTACCGCCTCTCCGGGAGGTGGGGCACTCCCATCGGTGTAGATAGTGTCTCCACTAAGCGCTACAGCAGTGCAGCTGTCGTGAGTGGAGATAAACCCTTAGAGTTATTCAGCATGGTGCAAAGCAGCCTTCTGGCAACCAGCCCCGGAGCGGGAACGAAGAGGAGGAATGGCTGCAGTGTAATTACAGCACTGTAGGGAGGAAGATTAAACAGGAGACAGGGGCATGGACATGGAGGGCGCAGAAGGGTGCGTGTGTGTGTGTGGTGGGGGCAGCTTAGGGACTAAAGCAGGACAAACCAGGACTCGATGACCCAAATAAAGACAGTCCAGTCTGGCCCCCCTGGCCGAGCAACTCCCTTTGGCGGCCGGCCGGCCCAGGCCAAGAGGCTCTGGCCCCGGCGTCTCCCGCCTGGCTCGGCTCGGGCCCTGGGGCGCCGGCCCTGGTTCCGGCCGAGCGGCTCTGGCCTGCTCTGACCCCCAGCCAAGCACCGCCGGCCCCAGCGGCCCCAACCCCGGCCAAGCACCGCCGGCCCCAGCGGCCCCAACCCCGGCCAAGCACCGCCGGCCCCAGAGGCCCCGGCCCCAGCAGCCGAGCACCGCGGCCCCAGCAGCTCTGGCCCCTGGCCAAGCACCGTGACCCCTCCCTCCCTATTTTCCCGGACATGTCCGGCTTTTTGGGATTTCCTCCCGGACGGGGATTTGAGGCCCAAAAATCTGGACGTGTGGTAATCCTACTTCATATCCAAAGCCCTTTCTGTCCCTCCCACTGCCTCCCCCTCCCGCCACCCCCCAGGGCCTGTCCCTTTGATACCCCCTTAATCCTCTCTGTGCTTCCCCACCCCCTCTGGGCCCTGCCCCTTTAATACCCCCCCATTACCTTCTCTGGGATACCCCACCCCTTTAACATCCCAGCCCCCAGTTACCTCCTCTGAGCTCCCCAACCCCCTGCTCTGCCCTATGGGGGGCCAGCCCTAATCCCCCCTGGGGCCTGCCCCCTGCTCCCCCCTCTGGGCTCCCCCACCCTCTCTGGGGCCGGCCCCTTTAAGACCCCCCCCCACCTCTTGACCCCTCCTGGACACCGTACAGCAAGCCTTTGCCGCCTCCCCCGTCACGTGACGCCCGCACGCCGGAGGGGGGGGGGAGGAGGAAGGGCGCGGTTTGTCACCCAGCACGTGACGCTCGCCCGCCTCTCCTCACGTGACTGGGCCGCGCTTCCGCCTCCCTCCCGTCCTCCGTCGCCACGTGACGCGCGGCCGTTTCCTACGTGACTCCCCGGGCCGGTCTCGCGAGGTTTGGGGGGCGGCGCCGCCTGGAGCAGCGCCGGGGCGAGCGGGGGCTGCGGAGGCCGGAGCCGGGAGCGGAGCCGCCGCGGGAGCAGCCCGAGGAGCCCGCAGGCCGGTGAGGGCGGGGCCAGGCGGGGGGGCGGGGCTCGGCTCCCGCTGGCTGCGGCCTAGAGCCCGGCCTAGAGCGTCTGACCCCGGGGGCGCGTGAGGGGCCCTGACCCCCGGGCGGGCCAAGGGGAGCGTCGGGGTGACCTGTGACCCCTGACCTGTGACCCCTGACCCCAGCCCCTCACTGACCTGTGACCCCTGACCCCGATCCTGCTGTGCTGACCTCTGACCTCAGCCACCCCACCTTTCTGTGCACCCACTGACCCAGCCCTCCTTCCCTGACCTGTGACCTATGACCCCTGACCCACTCTGATTTTGTGTCTGCTCACTGACCTGTGACCTCTGACCCCTGGCCCACCCACCCCACCTCTCTGTGCTCTCGCTGACTTGTGACCCCCTCACCTGAGCTCTCCCAGGCGGACCTGGGACCCCCGACCACAGCCTCCCCACACTTACGTGCACTCCCTGACCTGTGACCTCTGACCCTAGCCCTCCCACCTTGACCGGAAAGCTCTCACCTGTGCACACACCTGCTGACTTGTGATCGGTTGCTTCTGACCTAGCCCCGACTTTGATCTCTGATCCCAGCCTTCCCCACGCACCACCCTGGGCCTTGACTTGAAAAGACTCAGATGATTGGGTCCCTCTGACCTGCACTATCTGATCCCAGCTCTGGGGGAGCTGGGCTTGCTGTTGTGGGAGAGGGTTCCTATTTCCGGCCTGGGGAATCCCTAATGGTTGCTCTCCAAGTACATGGAAGGAGGCAGGTTTCAGAAGTCGGACTTCAGGACCTGGTAATCCTGCTCTTGGGAAGCTGCTATCCAGGGGGAGCTGGGAAGACCCACTTCCTCACCCAGCTGTCCTCTAGCTCCCATCGGGTTACAGGACATTTGAGGCTGTAATTTGGAATATGGCCTGTTCAGGATTCCCTGTCAGGGAAGGTCAATAGTTCTAGTCCCTGCCTAGGAGATTCTAAAGTGGTGGCTTCCCCTTCCATGTGCACATCCGGCCTTGGAATTTTAGGGCAGGCAAGTAAGCTGATTCCTGGCTATCTTTCGGCCACCTCCTTCCTGCGGCAGGAAATGTGAAACAGCTGCCGTTTGTGCTGGGGTCCACCTGCCATCCCTAGAAAATGTTGTCAAGCGAGGGGTTCTTGGCGCTACTGTGGAGGGTCTTGTGTGTGCGTTCAAGTATATTTTGGGTTGTTCTAACTGTCTCTAATTCTGGGTTATGTAGTGAAGTAATTCTAACAGAGCCATTTAATCCCTTTCCTCACAAATTCTGTAGAATATGTGTCAGGGAAATACAGTAAAATAAAAACATAAATTAAAATTCCTATAGTTTAAAGTTGTCTGCAGTCTTGCCCCATCTCCCACCTGTATATCCCTTTTTCTTCCAGTTCATCTGACTCTATCCATCTTCATATTATTTTTCTCTTTTCCGTTTTCTTATCTACAACAGCCATATCCTAACACTCCTCGTAACTGGAGTGTTGGCCATTTCTTGTGTAGTTATAGTCTGCCTCCTTTAAAAACAAACAAACCAACCTTGTGGTTTCAACTGGCCGTAGTGCTATTCTTCGCTTCCTGCCTTAAAGTGTTATGTGGCGCTGCTGTGTGGCACATCTCATATTGGTCTATTTCACTGGCGAGTGAAGTGCTTTGTGTGTATAGCTGATGTATTGGTGTGTAAAGTATTTGGGGCTCTTTTAAACATGTGGCACGGTATGTTTGACTACATGTTTTCACCACTATCCCCCTCAATTTCCCTTCACCGTTCCCTGCAATTGCCTGTTGCGATCCTTCTTGCATCCTGCCTTAATATAGGCCCTGGTCTGAAAGCTTTGCCTTGTGGGCTTGGGCCTACATGCGTGGAGTGACTTGCAGGATCAGGACATGGACTGTAATCCCTTCAGAGCAGAGTGCTCTACGTGATGGGGTCTGGCTGGGGTCATTGAATGTTACTGTACTGCAAATAATATACTAATATATGAAGTAGCTAGTAAAATTGCTGACTTCCCTGTAAGGAAATCAGATTGTTTTCCCCTTACAAAACACTGCAGCTAACTTGTTGAAAATTTGCAAGAGCTGTGCAAACGTTACACGACTTATTTATCAATAAACACCTGCATGTGCCGTAACTACTGAATAAAGGTTATAACTTCTGTTACCTGACGCAGGCTCATGTCCCCCAGTGTCATTTAATTACATTGAAAAATTCCCTTGCTTAGCCAAATGTATTTGGTGCACCCCAGGGAAGCTGGATAATCTAGGCTGTACTGGATTTAGAAATCAGGAAAGGTTCTGAATTACAGTAGTGCTTCATATTGATCTTGCGGTGTTATGTTGAGTCAATATGAACTGAGAATTTCATTAGAGGCTTGTTCCAAAGCCTGCTATGTCCATTGACTGCGGTGAGTTTGGATCAGGTCTTGCAAAGACTTTGTCCGTGCTTAGCTTTTAAGCATGTAATTTCAGTGGGATCACGGAGTGGAACTGCTCACATGCTAAAAGTGAAACATACTTATAAGTCTGTGCAGTATTGCGTGCATAACCACTGATCCTCTGGTGAGCCCTGAGTGGGTGATTCCCTGTGTCCTCATGAAGCCCCACTGGCTTTGGCTAGGTGTGGGTGTCTGTCTGTCTGTCTGTAAGGTACTTATGTGGCTCCCATCACCCTATATTTTGGCCACACACACACACACACACACACGGCAGGGAAGTATCATCTCATTTTACAGCTGGGGACCTGAAGCGACATTAATAAGTATACATAGGTAGGCTGGTGCAGAGCCAGGAACGGAAGCCGGGTTTCCGAAGTCCTATACGGAGGCTATAGTGGTAGTCATGTTATCATGTGCAACAAGATTTATTCAACTTTCCACCATCTAGCACAGTGAGAGAATTAGACGCTATGTGATCGAGTCTTTCGTACTCAGCGGCACTTCAGAACCTTTACATTAAAATGGAAATAGATGGAAAAAATACAACTTTTTTTTTTTTTTAAAAGGCAAACTACAGCTTCTGCCAGATTGCGGCATGGGTGGGTCCTTTTGTGTATATTCTATTAATAACTATGGCTTGCTTGTGCTCCCCTGTCCGGCTCCATCTCTTGTCTTATACTTAAATTATCAGCTCTTCGGGGCAGGGACTGTCTTTTTGTTCTGGGTTTGTACAGCACCTAGCGTAATGGGGTCCTGGTCTGTGACAGGGTGTGCCTAGATGTTACCATAAGACACCTAATCGAAATTAAAATGTACAGCCTCTGGCACAATGGGGTCCTGCTAGGGTTCCTGGGAGCTACTGTAATACCTATAATAGTTACTCGGTGAATTTTAATTCACTCTCTTGCCTCAGTTGACAGAATAAGAGTCTATAGCATTTGGCAGATGCTTCCTTTTGATCATGTTTCAACTACCACGAGGCACAGGACTTAGATCTGATGAATAAAGAGGGGATGTTTCTGGACATACAGACCCTGTGTTTCTCTCTAGCTGCCCAAGGTTGCTCTGTGCCTCAGTTTCCCATCTGTAAAATGGGGAGGATGCTATTTCCCTACCTCCCTGGGGTGTTGAGAGGACAAATCCATTGATATTTGTAAGGGGCTTGGATATTCCAGTGATGGAGGCTTTATAAACACTCACAGTTAGTAGATCTTGAGTAAGGCCTTGTCTACGCTACCCGCTGGATTGACAGGCAGCGATCGATCCAGCAGGGGCCGAGCGCTCTCCCGTCGACTCCGGTACTCCACCGGGGCGAGAGGTGGAGTCGACAGGAGAGCATCAGCCGTCAACTTACCGCAGTGAAGACACCGCGGTGAGTAGATCTACGTACGTTATTCAGGTAGCTGAAGTTGCGTAACTTAGATCGATTTTCTCCCTCCCCCCGTGTAGACCAGGCCTTGATCGCTTTCACCTGAATGTGCCTTAGTTTGCCCATCTATAAAACGGGACTACTAGGTGCCTTGCAGGGGTAATTGGGTGGACTCATTGGTGCCTATACAGATCTCAGATTTCTGGATGGAAGGCGCAGTAGAAATCGTGAAGTCCGTTTAGGTCCCTTCTTTGAGAGCATCCCCTGTGTTCGTAGGTATTTCTCAGGAGGAAATTCCATCCCCTTAGAACCCAGGAGCCCTGCCAAGATGTCGGATAGCGAAGACAGCAACTTCTCCGAGGATGAGAGTGAGCGGAGCAGCGAGGCGGAAGAGGTAGAGAACGAGGTGAGGCTGAGGGAGAGATGTGGCCACTGCCTAAAGGAATGTGTTTTTGAGGGGGGAAAGGGGGTTGGAGTTTATACCCACTTGAAATGTAGCATGTCCCAAATGTTACTCTAGTCTGTCATTAAAAAACAAAAAACGCACCGAAAACCGAAGAAGCAGGGTAGGGACTGAGTGGCTCAGGGGACTGGAACTTGGCTAGGACACTGCACCGGGAGTCAGGACACCTGGGTTTTATTCCTAGCTATGTTGTGTGACTTGAGGCAAGTCACTGCCGCTCTGTGCCTCAGTTTCCCCATATGTGGAAGGATGAAAATGATACTTCTCTACCCCTTTTCTTAAAGCACTTTTGAGAGCCACAGGTGAAGCGCGCTCCAGGAGCCACAGGTCACCAGTTCCGATCTAACCCCTTTTGGTAACAGAAGTAAACTGCCACCTGGGGTTTGGCCAGTGGTCTGTTTGAAGTGAGTTTGACACATGTCAGTCCAAGAGGACAGGTGTCCATGTCACAAATCACCTGCCCAATTGTCCTTCTCCGGGCCGTTCTCGGCAGAGTGGTCATGGGCTGAATAGACCCTGGAGACGGAACTCTGCTCTGGGGGTGCCGACTCCATGGCTGGGGGAGGCAGATTGCAAGGCGGGGGTGGGAAGCAAGGCTTACCCTTACCGCCCCTCCACTTCCTCACAGGCCCTGCATGCTGGTTCTCATGGGGAAAGCTCTAAAGGGGGGATGGACCCGTTCCTGGGAGATCCACCCGGTGAGTCCAGGGCTGGCATGGGCTCTGCATCTGATCAGCTTCCCTCTGCAATTCCCAGGCGGAGGAGGAGCGTGCCAGTGTCGCGGGCAGCGAGAAGGAGGAGGCTGAGGAGGAGGAAGAGGAGGAGGAAGAAGACTACGATGAGGAGGAAGAGGAGGACGATGATGATCGTCCGGCAAAGAAGCCCAGACATGGAGGGTTCATCTTGGATGAAGCCGGTAAGGAACCTCCAGGGCTGCGTGTGTGTGTGTGTGTGTGTGTTACTCTGAGGCCCCCAGGGATGCTTGTGCAGTGTGATGGGTAGGAATAGAGGGAGCTGGGAGTCAGGACTTCTGGGGTCTATTCCTGGCTCTAGCCGGGGAGTGTGGTCTCGACATTAGAGCAGGGGAATGGGGGATCAGGACCCCTTATTTCCAGCCCTTCCATTCAATTGCTGGGTGACCTTGGGATCAAATCACTTTCCTTCTCTGGGCCTCGATTTCCCCTGCTTTAAAATGGGCATAAAATACTTTCCTATCTTCTGGGAAAGCATGTCAGGTGGTGATGGGTTACCCAGGACATGGCTGCTGTGGACTGGATCTCTTGTCTGCCTGTGCGTAGTCCACAGGGATTCCCCCCAGGCTGAGGGCGTCAGGAATTTTGGTCCAATTTCGCTCTGCCTTCCTATGTGTCAGGCCAGTGATCACAAAGCGGCTTCAGTTTCCTTCAGGCAGCTTCTGGGCCATCCCATCCCATCCCATCTCTGGCCAGCTGTTTCCTGGAGCCTGCTTAACTGAGCAAGTCTCCCTTTCGCTGTCTTTCCCGCAGATGTGGACGATGAATACGAAGACGAGGACCAGTGGGAGGACGGCGCGGAGGACATTCTGGAGAAAGGTAAGGCTGTGCCCTCCTCGGGAGGATCGGCTGGGGATTCAGTGCAACCCCCGGGGCATGTCCCCCGTTTTCAGCTAGCTCTGGGGGAAATAGGGGTCTGCTCTTTAGCCTCCCCGGTGCGAGGCAGGATGGGGTGTTAGCAGGACTCTCCAGTATAGACATTCCAGGTGTGATGTTCCTGGGTTCCCCATCTGCTAGTTGAGGGTAATGCTCCTGTTTCCCAGGGGGAGTGGCTGCTGTTTAGCCAGGGACCAGCCCCCTCTCAAGCTGGATTGCAAGCCCTGTGGGATGAGACTGACCAGGGAGCTTTGGGGATGGGATGTTGCAGGACATCCTGTCTGTCTCCCCCCAACCCCAGTGCCGTTGCTTTGCTCCTTATTGTGTCACTCCTCTGCATGCTCCTCCCCATCAGCGAACGGTGGAGAACATCGTTTTACTCCTTTTGATTTTCCTTTTGCTGAGGAAGAGCTGCGGGGCCCGTGCGGAGGGAGGGAGGGAGGCAGGAATGTTGGCAAGCAGAGCCCTGTAAACTGATCCCTGCGGCCGGCGGGAGAGGAGCCTTCAAATCCCATCACAGCTGGAAAGCCCCAGATTTCTATCTGTCACTTAAAGGCTGATCTGCTGCCCGGTTCCTGACATGTCCCCTCCCCGTCAGAGGGGAAATCTTCCCTCTCTGCTGCCTTTCCAAAAGACAGGGTGGTCTAGTGGTTATGGAGTCAGCTAGCCCTAGGTCTGGGAGGGGTGTACACAGAGGTGCTGGGAGCAGGACTTCTGGGCTCTATTCTCAGCCCTGTCACTGAGTTGCTATGTTAGGAAGTCACTTCCCCTCCCCGTGCCTCAGTTTCCCCTCACCTAAAACAGCAGGGACTCTAATCTTCCTCTGTACGGCGCGATGACGGTTGTCAGTCCATAGAAATGTGATGCCGTGTGGGTTTCGGCGCTCTCGATTAGCTCCAGCTCACAGCTCTCCTGAGATTAGGCGGAGGGAGAGGGGAGCTGGCAATACGCTGCCTAATTTGCCTTTTAAGATCACTTGCCGAAGTTGTACTAACGTTCTGGCAGAAGATTGGGGGCTTTATGTAGGAGGTGCCACTGCAGTAGCAGCTTCAGCAGGTCCCAGAAGAGGTGTTAACCCTGTACTCGTGATGGCCCATAAAGTTGTAGGTGTAGATTTATCAGGAAAGTGGCTGCTCCCTGCATCTGCTCCCTGTGCGCTGAGAATCCTCTCTGCTAAATTTAGGGACATAAATAAAATTTTGGCTACTACTTGCCCCGGCTCGCTCTGGAGAAGCCAGCACAGCTCCGAGAGAAGGAGCCGGTTTCTAGTCTGGCTCGTGTATCATCAAAATGATTGATAACCGAGCTGTGATCGCAGAGCCGAATTCCACAGAGCCAGTGAGGTTGCATAAGTGGAACTGAGGACAGAATTTTTATCTTCGGGTCAGGCATCATCTTTTTGTTCTTTGTACAGCACCTGGCACAATGGGGTCCTGGGCTATGACTAGGGGTCCTAGGCCCACCGTAATATGCCTAATAGCAATAAAAATGTACAGCAGCCAACACAACAGGATTTCTGGTCCGTGACTGAGGGTCCGAGGCATTACAGCAATACACACAATTCATAATAGTGCACAAGTGAAGAAGTTTGGCCGATCTTAGTGTGAATGTTTGAGCCTGGCAGCGTGAGTAACCATGGAGTGACAGGGGGTCTCTCAGATGCTGAGTTTGCTTTAGTTAGGGTTTTTTTTTTTTTTTTTTTTTAAGCCCCTCTTCAAAGTAGAATGTTGCTCCAAATTGGGGCCAGAAAACGTTGTGGAAGTTTTGCCAGAATCTGGGAATGGATGACAGGGGATGGATCACTTGATGATCACCTGTTCTGTTCATTCCCTCTGGGGCACCTGGCACTGGCCACTGTTGGAAGACAGAATACTGGGCTAGATGGACCCCTGGTCTGACCCAGTCTCATGTTCTTCTGGAAAGTTTGGAAAACTACAGAAGTGTCTCTTGTGTCGATCCAACTTTTTTTTCACTAGAAATTTCAGAAAAATAGTTTTGTTTTTGACACAAAAACTTTCAGCAAAAAATCCCCTGCCCCATTGGTTCTGGAGACATAACCCCCCATGTGTGATTAAGCTGACCCGTCAGAACTGATCACTCGAAAAGCCACTTAGACTGACCAGCAGGTCGATTTTTTTTTTTCCCCCCCCCCGATTGAAAATTTTTGTCCCAAATGTTCCAAACCCAGAAGACTTCAGGAAGGTGTGTGTGGATGAAAGACATCCAGGAGAATTTTTGAAAACTGGCCAAATGTCTACCAGAAACAAGCTTGCAACATTTTGAACTAGTTTAGTACGTTTCTAGATATGTTTTTTGCTGAATGAAACAGTGATTTGCTGCAGTGCTAACATACCTGCTAGAATCCATATCATGCCGAGAGCTGTGTGTATCCAGGTGCTTAATGGCCTATCTACGTGATGCCAATTAGGGCTGTAGTTCCTTCATCTCCCCACAGTCTCCTTATCTGCTTTTTTTCAAACCGAATCGGCTGGCTTGGGGGTAAAAGGGCTCTGCTCTCTGGATCAGTCAGTTGTTTCCTGCCCCCCGTGGGAACACTGTGGGGTCTGCCTGCGGCTCCGCTTGTCTGCCTCGGCTCTCTGGGGCTGGACTGGGTCAGGTGGCATCTCCGGGAAGAGGCTTTCCCTTGGGGGCGGAGGGGGTTCCAGTTTAAGGGTGACTGCTGCTAGTGAAAGACGCCCTGATGCGACAGCCTCTAGTGTGGGGGAGGAGAGTCTGGGGCTTGGCCTGTCTGCTGAGGCTCCGACAAGGAGATCAGCTATGAGAGGGACGATTTTGGCGGGTGCCCGTCCCCTGGGGATTAGAGTGAGGCCCTTAGTCACCAAACAAGGGTGGCAGGATGGTGACGCCCCTATCTCTGCTGCCCCAGGCTGGATTCAAAGAGACACCCCAGGGTGGGGGTCCCACCCAGGGCAGACATGCCATTCTCTGGCTGGTCCCCTGTTTGGTGGTGGTGTTGATTGTGGGTTCATTGCCTACCTAGTGAACCGAATGCTCCCGTTGATTTGCCAGCATCAGGCTGGCGAGCAGTGCCGCACGTCGCCGGCGGCACTCAGGTCACGGGGCGCAGGTCAGGGTCAGTGGTACCTCCTGGGGATCCCAGCAAAATGCTGAGGCAGCCACTCTGAAGCTGTGAGGTTTGACTTGTTGTGGACGGGCGATCAGGGCCAACAATTCATTCCATAGATGTCAGATTTGGAACAGGGCCATGTCTAATGGAGAGAGAACCCGACCGGGCCTTAGGAGACCTGGGTTCTAGTCCTGGCTCTGCTGGGTGTCCTTGGGCTAATTGCCTCCCTCCTCTATGCCTCAGTTTCCCCATCTGTAAAATGGGGGTAACCAAACTGACCTGCTTTGTGAAGAGCTTTGCGATCTGATGAAAAGCACTATGTGAGAGCTAGGGATTATCGAGTATTAGCACGTCCCACATAACCCAGGCCATCAGACACTGAAATTCTTTACCGTGGCAGCCTACCCATCTTGCCAGCGCTCTCCCCGTCTCCCCCTCGTGCTTGTTTTTTTTTTTTTATTTACGTGCATTTCATTCGCACCTGCTTGGTTTGTGCCACATCTTAATTTTGTTCCTTCCGGTTTTATGTTCCCCATTCACCCTGTGGTTGGTTTTGATGCTATTATTTGGCTCATACTGTCCGCCCTCCACCACCACCTCTGCCTCCTGAGCAGAAGAAATTGAAGGTAAGCCCGTTTTTCATTCCAGCCCCTGCCTCTTCACAGCCCTCTCCCGCCCCTTCCCGGTGCTGCCTTGTCTTTTCCGCTTCCTTTCAGCTGGGTGGGCCCCAGGAGCGATGCTGGAGAAAGTATCCGACCCTTGGCTCAGTTGCTGTTCTGGCCGGTGCAGCAATAGAGCAGGCTGGGGGGGCGGTGGGGGAGGAGGGGCTAATCGGAGAGGGGCAGTGGGTTTGCTGTCTCCTATAGTGGTCACAGAAGCTGCCTCGCGTAGGCTCTCTCGCCCTGTAGCGGCCTGGTTCTAGCTGTGGCAGAGGAAGAGGTGCTGCCTAGATCGGTGAAACCGAGTCAAGCCCACCGCGTGCGGGATCCCTCTTCCCAACGCGAGCGCCCCGTTCGCTGCCTCGCTTGTGCTCCAGCCACGAGGAAACAGTCGGTGGAGTCGGCTGAATGTTGCTTCTCGCTGTCCCGTCCCGTCCCGTCCTCACCTTTGCTTCGCTGATCGACCGCCCTTTGGGCGGTTGGCCACGTGGTGGACCATTTCCAGGGCTCTCCCCTCCCCCGGCGGTGCTAGGCGTGGGGGCTATTTAACCGCTGCGTCTCTTGCAGCCTCCAACATTGATAATGTGGTTCTGGACGAGGATCGCTCTGGGGCCCGGAGGCTGCAGAACCTTTGGAGGTGATGTTATCCTGTGCTCGGGGGCGGGGAACGGGACGCGGCAGCCGGGGACCAGAGAGCGGGATGAGGTTGCTGCCTATGACGTTGCACGTGTTGGTGTCCAGTGTAAACACATGGTGGGGAATAGGACTTGGGGCCTTCGCTTCCGGGCACAGGGGCCTGTCCGGTGGAGCTGGAAAAAAATCTCCACTAGGGGCGCCCTAAAGAACTGCGCGTGCCCAGCAGAGGGCAGCGGTGTCTGTGCCGTATGCTCTGTTAACCCGGGGAGACCTGGCTATATCCTATACCAGCCTCAGCTCAACCAACGGCATGAGCCCAGAGCCCCTGTGTTGCTCCCTGGTGACTTGTTGCTCTGCGATCTTGGTTGGGGAAAGGAGCGCCGAGTCGCTCCCCTTGTCTCTGTGAGCTCAGTCACCCCATGGCCTGGGAGGGGTCTCTGCGCCGCCAGCAGGGCTGTGGCCTGCGTCGGTCCAGTCCGATCCCTCACACCTCCTCCTTCGCTGTCTCTCCGCAGGGACCAGCGCGAAGAGGAGCTGGGCGAATATTACATGAAGAAATACGCCAAGTCCTCCGTGGGAGAAACGTGAGTGCCCAGCCCCCAGGGCAGAGTGAGTGTGTGTGTGTGTGTGGGGGGGGGGGTGGATGGGTGGTGTCATCTCTCCCTTATGCCCTTCCCCAAGATCCTCCAGTCACCAGGGTCACTGGCTCTTTCCCCGTGGGCCTCCGATTCCTTCTTGCTGTCCCCATGGGAAAGGTAGGCCTTTGATTCCATGATCTCCACAGTTAAGCTGGGCTCTTCCCGACCCCAGTCCTCACGGGCCTGGAAGCCAGGTTCTTCCCCCACCCCAGTCCTTGCAGCCTGGAAAGGGACTGGACAGCAGGAGCAGACAGAGGCTGTCAGTGCCACTCGGATCCCTAGGAAATAGCAGGACCCTCTCCGTTTCCTTCAGGGCCTGGGGTGTTTAGAGATGAGCCCTGCAAAGGCTCTGCCTGATTCCCCTGGTGTGTAACTGACCCAACTAGTGCTTCGGCTGGTCTGACTGCGGGAAGGGGCTGGTCTCCTGAATGTAGCCAAGTACTGGCTGGTTCTAGTGCGTCCGTTCTCCTAGCTTGGTTCTGGACAGATGCAGATAATTCCCCTCCTCCCTGGTGTGTGCACGGAGTGGCCGACTGCCCTGGACTCTCGGAATCGTTGCTGTCACAACCACCAGCTCGTGCTGACGTTTCTCCCCCACCCCTTCTGTTTCCCTTGCAGGGTGTACGGCGGCTCTGACGAGCTTTCGGATGACATCACGCAGCAGCAGTTACTGCCCGGTGTCAAGTAAGGCCCTTCTGCCCGGGAGAACATGCACCTCGTGGAGGGGGGACGGAAGGTCATCCAAGACCAGGGTGCATGAAGGGTAGAGCAGGGAACGGGCTGTGGCATCAGGCCAGGAGTGGTGGACAAAGGGACACAGAGGAGAGGGAGGCATGGGTTGTGGCACCAGGTATCACACTGTCTGGAGTGGCTCACGTCCGTGAGTGCCTACCTGAGGGCAGACTATCCGAAAACAGGACAGATACCGCAAACTGATGGTGTGTTCTGTAATTAGCTTTCATCAAGCTAGTGACAAATGTGAACTCCAGGACGCTACCCCAGTCTTACCATGGAGTCACAGCCCGTCCCCTTGGACTCTCCAGGCTATCTTGCGACACAGACAAACTGGGCATTGTGATAAAATGGTTTCTTACACCAAAAACCACATCACATTTAGGTTGTTTCCAGTCCCAAGAGACCCCCTATCAACTGGTACTCCAGATGGTACATCAAAGACAAGGCTGGCAGCCAAGTCTATAGTAAACGAACCAAATGTTTATTAGCTAAGGA
The DNA here is from genome assembly GCF_027887155.1 of Malaclemys terrapin pileata. Lineage (NCBI taxonomy): Eukaryota > Metazoa > Chordata > Testudines > Emydidae > Malaclemys > Malaclemys terrapin. The sequence goes on along the minus strand of NC_071524.1, from coordinate 15,474,252 downwards.
AAGGAAATGAGTTACTGAGAAGTTAAAGCAGGAAAAATATGTGCACAGGTGAGTTAGTTTGTAATTCCAAATGGTGGCAGTGATGTAATAAACTGCCAGTTTCCCCACAGTCTTTTCAGGGTAGCTAGATTGTCTCTGGGGATCGCCCCTTTGCATCTGGTGCACTTTCCTGTAAGAGTCCAGAGATCCAGGAACTTTCCTTGAATCCACACACACCGCTGCTTCTCACAGAAAACAAGCTGATAGTGTCACTACCCACAGGGGCTTTTCCTTTGCTGACGGAGAGCGAGGAATGCATTTTGAGTCTTTGATCTCCGATCATCACCCACAATGAACGCTTGCTTTGAAATGAGCACTTTTTTCTGTTGAAGTTCTTCACTTGCATTCCATTTAGTTAGAGGGGTATACGCAGTGTACATGTTTGCTGCTATATGATGATGGGATGCAGATAAGTGAAAATGCAAGTAACACCCCGTTAGTTTTCATGAAGTTTAAACACCAACTACACTCTTATACCTTTAGCAACCACTTTGATCTATACTAATACACAAGTGAATTGGCCTGGGGCTCTGGCATGAGTTGGCACCTGGTCTGCCCGCGTCATACATAACAAAGGTTATTTTGCTAACAGCCTTTTTTGTTTGTTTGTTTTTCTTTTTCTTCCACTCAGGGATCCCAACCTCTGGACTGTGAAGTGTAAGGTATGTTCCAGCCAGGGGAGGATGCTATTGAAACACCTCTAAACCCTGAATCACGAGCTCCAGCTGCCCCGTGGCTGGGTTTTCATTAGCCATGAACGCCACCTCTCTCTGAGTTGGGGCGCGAGGGCATCTCTCTAGCTATAGATTCCTCTCACCGTGGCCTCTCTTCTCCTCTGTCCCCAGATCGGAGAGGAACGTGCCACAGCCATAGCCCTGATGAGGAAGTTCATCGCCTACCAGTTCACAGACACGGTAAGGATGGAGGGCAGGAGTCCCCTGGGCCCCCAACTCAATTCAACTTTGTGGGGTGGCTTAGCGCTGTTGACCACTTGTTGAGAGATGGGAGAGGGTCAGGCAGATCCTGACGTGAGCCTGTTGATCTGTTGAAGGGGGGATTGGCTAGGCTGGAGCGTGCCTGAGGCCAGCCCCCATATCTCACGGAACTTCCCTCCCTGCCCACCTGCAGCCCCTGCAGATCAAGTCTGTGGTGGCCCCCGAGCATGTGAAGGGCTACATCTACGTGGAAGCCTACAAGCAGACCCACGTGAAGCAGGCCATTGAGGGCGTGGGCAACCTGCGGATGGGCTACTGGAACCAGCAGATGGTGCCCATCAAGGAGATGACAGACGTGCTGAAGGTGGTGAAGGAGGTGACCAACCTGAAGCCCAAGTCCTGGGTCCGGCTCAAGAGAGGCATTTACAAGGACGACATTGCTCAGGTACGGGCCGGGGTGCTGGCTGGCTCAGAACAGAGGGTTGGGGCTTGGGCAGCTGGCGTTCAGGTGTACCTTTAAGACTCTGCGCTGGGGCAGGCTGTTTTCGGAGTCCGGGAGCGTTGTCTTCAATGGAGCGGGAGCTGGGTGTTGGGAATCCTGGGCCTTGCTAAGGGTGGGAGTGGGGGCCAGAGATTGCAATAGGGGTGGGTTCGATTTCTGCTCTGTCCCTTGCTAGCGTGACACTGGACACCGGAGGAGCCCCCACTGTTTTCCTGTCCTGCTGCTGCAAGTGAGATGGGCTGTGGCTGGCGTCTCCGTGACGCTGCCCCCTCCTCTCCTGAGCTCATGTCGTCTTCCCTTCCAGGTGGATTACGTTGAGCCAAGCCAGAACCAGATCTCTCTGAAGATGATCCCGCGGATCGATTTTGACCGGATCAAAGCTCGCATGAGCCTGGTATGTTGACAGGCAGGATTCCCTGAGCTCTTTTCTGCTGAGTGCACTGAGAGGGAAGAGTTTGTCCCCATTGACGCTTCAAGGCTGTTAATGCCCTGGTGCCCCAGCTTTGGCAGTGGTGGTATGTTGGCATGTCTGTGTCCCCTTAGTTACCCAGCTGATGACGGTGGGACGCATTTCTCCACTGTAAAGTGCTTACTCCGGTGCACCTCGCTGTACTGCCCTAGGAGGGGCAGGTTCTTTCTCTCACAGCCCATGATAAGCAGGGCCCTTCTGTTATCCCCCCCGAGAGGCGGGCGAATGCCTTTCCAGAGGGTCTGTTGATGGCATTCGGTACCCCGCCCATACAGTCTGGTGGGGATGCCTGACCCGCCCAGGCCCAGTGGTGACTGGTTCCCCCTCCCCCCTTTGAATTGCAGAAGGACTGGTTCGCCAAGCGGAAGAAGTTTAAGAGACCCCCCCAGCGGCTGTTTGACGCTGAAAAGATCCGGTAAGCGGCTGGTTTCTTGCTGGGGATGATCCGGGATGGGCAGCATGCCCTCAGCGCGAGGACGCAGCGTCTGTGTCCGCCGTGGCACTTAGATGGGTTTATAGTGACATCTGAGTGTCTTTAACGAAGCACGGAGATTAAGTAGTAGCAAGGAGAAGAACTGGAAACAGATGGTGACAAAGAAAATAAAATCATCACATGCCTCCTGGAGCTCAGACTAAATGAAGACGACCCTCTCGTGTTTTGTAGAATGTTGCTCTCCTCAAATCCCCACCAGGCTTTTGTCTGGCTAGCTGTGACCTTTCCTTCCTGACACACACGCTCTCAGTTTGCCTCCTAGTTGAAGGATTCAGTGGACTCCCAAGCTATCCCAGATCAATCCTTTGTCTTTATCCATAAACAGGACCCCCAGCCCCTGCCGGTTTGTTTCTTCCTGTAGATTCTGCAATCTCTCAATTCGCCCCTGGGCCGGTCTGCAGATAGGCATACAACACCTGATACACACACGACTGGACAGGGAGATAGGCATCTGTTACCTCCTGCCTGAGAGGAACATATCTGAGGTAGTCACCTTCTGGTGACTTTCCTTAACTGCAAGACCTGAAGAGCACAACATTCAGTATCGATACATAGCTCCTTAAATATTATCCATACGTATATTTTGCAGTGATTATAGTGACCAGTGGGCAACTGGCTCTTGGTAGACACCTCACATGCCACCCTTTGGGGAACTATTATGCAGCTATCTGACTCAAGGGATCTCTGTAAGACCCTCTGCACGCCCTGTGCCCTCTGCCAGTTGGCATTGCAGGGTCCCTGGGTCATAGGTGGATAGAGATGGTGATGATTTGTCATCCTTCCATCACGACTTCCTCCAGCTCCATCCACAGACACACTGGGACTTGGGCTCCTTCAGTGGCGAGGGGCTCTGAGGCATAGGAAGGGCAGTCAGACCCTCTCCCAGGGTGGATTTGCCCCAAACTGGCAATCCAGACAGCTGCTGGTGAGAGACCTAATCCTGGAGTCCTGACCTCCGGGGGCAATAGAGGTAGAGCCACCATTCCCTGCAGCTCCACAGTCCTGTTATGAAACAGCCTGCCCTCTTCTGAGAAGGATGCCGCTGTGGGTGCCTGACCCCCTAATGCTCCCCCCCCGCCCCTGCTCTAGGTCCTTGGGGGGAGATGTTGCTTCCGATGGCGATTTCCTCATCTTCGAAGGCAATCGTTACAGTCGCAAGGGCTTCCTCTTCAAGAGCTTTGCCATGTCGGCTGTGGTGAGTATCTGTGGCTCTGTGCCGGGGGGCTCTTGTCAAGGTGGGGCTCTGAGTTGGAGCAGGAACCAGATTTGTCAAGGCGTAGGTTAGGGCGGGTCAGAAAATGAGGATTTTGGGGTTCCCCCCACCCTCAGAAAATTTAATTTTTTTTGGCAAAAATCAAAAAAGTTCTGGTCTGGAAATGTTGTGGTGCCTCATGGGAGTTGTAGTTCTGGCACCTCGTGCTCCCATTTTCCACTATGAGCCGGCCTTCTTGCTTAGACTACATCTCCCATGAGGCACCATGACCTCCCCTCTTGGAGGCACACCATAAGGGGTCCATGGCCTCTGTGCATCATGGGAGATGTAGTCCAGCTGGAGAGCCTGGTCCATAGAAGAGAATCGGAAGGTGTTACCTGAACTACATCTCCCATGAGGCACTGCGGCAGCACATCCGAATTGAAATACTTCGATTTTGGACGCTTGGTTTTTGATGGAAAAATCGAAACTTCCCATGGAACGCAGGCACATCGCACAGAAACCTCTGTTTAGTCGGAAACCCAATTTTCTGTTTATAACCCCGCCAAAACCCAAACCCAATTCTGATGGGAAATTTTCAACATCCCTATTGTGAACTCTGTGGGGTCCCCCTCTGGGCACATGATGGGGTGGGTGTGGAATCCCCATTTGGATGTCTGGGTGTTGGGACGGGTTGCTGAAATCCCCATCTGCATGTTGAGGGGTGTTGTATGTGTATTTGGAGAGGGGGGCGGCGGACAGCAAGATCCCCATCTGGGCGTGTCCTTTGCATGCCAGACTCCCCTATGGAGATTGAGATGAACCCATCCCTGGAGCAAAGCCCTGCTCTCGTCTCCTGTTGCGCGGCAAGGCAGGGAGCCTGGCCCCTGGCAGCGGGCAACCTCAGGTTGGAGGGAAGCTCTGCAGACTCCATTTGGGTTTCTCTCTCCCCTCCCCCTCCCTGAAATCTCTCCGCTTTTGTCCCCCGGCTGCCAGATCACGGAGGGGGTGAAGCCCACCCTGTCTGAGCTGGAGAAGTTCGAGGACCAGCCGGAAGGCATCGATCTGGAGGTGGTTACCGAAAGCACAGGTACGTGGAAATGACTCATGCGCAGCGGGGAGTCCGTCTAGCCCGAGTGGATCGATGGGGGGGGTTGGTCTCCGTCTTGCCCCTGAATCCACAGGGGGCCGTGCTTTAGGCGTGTGTGGGGCTGCCGCTGCCTGGGAGCGGCGCCCTCCCCGCGAGTCACGGTGCTCTCCGTTGGGCAGGGAAGGAACGGGAACACAACTTCCAGCCTGGCGACAACGTGGAGGTGTGCGAGGGGGAGCTAATCAACCTGCAGGGCAAGATCCTGAGCGTGGACGGCAACAAGATCACCATCATGCCGAAGCACGAGGATCTCAAGGTATGGGGTGGGCTTGCATCCAGGCCCTTTGGCTGCCAAGGAGGATGGGGGAGACCAAGTGCGATGGGGGAGACCAAGTGCAGGCTTGGCAGGGGGTGTGTGTACCTGGCTGTACCTATAGAGGCCCCAGGCCTCTTGGATCTGTGCGTTCCTGGATGCTGTGTCTGTGGTCCCGGGCTCCAGGATTAGCCCAGGAACGTAAAACAATAGAGCTGTGAGCCCTGCAACAGGCAGTGCCTGCATCCTGCTATCACCCCCCTCCTGTCCGTCTCCTGCCTCCCGCCCTGACCCAGTTCCCCCTCCGCCCAGGACATGCTGGAGTTCCCGGCTCAGGAGTTGCGCAAGTACTTCAAGATGGGAGACCACGTCAAGGTGATCGCCGGGCGCTTCGAGGGCGACACGGGGCTGATTGTGCGGGTGGAGGAGAACTTCGTCATCCTCTTCTCGGACCTCACCATGCACGAGGTGAGCGGGGCGGCGGCGGAGCTCCGGGCGCTTCCCTCTTCCCGTCCCCTCCCCGGGGCTGCTTGCTCACTCGCTTCCCCTCTTCCAGCTCAAGGTGCTGCCTCGGGACCTGCAGCTCTGCTCCGAGACGGCCTCCGGCGTGGACGTGGGCGGGCAGCACGAGTGGGGCGAGCTGGTCCAGCTGGATCCCCAGACCGTCGGGGTTATCGTCCGCCTGGAGCGGGAGACCTTCCAGGTGCGTGCGCGTTGCTCTCCCGGCGTTGGGCACCGAACTGTCTCACTGGAGCGCTATGGAGGCAGCTCGGAACCTTTGCGTGGGGAGGCGCTGGCTTCTCTGTAGGTAGGTTCTGCAGCAGCAGAAACCTGGCGTTCGCCCTGGATCAGACCAAAGGTCTGGGCAGTCTGGCACCCTACCTCTGCCGTGGGCCCATGCCCGATCCCTCCCAGCAGTGCGCACCCCGTCAGCTGAGCTGCTGGGAAGGAGAATTCCTTTCTGATCCCTTCGGCGTTTGGCTTCTCACCCGCAAGTGTTGTTCAGCGTGAGGGTTAATGGGATCGAAATGGTTCGGCCACAGCCTCTGCCTGGCTCGAGGCCGGAATTCCCCGTTCTGCTTGGTGGTCTGACCCGGCTGCTTTGCTTCCAGGCCTGATGAGGAGGGGCTGCTGAATTCCCCCCCCCTCCCCCTCCCCCCGCCCCCTAACTGCCTGGGTTCTTTTCTCTGTGCTACACAGGAGGTCAGACTACAGAATCAATGGTCCCGTCTGGGCTGGTGGGTTGTTTTGGGGTCTTGGGCAGAAACCCCCCCATAGGACTCTTGGCAGTGCCTCTAAGCCAGTCTCATAGATTCAGAGACTGTAAGGCCAAAAGTCTTGATTTAAAGACTTCAGGTTCCAGAGAACCCACCACTTACTCCAGTTCAAACTAGCAAGTGACCCTGGTCCCATGCCGCAGAGGAAGGTGAAAAGCCCCCTGGGTCTCTGCCGGTCTGACCTAAGGGGAAATGTCCTTCCTGCCCCCAGCTATGCTGATTCCCCGCTCTTCCCTCCCCATCCCCGTGCAGGTCCTGAACATGTACGGCAAAGTGGTGACGGTCAGGCATCAGGCTGTGACGCGGAAGAAGGACAATCGCTTTGCCGTGGCCCTGGACTCGGAGCAGAACAATATCCACGTCAAGGACATCGTTAAAGTCATCGACGGGCCGCACTCGGTGAGGGGTGGTGGTGGCTCCAGCTAGGCAGGCCATGGGCTTGTGGTGTGGAGGTGGGGTGAAGAGCGTAAGATCTCGTCTGCACTCCCCCGTGTCCCAGCGAGCGGAGGCCAGTGCCCTGTTGGGAGATCATGCCACCTCTGATGGCGCACTTGCACCTGGAGCTGGGCTGGGTTGGTACTTGAAGGGAGTGAGACGGGGGGAGAACCGGCAACTCGCTCAGGGTGCTGTCTTCCCTTGGGATCACTGCTGACCCCTGCGTGGGGCTTGCCATGAGCCCCCTGTGGGGTGGCATGCAACTGGAAGCATTATCTCAGTAAATAAACGCCCTGACCTTGGGGGACCTTAAAGACCCCATGGCAATTTTCACGTTTATGCTCAGAGTTGTGGCCATGTTTCAACTCTGTTAATTTCCCCCTCATTCTTGGGTTCCTGTTGCAACTGGGTTCAGCTTTGTTCTTCACTTCCTGTCCTAATCCCTTTCTGAGCAGCTTTGAACAGATGCCGCATTGGATTCCAGCGGTGGCTGCATTGCAGTGGTGGGTGAGGGGCTCTCTCCTCGGTGCCGAGGTGCAGGCTCTGGGGACTGGGAGCTTCAGCTGTCTCTTTACTCCGTGATGTGCCCTGCCCCCGGGAGGCTGTGAATTTGGCCTCCCTGCCTTGCGGCTGGTCTCTGGATGCAGCCCCAGCGTGCCCGGGTTCGAGGGGGTCCCTGGAATAACTCTCCTCCCTGCTTCTCCTTCCCCAGGGTCGCGAGGGGGAGATCAGACACCTCTTCCGCGGCTTTGGGTTCCTGCACTGCAAGAAGCTGGTGGAGAACGGGGGCATGTTTGTGTGTAAGACTCGCCACCTGGTGCTGGCTGGGGGCTCGAAGGTAAGTCGCCTAGGGAGACGCCCGGGGCCTCCCCATAGCTAGCGTGACTGGTGGGACTTGCCTGAGCCTGTCTGTCCCGGATCTGCCTCCCCGTCCCCATGAGGCTGGGTCAGGCTGCCTAGTTCCTGTCTCCAGTCAGCAGCTTCTGGGTGGCTCAAAGGAAGACATACCCAATGTGGTTGCATTGGGAGGAGTGGATTTCTTCCAGATTCCCAGCTGGCAAATGTTCCATGCCCTGAAATGTGAATCAGCAGCCCCCGGAGACAGTGTTGTCTAGTGGCTAGAGTATGGCCCTGGGAAGCAGGACTCGTGTGTGACCCTGTGAGTCTCTCCCCGGGTAGACTGGGGGTGAGGTAAGGAAGGAGGTTAGGAGGTGAGTTAGGGAAGTGCTTTGAGATCTTTGCCTACAGAAGGGGAAAGAAAGCTGCAGGCTGATTTGCCTTGGGGGAGCTGATGGGGTGGGGCGGAGCCAGAGCCTCCTGTGGGCGGGGTGGACAATGTGTCCACACTTCCCTTCCCAGGGCATGGATCTACTCCCTCCTCATTGGTTCTGGGGGAACATAGCGCCCCCTTGTGTCACCCTGGCTCCTCCTTGGTTCATCACCAGGTTTCCTCTCAGGGCCCCAGAGGGACTTTCCCTCCCCCACGAGAGGGTTCCCCTTCCTGCTCTCACGCGTTTTCCCTCTTGCAGCCCCGGGACGTCACCAACTTCACCGTCGGAGGCTTTGCCCCCATGAGTCCTCGGATCAGCAGCCCTATGCATCCCAGCGCGGCAGGTGGGTGTCCTGTGGGGCTGGGTCTCGGTTTGGGGATTTCTGTAGGCTCTGGCTCACCCCCGGTGTTTGTAGCGCCCCCCCGGCTGGCCCAGCACTACAGTGACCTACGGTCCCATATGGCGCGGTGGGGGGTAGGTAACGCTGGGGTGACGTGAGGCTGCAGCCCTGGGGGCACTGTCCCGCTCTGATCTCTGCCCCCCTCCACAGGTCAGCGAGGTGGCTTCGGCGGGGGCGGGATGAGCCGAGGCCGCGGGCGCAGGGACAACGACCTGATTGGGCAGACGGTCCGGATCTCCCAGGGACCCTACAAAGGTAATGGGCCAGTTGCTGGCCGGGGCCGGTCCTCTCCCTTTTGTAGCAGGGCAGGAAGGGGCTGGGAGGTATCTGGCAGGTCTGTTCCATTAGAATGTATGTGTGGGGTGGGGACGGGACTGTCAAGCGGTGAGGGATTCCCAGGGGCAGCATGTCACCTTGCAGGGAGCGCGGTCTAGTGGTTGGAGCCAGGGGGTAGGGGGGAAGCTCCTGGGTTCTATTCCTGGCTGTGGGAGGGTGGTGGGGTCTAGTGGTTAGAGCAGGGAGTCAGTACTTACGGGTTTTGCTCCCATGCCTGAGAGGGAGCTGTGTCTCTGCTGTTAGTGGACAGCCCACCTGTCCCTGCCATACCAGGCCGTCCCTAAGGTGAGCTCCAAAGTTCAAACCCAGCCGTGGCTGTCCCCTCCCTGTATCTGTCGAATGAGGACCGAGTCGACCTGAGCTCCCAGCAGGTTCTTAGCACAGAGCAGGGGAGCTCTGGATTCCAGCTGGTGCTCTGGCCCCGTGCGCTTGGCTTTGGGAAGCCCGCAGGTGTGAATCCCCTGCTGGCCCCGGCCCGTTTTCCAGGCGGCCCTTGGTGACGCTCAGGCTGGGCGCCCCCCTGGAGCGTACACTTAAGATCTCTAGGAGCTGCGTCAGGCTCGGAGAGCTGAGGCCTTGTTCCTTGCAGGCTACATCGGCGTGGTGAAGGATGCCACGGAGTCCACGGCCCGCGTGGAACTCCATTCCACCTGCCAGACCATCTCAGTGGATCGCCAGCGCCTCACGACCGTGTAAGTGCGGCGGGCGGGGGAGCCCCGGCTGGGGTGCCACCGCCAGCAAGCCGCAATGCTGGGCTGCTGGGATCGGCTCTGGCCCAGGCAGCTGCCCCAATGACTGTGCTCCTGTGTTTGTACAGCGCCTGGCGCACTGGGGGCCTGGTCTGTGACTGGGGCACCTAGAAAGAACATAAGAATGGCCGTACTGGGTCAGACCAATGGTCATTCTGGCCACTGTGGGAAGACAGGATACTGGGCAAAAGCCAGATGCTTCAGAGGGAAAACCAGACCAGGGCAATTATCGAGGGATCCATCCCCTGTGGTCCAGGCCCAGCTTAGGGACACACGGAGCATGGAGTTGTGTCCCTGAGCATCTTGGGTAATAGCCATTCATGGACCGATCCTCCATCTCATTCTTTTTTGAACCCAGTGATACTTCTGGCCTTCACAACATCCCCTGGCAACGAGTCCGGCTCTGGGTCCTGGTCCGTGACTCAGGCTCCTTGGAGGTCAGCTGAGAGTCCCACAGTTGGGGAACTGTGCTATAGGCTTGTCTTATGTGGGGCCCAGATCAAGCCCAGAATGGAGGCTGGCAGCCCGGCACCATGGTCGAAGCGAATGCCGACCAGGCTGGGGGCAGAGGAGATCCCCACGTCTCCCCCAGTTGGAAGGGGAGCAGGGGACCTGGGCTGGCTCCTGGACTACGGAGCTGCTAACCTCTAGGACCCTGGCTAAACCAGCCTGGTGGGTGGTGCCCCTGGTGGGAAACTGGGCTTGGTTCAGTGCCCAGCGGCTCGGCACAGTTTGCACCTGCCCTTGCACCTGAGGCCCTCTGGCTCGCTCTGCCCGCCACTAGTGTACAGCAACTCCTCTCTCGCTGGCAGGGGTTCGAGGAGACCTGGCGGCATGACCTCCGCCTACGGCCGCACCCCCATGTACGGCTCGCAGACCCCCATGTACGGCTCCGGCTCCCGCACCCCCATGTACGGATCACAGACGCCGCTGCACGACGGTGAGTGAGCTGAGCCTGCTGCCGCGGGGGCCGGGGGAATTGGGCCCCGGGTCGGAGGAGGATGGTAGGGGGCTCCCCGGGAACAGGGTGGAGTAAGCCGTCCAGCCTTGCAGTCGACACACTCCGTCCTGGTTCGTGCACAGCACTCCTTGCCCCACCTGATGGCTGGGTAATGGGGGAGACCAGCGCCTCTCCCCCCAGATCCCGGCGGGGGGGTGGGATGACGTAGGGCCTGGCCACTCCCCATCTCTGCTGTCCTGACATGGTGCTAACCAGGCGCGCGCTGGACTCTTTCAGGGAGCAGGACCCCGCACTACGGTTCCCAGACGCCGCTGCACGACGGGAGCCGGACGCCTGCACAGAGTGGGGCTTGGGACCCCAACAACCCCAATACGCCCTCCAGGTTTGTGTCTCTTGCGCTAGTCTGGGACGGGGTGGGGGTAGCTTTGACACGGTCAGCCACTAGGGGGCAGAGGTGTGTGGCATGATGGGGGGGCTATGGGAGAGGGGGCTCGGTTGGGGGGCTTCATGTGTCAGGAGCTCAAAGGGAACTCTGATTGGATGGGTGTGTGGCGCCCTCTGCTGGAGAGTAGAGAACTGATGGGGGGGATTACACGGGGAGATGATGGGTGGACTGCAGACGTCATTGTGTCTCCCACGTGCCGTGTGAATGATGCGTTCTCCTCCCCAGGGCGGATGAGGAGTTCGAATACGGTTTCGATGATGAGCCCACGCCCTCTCCGCAAGGCTACGGGGGGACCCCCAACCCCCAGACTCCCGGCTACCCCGACCCGTCGTCTCCGCAGGTCAATCCGCCGTACAATCCGCAGACGCCGGGCACCCCAGCCATGTGAGTGCGCATGCCCCTGGAGGGATGTGGGGGAGAGCCTCTCGCAGGGCAGGAGGACACGGAGTGGAGCCCTGCCGGGTTCCTACTTCTATTCCTACCCCCCCCTTCACTGCCCGTCTCTTCTCATTGCAGGTACAACACCGACCAGTTTTCTCCGTATGCTGTTCCGTCGCCTCAGGGCTCCTATCAGCCAAGCCCCAGCCCTCAGAGTTACCACCAGGTGGCGCCTAGCCCCGTCGGCTACCAGAACACCCACTCGCCAGCCAGTTACCACCCGACCCCGTCGCCCATGGCGTATCAGGTACCGTCCAAGCTCCTGAATGTGTAAAATGTCAGGCCGAGCCGCAAATTGTAGTTGGCTTTGCCAGATCCAGGGTGGCCCCATTCCAGCGGGAAATCCTGCTGTGGCCGTGAGGGGCTAATGTCGGAGAGCAGAGACCTCTAACTCTATGTGGCTTCTTCCTCACAGGCCAGCCCCAGTCCTAGCCCAGTGGGCTACAGCCCCATGACGCCGGGGGCTCCTTCTCCAGGAGGTTACAACCCTCACACCCCCGGCTCCGGCATCGAACAGAACTCCAGCGACTGGGTCACCACCGACATCCAGGTCAAAGTTCGAGACACTTATGTGGACAGCCAGGTGGTGGGGCAGACGGGAGTCATCCGCAGCGTGACGGTGCGTAGAGGGGAGAGCGCTGCTTTCGTGCTGTGGGGACGGGGGGGCAACCAGATGGGGCATAAGGGAGGATCCAATGGGTGTAATTACTAACGAAGAGGATGAAATAATTAAGGGTGAAATTAATCAAACGCTGGCTAGACACCAAGGAAAGCCATCCTGACAGTGAGAATTAGTGCTATGGAATTGTCATCCTGGGGGCAACCCCTGGGGCCTCTTTAATTAAGACTAGGAGAAGCCTGGAGAATATTGCTGTAGAGAACAGCCCTGCATGGAGCGGCGGAGCAAGAACTCAGGCCGCCGTCACTTCTGAATTCTCCGTCTGATCTAATTCAGGGTATTGTAGCTTCTAGGTCTGGATCGTGCAGGTGCTGGGAAGTGGGTGTGTGTGAAGAGACCCAGTTCAAGTCAGACCAAACTACTGCCTGCATGCACGGCTGTATTGGGTCCAGCGTCCGTCCTCTAATGTTTATCCCTCCCCCATGCATACATAAGGTAGATAAGAACGGCCATACTGGGTCAGGTCAAAGGTCCATCTAGCCCAGTATCCTGTCTGCCGACAGTGGCCAACGCCAGGTGCCCCAGAGGGAATGAACAGAACAGGCGATCATCAAGTGATCCATCCTCCCAGCTTCTGACAAACAGAGGCTTGGGATGCCAGGTGTGAACAGGTTTGAATTTTGCAGGATAGTGCATAGGAGCGAGGGACATAGAGAACAGTGGGACCAACACGTGGTGCGGTGAATAACCAAATGCGGCCAGTTGCAAGGGGGGGAGGGAAAAGTTAAGGGAGGAAGTTGAGTTGTAAGAACACACTCGGTTAGCAGCAAGTGCGCACGCGAAGGCCATTGACACCACAAGCCGCAGAGGAGAAGGCTCTTGTGTTCACCTTTCTGCGGCACGCCTGTGTGCGGGTAACAGCAGTATCGACGTGCTAGCAGCTTGGGCATGTACTTGGGGGGGATACCCCTTGCTGAATACTGTGCTGATGTGTGTACACAACTGTTTATTTACTTGCGTGAGCTAGATCAAAGCCCACCCATGCTGCAATCAGACATGCCCTTGCAGTCTAAGTGGCTATTGAGGGGGGAACAGAGTTTCTTGGGGATCCGTTGGAACCTTCCTGGAATTCCGGAGGGTTCGCATCCCGGGGTGGGAAGAGATGAATTCTCGGCTTTGCGTTTGAGCTCAGGCGTGCTCTGCAAACGGGTTTGAAAGAGCACGTGGCCTCTGAAGCCCTTTGGCTTGGTGTTGGCGCCTGACCAGGCTGTCTTCTCCCATCAGGGCGGAATGTGTTCAGTCTACCTGAAGGACAGCGAGAAGGTGGTCAGCATTTCGAGTGAGCACCTGGAGCCCGTCATACCGACCAAAAACAATAAGGTACGTTAACGCCAACCCATCTGTCTGGCCGCTCGGATCAAATCGCATCTCTAGCCTCTCCGGTAGTTGGATTATAGTGTCCTACATAGAACCTGGTTCTGTAGGTCTGTGTTGGGTCTTGATTAAGAGTAATTTGTTCCTGGTTGGTGCGGGACTGTCTGTGGGCCGGCCGTGGGGGCCCACTGTGCTGCTGTACAAACCAAGCAGGCAGTAGCCCTGGACCTAGATTGTTAGGAGTACAAGGGGAGGGAATTGTCCCTCAGTTAGTTGCAGTATGTCCCACGAAAACAGTCCCCATTCAAGCAGTTATAACAATCATCCCTTGCTCTTACCTAGTGCTTTCCATCAGCAGACCTCAAAGCGCTTTACAAAGGAGGTCAGAGTCATCGTGCCAGTTTTCCCGATGGGGAAACTGAGGCACAGGAGGGTGTTGGGGAGAATGAATTTCCCAAGGTCACCCAGGAGGTTTTATTCTTCCTGTACAGGGCCTGGCACAATGGGTCCATGTCTGCGGCTTCTAGGTGCTCCTGCAATATAATCATCCATGGAGAAGTTTTTAGACTGTGAGCTCCGTGGGGCTGGGAGCAAGCTGTCTTCTCTGCTTGGGAATGCCTGGCATGCTGTGGGCACCACCAGAAAGAAAGAACAGTTCCCTTGCCAGTTATGCTCGTCTGGGCCCCCCGTCGCGACGAATAGGGAGTTAAAGTTCTAGCATGCACTCAGAATGGCCAGGTTTAATAGGTGTGATGGTCAAACTTCGTTCTGACGCAGCCGGTCTTTCCAAGCTGCAGAGATCATGAATATTAATGTTCCGACTGAGACTGAGTGCCCATCGTGCCAGGCGCTGCCCAGACACGGAGTAAGAGACCAGCCCTGTCCTGAAGAGCTTCCAGTCTAAATAGACTAGACACGGAAATGGAGACTGCCTGCTTTCTCTGAGACCACCTTGCTGTCTGTTCTTAGGGTCTCCTCCAACCTTGAGCTACCCGACTGGCTCCCTTGCTTATCTGAACGCTTCACTTATCTCCACCAGCCTTTAGCCTATCAGGATTGTACTGAGTAATACATGTGGTGCGGTGGGTTGTTCGTATGCCTAGAGAGGAAGGATGGTCCAGTGGTTAGGAGGCTAGTCTGGGATTCTGGAGAGCTGGGTTCAGTTTTCACTTGGGCAAATCACTTTGACTGTCTGGGCCTCAGTTTCCCCAATCTGTACAATGGGGATAATAATAATAGCTAGCTTTCTTTTAGCATTTTCTACCTCTGGAGACTACAGTGCTGCCCTATGTCCCAGGGGATTGGAAAGATAAATACACTTAGGGGCAGCCAGATAAAGATCCTAGATAGGAACTTACTGACCCTGTCCAGCCAGTCCTGTTTCCAAGCCATGCCCCTCTTACCTCACAGTAGACACAATCCGTTCTGACTTCCTCCATCGAATCTAGCAGAAGCATAATCCCCTTGTCCCTCAAGCTCCTGTGCTTGCTTTCTCCAGGTGAAGGTGATCCTGGGGGAGGACCGGGAGGCAACGGGCGTCCTCTTGAGCATTGACGGAGAGGACGGCATCGTCCGCATGGACTTGGAGGAGCAGCTGAAGATCCTCAACTTGCGCTTCCTGGGCAAGCTGCTGGAGCCTTAGGGCCGGGGCCTTTTTAGCAGTGGACCAGAGCCTGGTTCAACGTGTCCTTGTACAGAGTTCGGGGGGTGGGAGGGGGGGTTGCTGCTTTTCTTTTTTTCTCCAGAACAGCTGGTGGTTGTTTTGTTTTTATTTGTAATGCTGCAGTTATGTCTCATGAGTAAATTGGGACTGGAGTAGGAAAACCAGTGTGTGCGCACGGGTGGGGAGGGCAGGGGTAGGTCCCGTAGCACTAAACGCGCTTCATCTCCTTCCTCTTGAAAAAGGAAACCACTTGCTGGGCCTGCGTTTCAATAAAATCCATCTGTCCCATGCCCCCCGCGTGTGCTTGGTCTGTATCACCGGCTGCAGTAGGCTGCCTGGACCCTAGGCCACCCTCATGGGAACGGCTCCAATGCAGCCAGCCAGACGGACGGAATGGAAATCAACGAGATGAAATTCAATAAAGACGCATGCCAAGTATGTCACTTAGGAAGGAAAATTCAAATGCCACATGGGGAATAACGGGCAAGGGGGTTATAGTGGATCACATGAATGAGTCAGCAATGGGATGTGGTTGTGAAAAAGGCTGATATTCTGGGGTGTCTGAACAGAAGTGTCGTATGTAAGACGCGGGAGGTAATGGACCCCCTGCTCTACATGGTGAGGCCTCAGCTGGAGTGCGGTGTCCAATTCTGGGTGCCGCACTTTAGGAAAGAGTTGGATAAAGCAGAGAGAATCCAGAGGAGAGCAACACAAATGATCAACAGTTTGACCTGACCTGTGAGGAAAGGTTAAAAAAAAAGGGGCATGTTTAAAGTCTTGAGAAAAGAAGACTTGCGGGGGACCTGATAACTGTCTTCAACTATGCTAAGGGCTGTTCTAAAGAGGACGGTGATTAATTGTTCTCCATGTCCTCTGTAGGTAGGACAAGGAGCAATGGGTTTAATGTGCAGCAAGGGAGATTGAGGTGAGAAATTACAAATTTTCTAACTCTCGGGAGTGAAGCTCTGGAACAGGCGTCTAAAGGAGGTTGTGGGATCCCCTGTCACTGGAGGTTTTTCAGAACAGGTTTGACAAACACTCGTCAGGCCTGGTCTAGGTTTACTTGCTGCTGTCTCAACTCGGGGCTGGGCTTGGTGCCCTCTTGAGGTCCCTTCTACCCCGCCATTGCCATTCTGTGTGAAGGGTTTTCCTTAGGTGAGCAGAGCAGCGCTGTTCGGACAAACTTCCATTAGCGACTGAAGCAAGGCTGTGGCAAATGAAGAGGAGGAGCAGGCTCTTGGCGATTAAAAAAATCAGACCGATAAAGTGACTAGAGACTCAATTCCCCTGACTTTTTCTTTCGTGTCTAAAGCATTGCTCTAAATCCAGTCCCAGTAACTGAATGTCCTTGAAACAGCTGCTGGCTGTCTGCTCACCCATGGGCGAAATTACCTGGTGTGGAGTTGGCCACCTCAGCACCATTTTTACATTTTCCCCCCAAGCTGGCCAGCGATAACAGACTGGGTCACTTTCACTCTTGTGTCTAACGTGTTTCTCATTTTCGTTTTCTGGTTCATATGCACCAGCCCAGGGCTGTAATAGAATCATAGAAGATTAGACCTCAGGAGGTCATCTAGTCCAACCCCAACTAAATCATCCCAGCCAGGGCTTTGTCAAGCCGGGCCTTAAAAACCTCTAAGGTTGGAGATTCCACCACCTCCCTAGGGAACCCATTCCAGTGCTTCACCACCCTCCTAGTGAAATAGTGTTTCCTAATATCCAACCTAGACCTCCCCCACTGCAACTTGAGACCGTTGCTCCTTGTTCTGAAGAAGGTGGGTTACATGCACCACAGGGGAAGATTTTGTTTTTCACGGAGTATTATTTTTTCAAAGGGAAAGATTTTGTGGATGGTCTCACATTATGAATACATTAACCCTAATTTGGAGGCTACAGCCCTAAGGCAGTCTTCCTTTGAAAGAATTTTCTCCCTTCACTATAAGGATCACCAAAGAGTATCAGACAGGGATACTTCCTCTGTCGGGTTATTTTATCAATTTGAATAAAGGAAAAAGCTGTGATAAACTGTTGCCTCACCCCTCTGCCTGCCGGCTGCAGTGAGTTTTGATGAGTGTTGTTAAAAACCGTAACAGCAGAGGTTTGTAGAAAATTGTATTGCTCTTGCTTTTGTTTTCCTTGAAGAGCTGACATCAATTTGCAATGTAGTCAAGCCTTTCAAGTAATTTCAGGTACTCTGCCATCCCTTGTTTCTGTCTGAAATACAAACAGAAAAGCAGGGACTGTTAAGGGATCACTTCACCCAGTCCTGCAGTGAAACCACACCTGGGCTTGGATTGGGCAGCTTTGGAAGAGGGCCCAGTCAACTCTCCTGAACCACTTATAACATGACGTGAGGAATATTATTTCCTCCACTGTCAATTCAGTGGGTGAGCAGGCTAATTTAAATGTGTGCAGGCTGTGGTTGCAAAACTTGGACTGTACAGACTCCTTGATCAACAGGCTGTTTACAACAGGAGCACATATTTGGCATGTAAGTGCATGTGGCCACAGCTTGTGAAAATGATCCTTAAAGCGCCATCACTAGGCTTCAGAGTGAACACAGCCGTGAGAAGAATGGAGTGTTCCACAGCTCACAGAATGGCAGCTTCAGACTGTCATAGGTGAAGCAGTCTCCCCCGCCCCCCCATCCTTTGCACTGAAGTGGGCCAAAGGTTTTAATTCTAGAGAACGCTCCAGTGCCGTAGCATCAAAAATCCAGGAGCCGTGGCCTGTGCCCAGCTGCTAGGAGTGCGCCAGAGGAGCCTCTGTGGGAAAAGCGGGGAGGAAGAGTTAGTATGCAAGGGCCAGAGCTGACGTGCTAGTGGGAGCTGGGAAAGATCAGTGCCATGCTGGGCGGGGGGGAAAAGGTTGATACCACACTGCTCCTCCTCTGTTACCTTCTAGTCTCGCCATCAGCCCCTCACTCCCTCTTATCCCCCACGCCTCTTCCCTCCCCTCCCCCTCCTATCCCTCCCAACTGCCTCCCACTCCACTGCCCCACTAATTCCCTATCCACTTCCCCCCTCCACTGCCCCACTAATTCCCTATCCACCTCCTCAACCCCCTTCCCCCTCCACATCCTCCCTCCATTGCCCCAACCCCATCCACCTCCCCAACCCCCTTCCCCCTCCACATCCTCCCTCCATTGCCCCAACCCCATCCACCTCCCCAACCCCCTTCCCCCTCCACATCCTCCCTCCATTGCCCCAACCCCATCCACCTCCCCAACCCCCTTCCCCCTCCATATCCTCCCTCCATTGCCCCAACCCCATCCACCTCCCCAACCCCCTTCCCCCTCCACATCCTCCCTCCATTGCCCCAACCCCATCCACCTCCCCAACCCCCTTCCCCCTCCATATCCTCCCTCCATTGCCCCAACCCCATCCACCTCCCCAACTCCCTTCCTCCTCCACCCCCTCCCTCCATTGCCCCAACCCCAACCTCCCTTCCCTTCTCCCCAACATCCCCAACCCCCTCCCTCAAATCCCCATCCTCCCTCCACCCCACCCCCCACATCCCCTCCCCAACCTCCCTTCCCCCTCCTCCTTCAACCCCATCCACCTCCCCAACCCCCCCTCCTCCTCTCCACCCCCTCCCTCCATTGCCCCAACCCCCCTCCTTCTCCTCTCCACCCCCTCCACCTCCTCCCTCCATTGCCCCATCCCCCCTCCTTCTCCTCTCCACCCCCTCCACCTCCTCCCTCCATTGCCCCATCCCCCTCCACCTCCCCAACCCCCCTCCTTCTCCTCTCCACCTCCTCCCTCCATTGCCCCAACCCCCTCCACCTCCCCAACCCCCTTCCCCCTCCTCCTTCAACCCCATCCACCTCCCCAACCCCCCCTCCTCCTCTCCACCCCCTCCCTCCATTGCCCCAACCCCCCTCCTTCTCCTCTCCACCCCCTCCACCTCCTCCCTCCATTGCCCCAACCCCCTCCACCTCCCCAACCTCCCTTCCCCCTCCTCCTTCAACCCCATCCACCTCCCCAACCCCCCCTCCTCCTCCTCTCCACCCCCTCCCTCCATTGCCCCAACCCCAACCTCCCTTCCCTTCTCCCCAACATCCCCAACCTCCTTCCTCCATCTCCCTCTCCTCCCTTCCCCCCCAACCCCCCTCCCTCAAATCCCCATCCTCCCTCTATCCCCCTCCATCCCCACCTCCCCAAATCCCCTCCCCAACCTCCCTTCTCCCTCCATTGCCCCAACCCCATCCACCTCCCCAACCCCCCTCCTCCTCTCCACCCCCTCCACATCCTCCCTCCATTGCCCCAACCCCCTCCATCTCCCCAATCTCCCTTCCCTTCTCCCCAACCTCCTTCCTCCATCTCCCTCTCCTCCCTTCAACCCCCCTCCCTCAAATCCCCATCCTCCCTCCACCCCACCCCCCACATCCCCTCCCCAACCTCCCTTCCCCCTCCTCCTTCAACCCCATCCACCTCCCCAACCCCCCCTCCTCCTCTCCACCCCCTCCCTCCATTGCCCCAACCCCAACCTCCCTTCCCTTCTCCCCAACATCCCCAACCTCCTTCCTCCATCTCCCTCTCCTCCCTTCCCCCCCAACCCCCCTCCCTCAAATCCCCATCCTCCCTCTATCCCCCTCCATCCCCACCTCCCCAAATCCCCTCCCCAACCTCCCTTCTCCCTCCATTGCCCCAACCCCATCCACCTCCCCAACCCCCCTCCTCCTCTCCACCCCCTCCACATCCTCCCTCCATTGCCCCAACCCCATCCACCTCCCCAACCCCCCTCCTCCTCTCCACCCCCTCCACATCCTCCCTCCATTGCCCCAACCCCATCCATCTCCCCAATCTCCCTTCCCTTCTCCCCAACCTCCTTCCTCCATCTCCCTCTCCTCCCTTCAACCCCCCTCCCTCAAATCCCCATCCTCCCTCCACCCCACCCCCCACATCCCCTCCCCAACCTCCCTTCCCCCTCCTCCTTCAACCCCATCCACCTCCCCAACCCCCCCTCCTCCTCTCCACCCCCTCCCTCCATTGCCCCAACCCCCCTCCTTCTCCTCTCCACCCCCTCCACCTCCTCCCTCCATTGCCCCATCCCCCCTCCTTCTCCTCTCCACCCCCTCCACCTCCTCCCTCCATTGCCCCATCCCCCTCCACCTCCCCAACCCCCCCTCCTCCTCTCCACCCCCTCCCTCCATTGCCCCAACCCCCCTCCTTCTCCTCTCCACCCCCTCCACCTCCTCCCTCCATTGCCCCATCCCCCCTCCTTCTCCTCTCCACCCCCTCCACCTCCTCCCTCTATTGCCCCAACCCCCCTCCTTCTCCTCTCCACCCCCTCCACCTCCTCCCTCTATTGCCCCATCCCCCCTCCTTCTCCTCTCCACCCCCTCCACCTCCTCCCTCTATTGCCCCAACCCCCCTCCTTCTCCTCTCCACCCCCTCCACCTCCTCCCTCCATTGCCCCATCCCCCCTCCTTCTCCTCTCCACCCCCTCCACCTCCTCCCTCCATTGCCCCATCCCCCCTCCTTCTCCTCTCCACCCCCTCCACCTCCTCCCTCTATTGCCCCAACCCCCTCCCTCCTCCTCCTCCTCCTCTCCACCTCCCTCCTTCCAACCCCCCTCGCCACATCCCTTCCTTGCAGCTTCACACAGCGCGAAGGGCAGCAAGTGCCTCGTTTGACCTTCGCCGCCTTCCGTTCTTCTCGCCCCTCCCCTTCCCCGCTCTGATTGGCTGGGGCGGCAGCGGCCCCGCCTCCCTTCGCCGGGCGGGCGGGCGGTTTTTGTGATTGGTTGGATCTGCCCTCTTAGCGCCGCCTCCTTTGGTTTGTCATTGGCCTTGCCTATGCTCAAACCACTGAGCTATCTCCCTCAGGGCCTGTCGCTTGCGATTGGTCTGCCCAGCCAAGGTAGGCGTGCTCAATGCCGCCCCGATGTCTGATTGGTCGACGGGTCGCGGTGTGGGCGTGGCCTTCACTTAGTTTTCCTCTGATTGGCTGAGCGCCCCCGCTACTTTTCAATCTCACCGGCCGCCTCCTCCCCCCGCCTCGCGCGTGGATTGGCGGCCTGGGCTCGGCGCGCTCTGATTGGGCGGGAGGCGGCGCCGCGCGCGGCGCTCCGGGGGAGGGGGAAGATGGCGGCGGCGGCGGCGGCTCGCGGGCTGGCGGTGGCGGCGGCGTGCGGGGCCCGCGCGCTCAGGGGCGGCTGCTGCCGGCGGCTCCGGGCGGCCCCGGGCCGGGCCCTCAGCGCGGGGGCCCCGCAGCAGGGCGGGGGGGTGGGGCTGACCGAGGCGCTGCTGCAGGACAAGCTACGGCAGCACCAGCAGGTGAGGGGGGGCTGGTAACGGGGGGGGGGGAAGGGTGGGGGTTGGGGGACGGGGTGTGTGGGAGGGATGGGGGAGAAAGGTGGAGGTGTGTGGGGGAGGGATGGGAAGGGGGCAGGGTGGGGGTGTTGTGGGGGGAAGGCTGGGGGAAGGTATGGAGGGAGAAGGGTGGAGGTGTGTGGGGGAGGGATGGGAAGGGGGCAGGGTGGGGGTGTTGTGGGGGGAAGGCTGGGGGAAGGTATGGAGGGAGAAGGGTGTTGTGGGAGGGGTGGGGAAGGGCTGGGGGGAAGGGTGGAGGTGTGTGGGGGGAGGGATGGGATGGGGGAAGGGTGGGGGTGTTGTGGGGGAAGGGCTGGGGGAAGGTATGGAGGGAGAAGGGTGGAGGTGTGTGGGGGAGGGATGGGAAGGGGGCAGGGTGGGGGTGTTGTGGGGGGAGGGCTGGGGGAAGGTATGGAGGGAGAAGGGGGGTGTTGCGGGAAGGGTGGGGAAGGGCTGGGGGGAAGGGTGGAGGTGT
The DNA here is from genome assembly GCF_027887155.1 of Malaclemys terrapin pileata. Lineage (NCBI taxonomy): Eukaryota > Metazoa > Chordata > Testudines > Emydidae > Malaclemys > Malaclemys terrapin. The sequence goes on along the minus strand of NC_071524.1, from coordinate 15,452,460 downwards.
GTGGGGGGAGAGATGGAATGGGGGAAGGTTGGGGGATGGAGGTGTTGGGGGACGGTGTGTGTGGGAGGGATGGGGGAGAAAGGTGGAGGTGTGTGGGGGAGGGATGGGAAGGGGGCAGGGTGGGGGTGTTGTGGGGGGAAGGCTGGGGGAAGGTATGGAGGGAGAAGGGGGGTGTTGCGGGAGGGGTGGGGAAGGGCTGGGGAGAAGGGTGGTGGTGTGTGGGGGGAGGGATGGGATGGGGGAAGGGTGGGGTTGGGGGATGGGGTGTGTGGGAGGGATGGGGGAGAAGGGTGGAGGTGTGTGGGGGGAGGGATGGGATGGGGGAAGGGTGGGGGTGTTGTGGGGGAAGGGCTGGGGGAAGGTATGGAGGGAGAAGGGTGGAGGTGTTTGGGGGGAGGGATGGGATGGGGGAAGGGTGGGGGTTGGGGGATGGGGTGTGTGGGAGGGATGGGGGAGAAGGGTGGAGGTGTTTGGGGGGAGGGATGGGATGGGGGAAGGGTGGGGGTTGGGGGATGGGGTGTGTGGGAGGGATGGGGGAGAAAGGTGGAGGTGTGTGGGGGAGGGATGGGAAGGGGGCAGGGTGGGGGTGTTGTGGGGGGAAGGCTGGGGGAAGGTATGGAGGGAGAAGGGTGGAGGTGTGTGGGGGAGGGATGGGAAGGGGGCAGGGTGGGGGTGTTGTGGGGGGAAGGCTGGGGGAAGGTATGGAGGGAGAAGGGTGTTGTGGGAGGGGTGGGGAAGGGCTGGGGGGAAGGGTGGAGGTGTGTGGGGGGAGGGATGGGATGGGGGAAGGGTGGGGGTGTTGTGGGGGAAGGGCTGGGGGAAGGTATGGAGGGAGAAGGGTGGAGGTGTGTGGGGGAGGGATGGGAAGGGGGCAGGGTGGGGGTGTTGTGGGGGGAGGGCTGGGGGAAGGTATGGAGGGAGAAGGGGGGTGTTGCGGGAAGGGTGGGGAAGGGCTGGGGGGAAGGGTGGAGGTGTGTGGGGGGAGAGATGGAATGGGGGAAGGTTGGGGGATGGAGGTGTTGGGGGACGGTGTGTGTGGGAGGGATGGGGGAGAAAGGTGGAGGTGTGTGGGGGAGGGATGGGAAGGGGGCAGGGTGGGGGTGTTGTGGGGGGAAGGCTGGGGGAAGGTATGGAGGGAGAAGGGGGGTGTTGCGGGAGGGGTGGGGAAGGGCTGGGGAGAAGGGTGGTGGTGTGTGGGGGGAGGGATGGGATGGGGGAAGGGTGGGGTTGGGGGATGGGGTGTGTGGGAGGGATGGGGGAGAAGGGTGGAGGTGTGTGGGGGGAGGGATGGGATGGGGGAAGGGTGGGGGTGTTGTGGGGGAAGGGCTGGGGGAAGGTATGGAGGGAGAAGGGTGGAGGTGTTTGGGGGGAGGGATGGGATGGGGGAAGGGTGGGGGTTGGGGGATGGGGTGTGTGGGAGGGATGGGGGAGAAGGGTGGAGGTGTGTGGGGGGAGGGATGGGATGGGGGAAGGGTGGGGGTGTTGTGGGGGAAGGTATGGAGGGAGAAGGGTGGAGGTGTGTGGGGGAGGGATGGGAAGGGGGCAGGGTGTGGGTGTTGTGGGGGAAGGGCTGGGGGAAGGTATGGAGGGAGAAGGGGGGTGTTGCGGGAGGGGTGGGGAAGGGCTGGGGGGAAGGGTGGAGGTGTGTGGGGGGAGGGATGGGATGGGGGAAGGTTGGGGGATGGAGGTGTTGGGGGACGGTGTGTGTGGGAGGGATGGAGGGGGAAGGGTGGGGCTGTCATGGAGTGGGGGATGATGTGTGGGGAGGAGGGAGCAAGGGCTGGCAGGGTTATTATGGGGGTTTGGGGGATGGTGTGCGGGGAGGGAGGTTGTCATGGGGGAGGGAGTATGTGGGGAGTGCTGGGGGGCAGGGTGGAGATGTGTGGGGTGGAGGGGTGGGGAAGGGCCTGGGGGAAAGGTGGAGATGTGTGGGGGGGAGGTTGGGGGATGGGGTGTTGTGGGGGGATGGGGTGTGAGGGGGAGGGATGGAGGGAGAAGGGTGGAGGTGTTGGGGAATGGTGTGTGGGGGAGGGATGGGATGGGGGAAGTGTGGGGGGGATGGGGTGTGGGGTGAGGGATGGAGGGGGGAGGGTGGGGGTGTCATGGAGTGGGGCATGATGTGTGGGGAGGGGGGACAGGAAGGAATGGAGTTGAAGTCCGGGGCAGAGAGGGATTGGGGGGTTCTCATGGGGGTTTGGGGGATGGTGTGTGGGGAGGGAGGTTGTCATGGGGGAGGGAGTACATGTGGAGGTTGTCATGGGGGAGGGAGTACATGTGGAGTGCTGGGGGGAAGGGTGGAGATGTGTGGGGGGAGGGATCGGATGGGGGAAGGGTGGGAGTGTGTGTGGGAGGGATGGAGGGGGAAGGGTGGGGAAGGGCTGGGGGGAAGGGTGGAGGTGTGTGGGGGGAGAGATGGAATGGGGGAAGGTTGGGGGATGGAGGTGTTGGGGGACGGTGTGTGTGGGAGGGATGGAGGGGGGAGGGTGGGGGTGTTATGGAGTGGGGCATGATGTGTGGGGAGGGGGGACAGGAAGGAATGGAGTTGAAGTCAGGGGCCGAGAGGGATTGGGGGGTTCTCATGGGGGTTTGGGGGATGGTGTGTGGGGAGGGAGGTTGTCATGGGGGAGGGAGTATGTGTGGAGGTTATCAGTGGTGATGGTGTGTGGGGAGGAGGAGACGAAGTCGTGGTGGGGGAGGCTATTAGTGGGGGAGGAAAAGAGTATGTGTGGGGAGGGACCAGAGAGGGATTGAGAGGAGGGAGGAGAGACTAGAGAGGGGGTGGGAATTGTTATTGTGGAAGGAGAAGGAGGGTAGAGGGAGGAGCAGTGAGGGGTGGGTAGTCTTCATTTCAGGGAAAGAGGGAGGATGGAAGGGGGAGTAGGGTTGTTGATGAGGGGAGGATGGTGGGTGGGGAAAAAGGAGAAGGGGTGGTTGATTGTGGGGGAGTTTAAGTGCTGTTGGTGGGAGAGGTGCAGTTGTCGATGGGAGGAGGATGGGGTGTTTGCGTGGGGGAGATGGTGTGATAAGAAAAGTAGGGTGTGTGTGTGTTGGTGGTGGGGCAGCACTCAGGAGGGAGGGGAAGGGTAGGGTGAGGGACAGATCAGATCCAGCACTGGGGGTTTGTCCATCGATGGGGACTAGAGATGGGTGGGGAGGAGGATGGTATGCTGGGCAGGGGAACAGGAGGAATGAGGCTGTGAATGGGGGAAGAAAGGAGGTGTGAGGAAGATATCAGTGAGCAGTTGGGGGGTGGAATTGGAGAACGAATGGGGCTTGGGGGGAGCAAGGGAGGGGTTGGGTGGATTGTAAGTGGGCTGAGAGAGAGGATGGATGGAGTTGGGGGGAGACCAGGGGGTGATTTGTCATTGATGGGGAGGGATGGGGTGTGAATTGTAAGAAGGTGGGGACCAAAGAAGGGAGAATTGGTGGTTGTCAGTGGGGGAGGGAGGTGTTGTATTACTTTAGATGGGGTACAGGGGTCAAAGGTGTTAACGTAACCCAGTCACTGTTCGTCATTAAGTATCATTAAACAAGATCTGGGGTTTGGTATGCAGAGAGCTCAGCCTACGTAGTCCCATGGCTAACACACCATTAAAAATCCTTCTAACCTTTTACGAAAGATACAGAAAAGAAGAAAAATCAGTTCAAGCATTTGAAACATAAAATATGAAATAAGCGTCCCTTGTTCCCTGTACCTTTGGCTGGAGAGAGTTTTTAGGAGGAATCCCCCTTGCTATTTGACAGCTTCTTAGATGGTATCAAAGATGGTAATAACTGTCCTTTGGAAGAAGTTTAGCTGAGATGGGCTGGAGCTGCTGCTGTTAAAAGTCCGATCCTGTTCCGTCCCAGATGGTGTTTGGGATTCAGCAGGAGCCTGTAGCGGTGGGAGTGGCATCTGAGTCCCTCTCTCTGGCCCTGTCTGATCAGGGCATCTCTTAGGCTCAGGATGACAAAGGCCCAGGATCCCAGGAGATCGTGGGGGCTGGGAGCCATGATGGTGAAGCTCACTCCAGAAGCCAGTTTTTCTCCCAAAAGTCTTTCCTTAAGGACCCACAAAGAGAGCGATGGGTGGAATAGCCCATCACCTCATTATTTTGTCCATCAGTTAGGTCTAGTTTCCAACACACCAGCTTTGGTTCATTGATTTCTGGTTCTGCGCTCGCCTTGTTTACCAGGCATTATCTTAACACAAGCCTTGAGTAATATCAGTTGGCCTTTTTGTTTGGACTAGTTCAGTCTTTGTCTCCCTTTCATACCTTCCCCTTTCAACATTTGTTGTTACAGGTTATTGTGATGTCTTATGAGCTTACCCTCAGTTTTTACAGATAAACTCAGTGTTGGGGTAAATCTGTAGGCCGAGTTATTACAACCAAGGGTGGGGTGTATGTGCGGGGGGAAGGACATTAGAAAATGGTTGAGGGCATTGTCAGTGGGAAGGAAGAGACCATGGGGTGGAGGGAGAGAGAGAAGTGGGGGGGGTTATCAGTGAGTGGGGGAAGGGTGGTGAGGTGGGGTGTTTTTTTTTATTTATTTTTTTTAAATATGGAGATCTACCTATCTCGTAGAGCTGGAAGGGACCTTGAAAGATCGAGTCCAGTCCCCTGCCTTCACAGCAGGACCAAGTACCATCCCTGACAGACTTTTGCCCCAGATCCCTAAATGGCCACCTCAAGGATTGAACTCACAACCCGGGGTTTAGCAGGCCAATGCTCAAACCACTGAGCTATCCCTATGCCTTGTTAATGGGCAGGACCAGAAATGGCTGGGAGGGGATTAGGGTGGGGGGCTTGTCAGTGGGGGCAGGAAGGATGGTGTTTGGGAAGGTTGAGGACTGGGAAGGGCATGGTTGTGGGAGGTATGAGGGGAAGGCTTGGGGTTGCCATCCAAAGGGAAGGGGGGCTGGGAAGAGGTGGGGAAGGAAAAGCAGAGAGGGAGGTTCTGAAATGGTTGGGAGGATGGTCTATGGGGAATTGAAAGACAGGGGTTTGATGGGGTATGATGGAGTTGGGAAGCGTGGGGGCAAGGGGGAGGGATTAGGGAAAAGAGGAGTTGTCATTGGATGGGACAAGACCCTGTCTGGCATACTGTCAGAAATGGCCACCACTTGGCCTTGAGAGGCAGGCATGACCTCAGCAGAAAGGTCATCAGGGCCTCTACCTGTCTGTCACAAGGTGGCGCTGCTGAAATGTCGCTTGAAAGGCCTTGCAGAGTCACGTTTGTCCTGTCCCAACCCAATGTGTTAGGCTCCAGAATTAACGCCAAGACCCAAAACATCCCACGAGCAGGTTGTGGAAATTAGGATATTCCCAGTATACCTGGGGTGGGAGAGAATTCTTACTCTCTGTCGCTGTATCTTCCCTCTTGGCCCTGGCACTTCCCTTGCTGTCCTTCACTCACCCACGCTTTATGTGCCAGACTGTGTGCCTGTCGCATCTCGCATGGTTTGATCTGGTCAGTGTTTGGAGGAGACGTAACCAGGAAAAATCCAGGGGGCTGCAGGGAGCTGTGTGGGTATCTCAATGGGGGATGTGCTCATCTGCCTGTGCCAGCCTCAATGCCCTGACATGGTACTAGGGAGTGCTGGGTGGTACAGGGAAGTTGCGATCTAGCCCAGAGGTCCTGACCACTTGGAAGCTGTACAGTTCCTGGGGTAGTTTTCAAAAAGGCAGCTGGGTGTTTAATCTTGGTCTCGTGACCATATTTCTGCTTGGATAGTCCTATTTGTCCATCCTACTTTTCAGTGGGTATGAGTCTTTACTGTGCTATTAGGCTTTTAACCACGGGTGTAAAAAGTAAACGTATTGCTGTTTTTATAGTTGTTCCGGGTTTAATATCTCGGCTCTCTCCAGTGGTTGCTAAACACAATTGTATTCTGGTTAAGACTTGGCATTTGGATTTCAGGCTCGGGTGCAAACATTTCCCCAGTGGTTTATTTAACCCTCCAAAACGAAGGGGAAAGTACCTGGTAGCAGAACTTTAAAGCAGTCTTGTAAAATTGTCATGAAAACTTACCACGCTAAGAACAAAACCCCACTCTGCCCTACCCTTTGCCATGACATCTGATCACTAATGAAAAAGCCTTGTACTTTACTCTCCCCAAGCAAGTGGATGAGGAGAATTTTGCAAGTCTGATGCTATTTTCTTGGGGTCGGGGGTTTTCTCCGGTTGGCACAACATTTGACAGTGTGTGTTTGTGCCTCATTAATAATGCAGAGAAATCTTAGGAGAGACCAGTCTTCCCAGGCTGAGATGGCTGGACTAGACGTGGGGTCAGAATTGGGGGGGAAATGGTGGTACTTACGCTAACAACGCCATCACGAGGTGCCATGCTCAGTGGATTGCACAAATCTTCCTCTTGTATGCTTGATCAGCATAAAAATAGGTAATATTGTAGACACTGAATTGCCTCATTGGGATTCAGAATTCCCTTTGAATGAATGAAGCTAATGCTCCTTTTAGAGATATTGTTTCAGGCAGTCTGCATATTCAGGCAGGCTCCACTATATTGACTTACGGTCATTTCACATTTCGAAGGAGACCGTCTATACCAGTGGTCCCCAACCTTTTCCGGGTGGCGGGCGCTGGACGACGAGCCACCAAGGACCGTGGCCAGCGGACAAGCATCTGCCGAGAAGTGGCAACGTCAAGAGGCGTTGCCACCAAAAATCAGCGGCATTTCGGCAGCGACACCTCTGGGAGACGCCGCTTTTCGGAGGCATTTCGGTGGCGATGCCTCTTGATGACGCCGCTTTTCGGCGGCATTTCGGCAGATGCTTGTCCGCTGGCCAGTACGCGGGCGCACATAGATGCCCCGGCGGGCCCGCCCCCGGGCACCGCATTGGGGACCACTGGTCTCTACCGTAAAGGCTGAAGAATTTGCTAATCTGATGAAATAATCTAGATGATATAATGGATCCTGTCCATCTCTAGTTTCTCTGATTGTTAATTGCTTTCTTTATTCCTTTGACGGGGAGTTCTGTGAAAGGTTCTATAATCACGTTCTGGTACTAAACAGAAAGGCCAGTGGAAATTTTCCCTAGAGGTTTTGAGACCAGTGAGTCAGTTATTTGCATGAGTGTGGCTCTCTTCTCTGTAGCTATGAACCTTGACTTCTGTCACTTTCACACCTGCTAACTTAAATCTTTTCTCTTTTCCACCCTCCATGGGTAGTCAACAGAGGGAGGAGATGGGAAAGGCTCCAGTTCTGATGAGCAGCAGGAGAAGAAACGGAAGGAAAATACAGCCTATGCCAAGAAAATGGTGCTCCGGATAGCAGGGCTAATGGGAGCTGGTAGTGGGATAGCAGTTATCTATATTTTTGGTAAGCTGTTCCAATCCATTTGGGATATAACTGTATTAACAATTATATAAAAATGCCAGCAAATGTGTTTATTCTCAGTGCTCTTCTGATTATTCTCTAGCAGCTAATTTCCCCCTGCCCAATAACTGGCTGTATTTTATTACCTTTCTTCCAAGGATTTCAAGTCTTTTACAAAAACTAAGCTCACAACCCCGTTGCAAGGCTGTGAAGGATCATTATTCCTATTGTATAGATGCTTACGGTGCATGCCAGTGACTTGCTACACAAGTCGGTAGCAGGGTCACGAACAGAACCCAGGAGTTCTGTTCTCTCCATTTTTATTTAATATTTATATTATCGTGGTGTTCAGAGATCCCAGTCAGGATCAGGGCCCCGTCTATAGAAGGGGAGCTAATGACCTCCTTTGTAAATGGTACACCCCCAGACTCATCAGATAGTCAGTTCTTAAAGGACAACAAGGAGTCCGGTGGCACCTTAAAGACTAACAGATTTATTTGGGCATAAGCTTTCGTGGGGAAAAAACCTCCCTTCTTCAGATGTTCTTAAAGGAACCCAGCATGGGAAATCTAACCCTGACATTCTTTTTATGAGTGCTACATAAATTACTTTGAGATCTAAAAGCACTAAATAAAGCTAGGCATTATTGTGCCAGGTGCTGTACAAACACACACAGGTATGGTCCTTAGCCCAAAGAGCCTGCAATTTAATCCACTAGACCTCCCTTCCTTGGTCTGCCTAGATACTTACATGACACCCATCACTGTAGTATCCGACCTTCATGCAAAAGGTGTCTGGCCAGTCAGTTTAGCCGGGAAGGAGGTTTGTTGATATCCCAACATAGTACCAAGACTGCTGTTTTGTTTTTTTTTAAAGGGATGCTTGTATTTTAATGGCAATTTTAAAAACGTTTTTCTGGAAACTTAGCATTGATATCTCTGGCACAGAACTGAGACCCGTTAGTGAGACAGTCTAAACTATTGCAGTCTGTTTATAATGTAGTCTTCTGTTTCCAGAGCTGTCAACGTGGAATCCTTCGTGATCACTACCTTCACGTAATACTCTACTTATTGCACAGAGTCTCACACAAATAGATGGAATAACTGCATCGTTGATTTGCATTGGGTGCTTTTTGATCTGAACAAAGTGGGGAGGCGGGGACATCTTGTGCCACAACTTCTCGGGCTGGGGAAGTTTCTCTGCAGAGATCTGTTTGTTGGCTTGAGGACTTCAAATTTTTAATGTGCCCGGGTGTACACGTGGGTTCTGGGACCTGTTTGTAACTGTTCATGTTGCACAGTGTTGGCCGATAAAGCGACTGATGTCTTCTTCCTCTTCTGTTTTGCTGGCAGGTAGTAATTCAGTGGACGAGCAAGGGGCTAAGGTAAGGTGCTTTCTGTGTTCTTTGGATTTCGCTCCTTGTGAGACAAGGGAATTGTCCGTAGAACTGCAGTGAACAACAGTGCTGTTTGCTTGGTGAATGCCACAAGAGGGCGGTGTTCCTATTTGAACATGTTCTGCAAGGCTGGTTATGTCTGCACCAGGACTCAATAATGATCTTGCTTGCATGAACGAATGGTACAAGGTTAGGTGTATGGTTGGGGGTAGGGGAGTGTCAGTGAAGTCAGCCAGTTACTCAGACAGTTATCACTGTTCTCTTAGTAACTGGCCAGCGGAACTTTGCTCACTGGCTGTGGTTTGGATTACTTCCTCGTTACCATGTGAGGAGGAGACAGGAACGGTTCTCGGCCTAAGCCAGAGAGTCCAGTTTTAAGATAGACAGGCCCCGTGTTGTCTTCTGGGGTTCTGTAAAGAGCATTCTGGAGTAGCTCCCGGTACACCCTTTAAATCCCATTCTTTCAGGGCCGAGTCCTGACAGGCGTCGTGTTCCCAGCAGGGGGCGTGATGGTATTGAAGGAGCTTTGAGGTCTCCGTCAGTGACATTGGCTTCAATTTCAGAATCAGAAAAAAAATTGGTGTGTGGATCCCTGGGGATGTGCGCTACGGGAAGGGATTATGTGCTAGGTAAAGGCAGGGTTTCTTAGTGTTGGGGACAGACGCTTTGAAATATCCTGGGTATTGGGTTTGACCGTGACACTCCATGATGTTGATTTGGGGGTACTGGGCTAATTCAGGGATCTACGTTTTTGCTCGACGTGCACTGTCCCAACGGGGACGGTGGTCATGGATCAAATAGCCCAGCAGACTTCCCCGCGCTGCATTCTAGATTCTCTCATTAGCGCTAATTCTGCTCAGTTGTGGAACGCGAGAAGGGACAGAGCTCCCCAGCTTCGAGAGGTCTTGCTCAGTTTTTCATAGGACCTTGCCCCATCTCTTTTGCAGCTCTGTCAGTCGAACTCTTCTGCCAAACAGTCCATCTCCTCGGTACAAATGGAGTTCCTGGGACTCTGTCGTTGCCTCAGGGTGCAGGAGTCTTCGATTGGACAGCCTGTTACAGTTCTCATCCCACTCCCACTCCAGAGAAGCCAAAGTGACGAGCCGATCTGCTAGGGGCCCAGTGGATTGAGTTGGGAGGCTGAAAAGGTTGTCCATTATCTTCCATTGGAATCAATCCATTGGGCCTTAGCAGATCTGCTCAAGTCACGTTGGCTTCTCTGGACACCCATTAACTAACCAGATGAGCCATATAGGTTTAGGAACACAGACAGCAGCTATTGGAATTGGAAAAGGTTCAGAAAAGGTAAATGATTAGGGGTAGGGAACAGCTTCCGTATGAGGAGAGATTGATAAGACTGGGACTTTTCAGCTTGGAAAAGAGACGGCTAAGGGGAGATGTCATTGAGGTCTGTAAAATCATGAGTGGTATCGAGAAAGTAGATAAGGAAGTGTTGTTTACTACTTCTCATAACACAAGAACTAGGGGTCACCAAATGAAATTAGACAGGTTTAAAACAAACAAAAAAGTATTTCTTCACACGACGCACAGTCAACCTGTGGAACTCCTTGCCAGAGGATGTTGTGAAGGCCAAGAGCATAACAGGGTTCAAAAAAGAACTAGATAAGTTCATGGAGGATAGGTCCATCAATGGCTATTAGCCAGGATGGGCAGGGATGGTGTCCATAGCCTCTGTTTGCCAGAAGCTGGGAATGAGCGACAGGGGACGGATCACTTGATCACCTGTTCTGTTCATTCCCTCTGGGGCACCTGGCACTGGCCACTGTTATAAGACAGGATTCAAGGCTAGATGGACCCTTGGTCTGACCCAGTAAGGCCATTCTTACGTTATGTTCCAGGGAAAGCTGTGGAAGGGTTAACATGGTTCTGTTCGGAGGTCATTCGTTTTTTCTGTAGAACACTGCCATTGAGTGTGTTGTGTCTGGGGTAACAGCATATTAGCATCATAGGCTTTTGGACTCCTTTTTTTTCTTAGGCTGCTTATCACATTCAGCTCCCGCTGATTTAACTGGGAGCCTGGGTGCTCAGCCCTCTGAAAACCAGGCCAATGGTCCAGTAATTAACAGGGGGAAAGACCTGTTAGAGCGCGTCCAGTCCCTGCCTCCCCACCTTGCTGCCTCTCTTCCTGTGGGGCTGAAACTCATGTCATAGGAGCAAATGGGTCTTGAGGTGTTCTGGAAAAGGGGGGCTGCATTCTGAGACAGATGAAATTTCCTCCAGAGATGGCACTTCCCCACCTCTCTCATGCTCTGTGGGAACTTACAATGGACTCTTCTCTTCCAGTGCAACAGGGAAAACCTGACCTTGAGCAGAGGGCTTGGAAAAGGCAGGCGCGAATGTTGACTGGCTTACGTTGCTGTCTGTCAGAGGGTGGTCTTTCCAAGGGAGTATGGCTAAGTGGCCCTTACTTCAAAGGGTCCAGTGGGTGGAATGACTGCTCCATTCCTCTCTGAAAATGGGAGCAGCTGGACCAAATCGGCAGGAGTGTCCTGCCCTTTCTGAGGAAAGAGTGCTGCATTTTCTGTTTTATGTGGGGAGGAAGCTAAGGGACTTCCTGGCTAGGCAAGGATAACGCGTGTGGTTAGAACTGTTGCTACCTTGAAACCCCTTCTTTCGTCTCTCTGGCCAGTGCTTGCCACCTCGTCGGCTTGAACATGTTCCTGTTTGATGCCCGTGTTTTCCCGTGTCCTGAGACTGTAGACAGAAGCTGGGAGAACGTCTGAGCAAAAGTTCCCACAGCTGCATTACGATCTGTATTACAACCCGCACATGCTGCCATGGACATGTGAATGGGCCTTGCTGATGGAGTTGTGGGGCCTCTTCCACAGCCTACCTGTTACCTTCAACACCCCATTGTTCTTTGAAGGGCTGGGAATGGCCAAGTCTTCGAGTGAGCAGTTCTTGTAACGTGTATCTATCTGCACCTCTCATATCCTCCCTTTGATGCTGTTGGGGACAGCTGTAAGAGGGGAGCACTGGGTGAACTGGTGCCTCTCAGGGCTTCTCCCCTGCCCCTGGTGTTTTTAACCATTGAAGGGAAATGTTGTTTTCACATCTTCCTATGTATTAGCTCTGCTTGCAGCCATGTTTCCTGGACCGGGTGTCCAGACCAAGCTTTCTTTAAACTGGTTCTCTGTGTGCTTTCCCTGGTGTGCCCAGTCTACTGTTTTACCCTTGTCCTGCCTTCCATCGTGAAGTGACTGGAAACGGTGTCTCAGAGCAGCCGGTTAACGAGGCTGCAATTCGCTCTAGCCCTTGCTGCTCACTCTGGCATCCCGTTTAGTGTATCTTTGTTCAAATCCATCAGCATTTGTAGGAAGATGAGGGCCCTCGGCTGGCCTTTTCTGTGGAAACTGGGTCCCTGCTCTTAGGAATTTGTTTCTCCTTTACTGTCCCCTTTGGGAATTGATGCACGTGCCACTGATCCTCTTGAAGCTCACCTTGCAGAGGGGAGTAGATTGCTGGGCTCTCGTGTCTCTGTCTCCTGGAGGGCACTTTGCCCGTTGCCTATGTAAAAATCTCTCCTCTTTTAGATCTCTCCTCTGTTATTCAGGTTGTTTTTTGATATGCAGCACGAGCCCTGAGCCCAGTTGGGGCATTAAGGTGTGAATTGCTGCGGTGATTTTGCATTGCATATCCTCATGGCGTTCTGTATGGGGGAGAGTGGCTTTCTTTTTTGAAGTGCCTCTTGGCTTCCTGGCTGCCCTTTAAATGCAAGGCTTGTTTGATGTTCAGCCAAAGCTCCGATTCCTCACCTTGTTGTGAAGAGTGGCTAATTGTCATGGGGGGAAGCACCCATAATATCCCCCTCTGGTGCAGCTGAGGGCGGCACACTTCCCTGGTATCCTCAGGTGAACGACTTCACCACCCTGGATGGGAAGTTGGAGCCTCTGTGCTGACAACACACTTCTCTCATGTCCCCGCAAATATCCCTTCTCACCTTGGGTAGGCAGCAGGTCTCGTTGTTGTCGGCACATGCCATCTGCCCGTGTGAGAACCAGCCATGCTAACAAGCCTTTTCCGGTATAACTGGACTCTTTGTAGAGCCCACAGGCTGTTGAAAATCATCCCTGAAATACAAGGAGTCAGTGATCTGAGGGTAATTGTGACAAGATTGTTCCATTCATACCCCCTCCTTCAACTGCGGGGGGGACCGGCTCCTGCGTTTACACGGTACGGGGCACAGGTGCCTGTGCATCTCAGTAAGTGCTCTGCTGGTCCCAGGTGAGACTGATGCTGGATACCTCTCAGGCTATGGGAGGGGCTGCACTGGGCTGTCCTCCTGTTCCCAGAAAATTTCAGCTGTGCAGTAGGTGAGCGATACTGCTGGGATTATTTCTGTACTGATCTGCTTGTTAGCTCAGGAATCTGTGCGTGTCCAGTAGACACTTGCTCTTGGGAGGGAAGAGAGAATCTGTGTTCTCCCTCTGCCCACAGGTGCTAGCTCTGTCTAGATTGTTATGTAGCAGAGAGGCTACGGAGGCCTTCATCTAGCTAGCTGATCTTTGATGTAACTGCAGACCCGTGGTTCTCATAAGCGCTTCGCGATGTAGTTATCTCGTTGCTTTCCTCTGTGGCAGTAAAAACCCCTTTGGCTTTCTTAATGATCCTGTCTGCTTAAATGTCATATTCATGTGACTTGCCATAATGAGGTGTCTGGCTGGTAGCAGCAGAGCAAATGTGCCTGGTTGGGAGGGCTTGGCACACTTCCCATCTCCTTGAGAGTCCCATGGCATCACGTAATTGTATGGGACTTGTCTGGTCACCTCTCCGTTGACTGGCTGTAAAACGGGGGAGCTTTTGATCTGTCTCTTTTCCCACACAGCTCTGCTCACGGTCCCTTTTTTTGGCTTCTAGACTGGGACTCGATCTGTTTGTTACAGTCCAGAGAAAAGCTTCCTCTTTCCCGGGAACTTTAAAACGTAATCTATGGGGGTTGAAAACACCCCAGTCGCTGGTGGCTTCCTTAAAAATCTGGATCACACCAGCAAAGAACAAAACTGCAGATGGGATGTTAGTCTGGAGCAAAGGAAGGGAATTGGGACCAGATCTTTCCAGCAGATGTCATGAGATGTGCTTGTGGAATAAAGGGATGTGACGTGTGGGGTAGATGAGATATGACTCGAAGGTGCAAATGAGGAAAACAGGGAAAGGCATCCAAAGAATTCAACAGCCTGCTCCCGTTCCCAGGATGTTCTGACTCTTGCATGAGCATAAATATGCAGGCGGCTATTGCATGCTAAGTAGTATTATTAACCCTGTTTGTTACCGTAATGCCTACGGGCCAGTCAAGATCAGGCGCCGTTTTGCTAGGCATTATACAAGCACAGGACTGTCCTGAAGCTGCTGTTGGAGATCGTTACAAAAAGGTTTTCTCCTTGAGGCTCTTAAACCACCTACTCCCCCTGAAAATCTTACACACTGTCACTGTGGCTAAGGAATGGTCCTTGATTGTGGAAAGTGGTTACTTAGATTGGAACAGGGACAATCTTTTTGTTCTGAGTTTGTACACGGCTAGAACCGTGGGGTCCTGCTCCATAACTAGGGCTCCTAGGGAGAGGAGAATTAATTCCCTGCAACTGGCCCAACCCGGCTAACCAGGACCGCACCGTGCATTCAGGGGTGGTATCTGGGGTCCCCCCTGTAGCTCAGGGAGAGGGTTTAACCCCCTTTCCTGACAGCCTCTGAATGGGCTTTGTACGCTCAGTCTCCCCAAGCTAAGGTCGGGAGCATGGATTTTCAGTTGTCTTGCCAGCTTCCCTGTCTAGATAGCACTGTTGAGTTTTCAAACCTCATTGAGCCAATGTGAACTGGTTGAGTGTGGGGCCAGGCTGTCCTGTCAGTTGCAGCTGCTGGTGCAAAGCCGTGTGACACATGGTAGGACCCTAACGTGTTCAGAGTAAATGTTGGCCTGCTCGCCATACAACTCTGGACTTAGAAGGTGAAATGAATTTGGAATGAATGAGTGACCGTCCCCGTCTCCCCGCTAATGGGCGGGTCAGGCTGTTGATTCCTACCCCTCCTGTGCGTGTTACCCATAAAAGAAGCCGCAATGCTGGATTCCTACCCTGAGTCTGTGGCCATCGGGCAATGCTAAATATGCCAGATTTTCGCGACCTGATACATCGGGCGATGCTAAATATGCCAGATTTTCGAATGAAGGCAGTCTGGAGAAGTGAGTGCGTGCAGAGGCTGAAATTGCTGAACAGTTGCGTGTCAGATACGCACCCAACTTGGTAAGAGACTGACTTCATTCAGTCCCCCTGTGGCCCCCGCTGCCGAGTGGATGGTGTCAAGGAGGATGCCAGTGCTGGAAGTACCATGCTGCAGGCACGTCTGATGGGTTTGGCGTTGGAGTGGGCAAGTGATTAGACTGTCCCTGCTTTTGCTCCCTTCTCCTTTGTGGATTTATCCGAGTGGGGAAGTGGTATAGCGAACTCTGCTCATGTTGACTGACAACCAGGAGAGATCTCACTGCAAAAAACAGTAGTCTTCCTGTCTGCTGGCTGACTAAAAACAATGCATTTAGGAATGGTTAGTGCTGGAAAAACTGCATGAAAGCTCACAAAGTGCCAGGATTATATGGCATTCGGGTCCTCGGTGTATGTCCTTTTATTCCAAACCTGGGCACTGTTGCTGATTTATTACATATACACCTCTACCCCTATATAACGCTGTCCTTGGGAGCCAAGAAATCTTAACCCAGTTTCACCTATAACGCGTTATATCGAACTTGCTTTGATCCGCTGGAGTGCGCAGCCCCGCCCCCCTGGAGCGCTGCTTTACTGTGTTCTATCCGAATTCGTGTTGTATCAGGTCGCGTTATATCGGAGTAGAGGTGTATTAATATGAAACTCGGCCAGTGACATAATATTGCTTCCTGGGGAGATGCAAATCCAAACAGGTTTTTTTATTTAATTAATCAGTAATGGAACCACCTGGAGGTTCTTGAGTAGTTGCATGGTTTTGGTTTGTTGGTCTAATTTGATAATTTTTGTTTTTAATTGAAGTTAAAATTGTATGACATTGCAGTTAAAATGAAGGCTGCCAGTGTACAATGGTTTCTCGTGTCTTTAATTAAAAGAAATTCAAACTATGCTAAATTGATGTCTTGGGCTCTGAAACGCAGGGTGTTGGGGATTAATTCTCTGTCCAGGGTCCCTCATCCTTGTTTCACTCCAGTCTTTTTTTTGAACATAGTCCCAAACTCTGCAAAACAGAGCCGGGATTCATAAACTTCCTTGCTTTTAAATGATCAGTCAGTTACGATACGCTGCTCGTTCCTCCCATGGGCTGTTAAAAATAAACTCTTGATCAACAAGCATCTCGCCCTCAATCCTGCATCCGCTCTCTGCAGACACGAGTTCAGGAGCAGTTTCCGCAAAGCCGCCACAGATTTGGGACTCCCTCCTCGATACCGAAGCCTAGATCCGTAGGAAGATTTTCATATGCTGGGAGTGTGTGCGAGATTTCTTTTTGCGGCAAGCTGATCCAGCAGCCTTTGAATTAAAGTGAACTTTTCACCGAAGAATGTCACTTGTTCTGCCGAACAGCCATTCTGGTCCTGCACCTGTGTCAGGACACAATGAAACTTGCCCTTCTCCATTGCCTCCTTGTGTGTGTGTGGCTGGGGCTTGTTCTTTGACTAGTTAAGTTCCTTTTTGTTTGGTGTTGTGGATTCTATAGGGCTTAAACAGCTGGTCCATTATTATAGATGTCTTTTCTTTTTTTTTTAAGTAGGCAATTGTTCTTGGCATTGAAAGGGCCTTCTTTCTCTAGTCACCTTTTTCTGCTTGCATGTGGTTAGTGGAGCTTGGGTTGGAAACTGACTTTGATTTGGGTTCTAGCCATCAGTACTGGTACAATTTTCTTTGCCAGTGAAGTTGGCCACAAGAAGACTTGTGTATCGTGGAGGGGGGTCAATGGTGAGCTGTATTGTAATTATAATTAGAGTGAACTTAAGAGAAATCTATAAGGGAGTCCACCTTCCCAAGAGCCTGTTAGTTCCTCATTGGGGTATTGCAAGTGGACAAGCAGCAGAGCTGAATGAGAGAAAGGATGGCCCAGTGTTAGGGTGCTAGCCTGGGACTGAGGTACCTGGTTTCAGGTCCCCGTTCTTCCACAGATTTCCTGCGTGACTCCGGGCAAGTCACTTAGCCTCTTAGTCGCTTGGTTCCCCGTCTGCAAAATGTGGATAACAGCCCTGACCTACCCACGGGGGTTGTGAGGATAAATACAGTCAATGTGGTGAGGTGCTTAACTACTACAGAGATGAGGTGCTTAGATAGGTGATAGCAAAAGGGACTTCTGGACATTAAACCCCATTGCTATGCTTTTCCTCCTCGCTCCTTAAGCCCCAAAAACACGTACATGCTTTAGATGTATTTTAATTTGGGATCAGACCCTCAGAATGATATTTCCACTGTCCAAGCCCTCCACTGCCCTCACCTATGAAAAACCTTTTCCATGCTGACTTTAAACCAGATCTGAACCACATTGAAATCTAATTGTAGTCCAGTAGGGTTACAGTGTTGTGTAGGTAGGGTGAAATGCTCTTAGAAGAGCAGTGTGTTTAGCTTGTGTACACACACACTCTCTCTCTCTCTCTTCTGAGGGAGGTAAGGGTATCTTAGCTATATAAACTATATTGCCTTGACCCCAATATGTCATCCTCCACGAATCTAAAGGTGTTAGTCTAGGTGGTAGCTACATGGTTCTAACTGTTAAATTTTGGGGGGGGGGGAGGTAGTGCAGCTGGGCCATACGTTGTGTTAAATTTAAATTAAATTAATGGAGATATCCTATCTCATAGAACTGAAAGGTCATTGAGTCCAGCCCCCTCTCTTCACTAGCAGGACCAAGTACTGATTTTGCTGCCCCTGATCCCTAAGTGGCCCCCTCAAGGATTGAACTCTCAACCCTGGGTTTAGCAGGCCAGTGCTCAAACCACTGAGCTATCCCTCCCATCTGTAAGCTTGTATGGATGTGAGTCATCTAAAACTGGGTGCATTTGTTGGACTGAATCTTTTCTCAGCAAAAAAATGCAGACACGGTGACTACAGAACACTGTGAATTTGTGGCGATTTTGCCAAATTGTTTGTTTTAAAAAAAAAAAATTCCAAGAAAAAAGCATTTAATTTTGAAAATTTCAAAGCAAAATGTTGTTTTTCCCCAGTTCAAAACAACTTTTTGTTTGGAAACTGACTTTAATATTATTTTGTTAATTGAGCAACTTTTATCATTTAATCAAAACAACTAAAATTTCATTCAACCCAAAACTTACTTTTTTTTTTTTTTTTTTTTTTTACTTTTTGAGTCACCAAAAATGTTGTCTTTCAGTTCGATGTGAAATGATTTTTTTGGATTGCCAGCAAACCAAAAAATCCATCATCTACCCAGCTCTAGTCAAGTTGGTTAATGTGCGACTGGAAAGTGCTCTGATGCTACAGTGATGAATGTGGGATAAAAATAGATCTTGAAGCAAATGCAGTTCCAGACTTAAGTTTCGGAGTTAATATTTTGAAAAATGTAATAGTAAAAATAATAATTTAAAAAGAAGATAATCTATGTATGCCTGAAGGGAGTCCCATCGATTTGCTAAATAAGGGATCTGCAGGATTCCTGGTTGACTGATGCATTCTAAAAGTATTTCCGGATAGTGCAGAATAAATTCCTTAGCACTTTTCCTACCACCATGTGTTTCCAGTTTCTTTTCCTTTTATTGAACTTACACTACAGCCTTATGTCATCGCTACATATAGTTCTGCTGCAGCGAAGGCATAAAGCTGTCCTCCGGACAATAGGTGAGAAGGAATAGCATGAGCTCACAGCACAACAAATTCAGACCCTTATTTTATATAAGGCTGGGGACACTTTATGTGGTTTGAATGGGCAGCCTGTTCGTTATTGAAATCTTGGCCGGATACACCTGTAAACTTATCAAGGATCTGATAGAAGGAGGCCTTCGGTAGCGGTAATGGCTGGATGCCGTGCCTTTCACTTAGGGGTTGTTGGCTCACGTCCTGCCCGCTCCATTTGACCTTTCGTTGGTCCTCCTCTTGTGAAATGAGTTGGTGGATCCTAGTCGTGTTTCTCGTGAACGGGTTTCCACCTTGCAAATGAAGTCACAGCAGCGAATGTGCTGGAGGGAAGCACCTGCCTCATTGTAACTCCAGGTTTCCAGGCCTCCCCCCACCCTGGCATATTCCCTAGGTTTCTGAATTCTGTATCTGCAACAGCTGGTCAATGGATGAGGGTGATTCTGGCAAATCTTCATTTTGGCAGAGTGGCACCGAGAGGTGGAAAGCCAGAATTTCAGTGCTACAAAGCAGGAGACTTTTGTGTTTGACCGCTAGTAGAGAGCTCACCTGGCTGCCTGCTTCACTCATCCCTTGGGGGCCCTGTGGGCGTGTATTAACTTGGGTGGAATTTCCTTGGTGGGTGTGTGGGGGAACTGGGGGGGTGTTTCTGACCTCAGATACATGCTGGCAGCACGCAGTTTGAGCTGTAATCTGTTAGATTTTCCTTTTATTCAGGTTTAAACCATCTCCTTGCCTCAGTAGACCATTATCCAGCCAAGCTTGGGCTTTATCTATTAATACTCAAGAGTGTTTTGTGATTCCAGGTGACTTCCTGTTGCTGCCACCTCACTTTAGTACTTGGTACAGTAATTTAAACCTCCTTATGTTCATGGCTCAGGTGACGGTGCTGCAAAGCTCTCTGGGAAATGAACATCGTTTTTTTTCTCCTGACAGCTGCTGTGGGGGCCACTTCCTTCCATGGCCCTTGAGAGGGTCAGCTGTCCGTTCTTTTCATCCTCCTGATCTGGACGTGCATTAAACAGGGGAGAGGGATTAGGATGAGAGGGACTTGGTTTCTTTTCAGTGGAATGGCCGATGTAGTGCTCGCATTCACACCAGGGGAACTGCATCCTGAGGGGATGTTGTCTTCACTTAAGCAGTTGTATAAATCCTGTTACTATTTGACCTCTTCGATGTGAGTGTAAATAAATACGTTTGATTGGATCTCCTCTTTCCTGACTGGTGGGAGGCCAGCCAAAGGCAGCCGGTCAAAATTATCTGATCTCCCTGGTTCTCCCAGCAGTGGGATGTTGGAAATCCAGGGGATGCCCCCCACAAACATTCGTCCTCGTCCCTTAGGGGGTCTGACTCATGGGCATCATGTTGGCTTTGCTAACTTGCTCTCCCGCCCTTTAAAATAGAGCCGGTTTTAAAAAATTCAGGCTGACCCCCGACGTAACTGAGCATTTGGCTTCCTGACGCAGAGTCGAGCAATAACCTGTTTTTGTTTTGTTCCTGCTTCTTTCCCCTGACCTCTTTCATTCAGTGTTGTCAGCTCTGCACAGTCCGCAGCAAGAGACCTCAGGAATGGTTGTTTTGTGAGCCACGTGTTTATAAAATGATCGCGTCATCGTGTACAGAGAGAGCACGTGATCGATATCCTCTGTGACATGGAGCGGGTTGGTTAGCAAGTTCTAGGGATCTGTAACGGGGCTCCCAGCGCTGCTGATGGACGTGCAGTCTGGAAGGAAGAGCTCCCAGTTAAAGAAGCGTGTCAGACTTGCTTTCTTCTGCCACCCAGTTCTCACTTGTTGGGTTACTTTCTGAACTAGCTGCTTTCTCAGGCTCCTTTCCTCGTTAGGTGGCACTGTGGAGTTAACACCAGCCGGTCGGCCCTTGCCGAGCTTTCTGTGGGAATGAACTCTGCTAGCAGTTGAGGCGGAGGTCGGAGGTACCCTTTCCATTCTCTTGCCGTCTTGGACAGTTTCAAATGGGGATTAAACAGGCTCAGATAGGCCTTTGCGTATGCTATCCATATCTTGAACTGGTTTTCCAGCTACTCGTGACTGAGGTATGTTTTCTGAAGTGAGATACGGTCACACCGCCTCCTCCAAAAAGCCTGGCCACTGGACCTCAGCCACCTCCTCTTTCAGCAGCACACTCCCTTCACGCGCACACATGCTCTATGATTAAAGAGCGGTGCAGTTATTTGGGGGGTTTACGGTGCCGCATGGCCTGGGGTTGCTCTTATCCTAGACTGAGATGCCATTTAGAAGCAGAAATGCTTAGGGAGGACCACCCTGCTGACTAGCCTAGAGATGCATTAGTAGGACTCAGCAGGAGTAGTGTGAAGAAGAAGAAATCTCTCACTGTCCCGCATTTAACATCCTGCCACAGGATTACCTGCCCAGTGGGGAATTGTACCCTTTGCTTGCTGTACAGGTTTCCCACCTCTCCCTGTTACGGGCATATCTGGGCCAGGGCGCCAGCAGGAGACAGCTTGACACCATATCCTTGTAGCTGGACCAGAGGACAGTGCGGGTGGGGAGATGGAATTCACAACCCGGTAGCCACCATCCCTTTCATCCTGGCAGCCGGGTGACCTGCAACCCCTGAAACTGGTCCTAGCAATGGTTGGCTGGATAGGTGTGTGCAGTTTGGAGAGATGGCGCTCATTCAGAAAGAGCACCGGGTAGACATGTAGGTGCCTACTTACTCTCTCAGGAGTAAGGGCGTGAAAGGGAACGGACCTTCCATTCATTAGTGTGTGACGCTCTGGGAGATTATGGTGAGAGAGCCACCTGAAAACACAGAGCCCAGCCGCGGAACAGGAGATAGCAGACTTTATTTTTGAGTAGTAGCAGCAGCAGCTCCTTTTGGAAAACTGCCTCTGTGTGTGTGCTGTTGCGGGGGAGAGTGTACCACAGCTTCCTTCTGCCAACAAAGTCTGTCTAGGCCGGCTGGGTTCGGTTCTGGTGACTGACTGGCCAGTGACTTCTTGCTGCTGCCCAGAAGAGTAAATATACTGTCAGCTACAAAAGAAACCCATCGGTGTGATGTGACTAGGGTTAGAAGCGGAACAGGCGAGCTTCTGGCCCACAGCAGGCAGCAAGGAAACAGCTTGAGAGAATGATGAGAGTGTCTTGTGATTTTCTCAAGTGCCGAGCTCTGTAAAATATACTCCGCGTTCTACAAAACACAGAACGTGACAGTCCCGACAGCCGAGAGCTCATAATCCGATTCGGGGAACAGAGGAAGTGTGAAGGGGTGATTCCCTTCAACCTTAAGGCTGGAGCAGCTTTGGAGGCACTTGCACGCCTCTTCCCCTTCTTGGTCTGGACCCTAGCACACAACTTAGGTAATTGGACCCTGGACACTGGCTGGGTCATTTGGCCAGCAAATCCTCGCCTGATTGCATCCTGTAAACACAACTACAGGGCCATGCAGTCTAATATGCAGAGGGGATATTTCACCTCCAACTCCCGGAAGGTACAAGAACTACTGCCCGGTGGGGGCAAACTTACCTATGGTGGGGGGCGGGGGTCCAGTTGCTCAATGCAGGCATAAGCAACTAGCCTGATGGATGTCACATTAGCCTCAGTGGGAAACAGACAGTTAAAGACGGGCCTAGGGTCCTTGGAACTTTATCTAGGGATCGTCTCCAGACAAGAACCTGGGTAGCAACTGCCCTTTTCTTATAATACCAAGCACCTCTTATTCATCCAAGTGCATTATTATCATTCTTTGCATTGCAGTAATGTCTAGAGGCGCCCTCTCCCCCAGCAATGAGCAAGACTGCCTTGTGCCAGGCGCTGTGCAGATACAACAGCAAGATTGTCCCTGCCACCCAAAAGACTGTACAATCGAAATGCATTGATTTATTGGGTTCACAACCTGTGTATCCTCTACAGCAGGGGTGGGCAAACTACGGCCCATGGGACACATCCAGCCCACCAGCCAAGTTAATCCGGCCCCTGAGCTCCCACTGGAGAACGGGGTCTGGGGCTTGCCCCGCTCCCGTGCTCCAGCTGGGAAGTGGGATCGGGGTCGCTCCGCGTGTACGTGCAGCTCGCGGAAGCAGCAGCATGTCTGTCCTCCAGCGCCTACGCGTACGGGCAGCCAGGGGGCTCATTGGCCGAGAACTGCGGCCAATGGGAGCTGCAGGTGCGGTGCCTGCGGACAGGGCAGCGTGCAGAGCTGCCTGGCTGCGCCTCCGCCTAGGAGCTGGAGGGCGGACGTGCTGCTACTTCCGGGAGCTGCTTGAAGTAAGCCTACACCGCTGAGCCCCTCCCATGCCCCAACCCCCTGCTCCAGCCCTGATCCCCCTCCTGCCCTCCGAACCCCTCGATCCCAGCCCGGAGCACCCTCCTGCACCCCAAACCCCTCATCCTGAGCCCCACCCCAGAGCCTGCACACCAGCCATAGCCCTCCCCTTCTGTGCCCCAGCCTGGAGCCCCCTCCCGCACCCTGAACCCCTAATTTCTGGCCCCACCCAGAGACCGCACCCCCAGCCAGTGCTCTCACCCTCTCCGGTACCCAAACCCCAATTTCATGGGCATTCATAGCCTGCCATACAATTTCCATACCCAGATGTGGCCCTCGGACCAAAAAGTTTGCCTTCCCCTGCTCTACAATGAGCCAGGGTTCAGAGGTGGTGATATCTGAACTCGTTTGCATCTCCTCAAACCTAGCCTGACCAACCCAGAAATTGGACCAAATTGTAGAACGTGAAAACAGAACGGTTACAGTGATTAGTTCAAACACACATTGATCAAGTAGAAGTGTGATAAACCTCTCAAATCTCTCCATCCTCATCAACGTTCATCAGTTGTCACACTGGCCTTCCTGCTGGGTAGTAAATGAAGGCACCTCAGGAAACACCCCCCCCCCCCCCCCAATTTCTTCTCCAGCTTTCTGTTTGTATTACTACTATAGAGCCGCTTAGAGCAACTTTGAAAGTCCTTCTGCCTTCCTAATGAATTCTAATGGTGAGCTGCTTTTCCTGTCTCTTGGGAACATCACCAGATAAGGATTTTGTATGTAACTGTATTTTAGCTAATTTCCCCCACTAAAGATATGCCCTTCTTTGTAAAAGAACTGTGATGATTCAGACAGCTTTGACGTTTCATGTAGTAAAGGAACATTTATTACTTGCAGCCTGTAGGCACTACCATAATACAATTGAGATCAGGACCCTGTTGTGCTGGGCACGGTATAGACGTGGTTACAGTCGCTTGTGCCCAAAGAGCTTCCAGTCGACATAGATGAAGGGCGGGAGTGGCTTATATTCCTGACTTAACAGATGTGGGAATTGAGATGCAGAGAGGTTGTGACCTACCCAAAGTCTGTGGCAGAGCCAGGATTCGAACCCAGGTGACCTGCATCGCTCCCATGAAGACGGCTCTTCCTCTACCCCAGTGGAGTTCAAAGTCAAAGTTCCCCTGAGCGACAGGCGCATCGGGTTGATGCAGTCTAGGCACGTCAGTTTCAGTGGAGTTGGTCAGGGCGTAAATAAGAATGGGATTTGTTCCTGTATTTTTTTTCTCTGTCATCAGATATTCAGTTTTCTGTCCTTGCCTGTTACGGTTTCAGCTGTTCTTAGCAAAGGGTCATGGGATCTGCAATATTCTTTATAGCCATTATGATATGTTGCATTGAATCATCTTGTTGCAATAAACATGCTGCTCATATATGAAACGTGCCAACAGTTAAGGCCTTCCTGGTTGTCAGACATCTCAGCTTGGTCCTCTTGTCTTAGACAAAAAGCTGATGTAATTAACTGATGTCAGGAGGTTTCATCCCCTCCCCCCACCCCGAGGGAGCTGGCCCAGTTGGCCTTGCCGGAGTGCAATGCCTGCCGTGGGTACAAGTCCTCCGAGTTGAACATGCTATCAATGCTAGCGTTTGGGTAAGGGGGAGAGCGCTGGCAGCTGCACCCCAGCCAACAGATGTATCTGAATATTCATATGTTTAGAGATTAATCTTTCTCTTAATTAGGCAAATGACTGTGAGGGTGTCTCTAGCCATGCTGTGTAATGTAGTGGAGTCAGAAGAATAACCAGCCACATCTCTTTTCTTTCCCTACAGATCCCAGACGAATTTGATAATGGTGAGTAAAGCCCCAAACCTGGTTCTAAGTTGGCTCAGTGCTTTGGGCCGCTTCCTCCCCGTGTGCCCTTGGCAGACAGACATGGAAGAGGAGCTGGTGGAGGGGTGTGTGTGGGGCGGGGGGGAATACATGTCGCTCCTGCAAATGTGAGCTCGGTAGCGCAGATGGTTCTCTTGATAAACAGGGCAACTCACTGGTCATTGGGAAGTCAGTGTGAGATGGAACAGAAAGGCCCTTCTGCTTCAGGTTGGAAAGATGGCCAGTCTTAAAAGCCAAGAGAGCTGGCAGGTGCAGGGAGAGAGACATTTGCCCTTTGTTTTCTTTACTCATCCAGCGCTATCCCCCTGTGACAGCTGCCCTCAAGGAGACTTCTCAGACTTGGCTGCGCTACCTGCCTTCCCAAAGCCTCCCACTCTCCCCAAGCAGGAAAGCGACTCGCTTTGGATAAACACGTTTGTGTTTGGGCTTCTGAATTCTGTGCCGCGCGAGCTGGGGGTTTTTACTCGGTGCCTAGCACTGTGCTAAGAGATGGATGTTTGTGCCGGTGGGGTGCTCTTGGATTTGCCAGTAGACACCTCGTTTAAACTCTTCTCCTAGACAGAGAAGCACATCTGGGCTCGATGCTTCTTAGTGCTGTTGTTCATGAATGATGAAAGTAAGGGACTCTACAGTAACCTGTCTGGGGAGTGGGACTGGCTGTGAAGTGGCTCTGGACTCAGTGAATCCATTGGGAAGTTGGCTTAAAGTACCGGATCAAACTGAGAGTGCCAAACTTCAGTTTCCCAGTTTCTCTCCCTTCTTCCTTCCTGAAAACATGGTGCCATCTTCTGTTGTGGGCTGTGTTCTGGAGGGCATATGATGATTCCCCTTTAATCCCCTGGAAGACATGTAGTTGTTCCCATTGTATGGATGGATAAACCAAACCACAGAGATGTTGTGTGACTGGCGCAAGCCTGACACTGATTCACTGTAGCAGTAGTTTTCCTAATCCCCTGCTCTAGCCACTAGCCCACACTTCCGGCAGCGGGGATGGAAACAAAGAACTCCCACTGGAGCCTTCAAAGCGAGGTGATGGAGAGCAAAGGGTGAAAACAGTCCGTGGTGAGGGCTTCGGTCAACTGGGAAGCGAAACTATTTCCTGTGGACTACTTTTGTCATCTGCACGTGGATTTCTTATGGAAAACGTTTCCTTGTGAAGGATGTAGGGATGTTTTTTCCAATGGAAGGGTCTGGTTCAACAAGGTTTATGACCACAAATGAGTATGTGCACACCCCAGAGGGTTTGGCAGTCTATACCCAGACCTGTGGGGTATAGGAGTCAGGTAGAGGGCAAATATACTGGTCACTGGATGAGTAGTTTTCTGTTCCCTGAGTGACCAGAGCAGGGGCTGCACTAGAGTAATCAGGAACCTGCTAGAACCAGTTAAGGCAGGCAGGCTAATTAGGACACCTGGAGTCAATTAAGAAGCAGCTTCTAGAATCAATTAAGGCAGGCTAATCAGGGCACCTGGGTTTTAAAAGGAGCTCAGTTCAGTTTGTGGTGCGAGTGTGAGGAGCTGGGAGCAAGAGGCGCAAGGAGCTGAGAGCGGGTGTGCTGCTGGAGGACTGAGGAGCACAAGCGTTATCAGACACCAGGAGGAAGGTCCTGTGGTGAGAATAAGGAAGGTGTTTGGAGGAGGCCATGGGGAAGTAGCCCAGGGAGTTGTAGCTGTCATGCAGCTGTTACAGGAGGCACTATAGACAGCTCCAGTCCATAGGGCCTTGGGCTGGAACCCAGAGTAGAGGGCGGGCCCGGGTTCCCCCCAAACCTCCCAATTGACCTGGACTGTGGGCTCTTCCAGTGGGGAGCTGAGAATGAGCCAGGAGCCCTCCTGACTGCAGAAGATCAGCTCGATATTCGCTCAGGTCTCCATTGCACAGGGCCCGCTCAGCGGCCAGCTGCAAACAAATCCGCATTGTGGGATCATACGAGGAGGCCTGGGTGCCTCAAAGGCCACGATGACGATGTCTATCGGTAAAGCTCTCACCATTTTTTAACATCTGAAATTCACTAGCAAAGATCACATAAAACTCCCACCTGAACTCTCTGCTAATGTGAGGCATACGGTGATCTATAACCCAGGCACAATTTTCCACCCACCAAAGAATGAACGGTTTGACCCCTTGAACCTCCACAAATTAAACACTCAGAAATGTCAGCCAGTGCTTTTTAGGAAGCTTATAAGAGGTCCATCTTCATGGGACCAAAAATCCTCAACAGAGACGTGTTCAGCATTCGTCTTTTTCTTTTAGATGTATATTTGAACTCCGTAACCTACTAACTTAATAGAACCACCCCAGAATCCAACAATCAAGGTGTTAGTTCCAATATTTGTGTCCGGTTGTGCCCAAGAATGGGCCAGGAGTTTTCCAAACCTGAAGGGGGAGGTGTGCTCCCTGCTGTTCAGAGTGATCCGTAAACCAAATGATCATATGGGCTCCAAAATCAGTCACTTGTAATCTCACCCCACCTTCCCTGCCACTGCCATTGTGGAATGGGAGTACCATTTTGAAACCATGGAAAAGGGCTGGGCTGGGAGATTGTAGCAGTGTCAGAAATTCTGGCCTTAGAATCCGGGAAACCTGCGTCCTCTTGTTCATCCCTTTCCTTCATGGGCATGGGGAGAACAGGACTGCTTGCATTGCCCATGACGTGCTGATAACTTGATGCAGAGCGGCAGGTGCTAAGTGACTATAATCAAATCTCATGCTTTAGGGCTTCAGCCGCTTACCTGCAGCGGAGTCGGGAAGGAATTTGTTCACCAGTGCACAGTTTTTCTTGGATGCAGAGGGTGTTTTTCACCTTCCTCTGGAGATCAGAGACTGGTCATTGCTGGGATGTGCTGGACCATGCTCTGAGGTCATGCAGAGAATCCTCTTAGCTGCCTGGCTGGTGCTTCTCATTCTCCTGCTCAGGGTCAAACTGTTTGCCAGATTCAGGGTCAGGAAGGAATTCCCCCCTCCCCCCCCCCCCCAGATCAGATTGGGAGGGACTTTGGGGTTATTGATTGGGCTCTGGCTGGGATCATCTGGGCCTGCTTCACCTAATCAGTTCCCTGCCACTGCAGAAGCCTCGGGCATTGGTGGCACTTCAGCCTCTCCTGTTCTCTCCCTGCGACTCAGTTTAGTTTCCTGAGGACAGAAATTCTTTCGGTGCAAGCTGTCATTGACTTACTATAGGGGCATCTGTGAATGTCCTGTGCTATATGTGAGGTCCGACTAGATGATCAGTTGGTCTCTTCTGGCCTTAAACTTGATGAAACTATATGGGCCGCAAAATCAGTCCCGTGTAATCTCGCCCCATCTCTTCCCCTCCATCCTATCCAATTGTTGAAAGTGGGCATAAGTTTTGGTACCACAGAAGAGGACTCCTGGTGAGTGGAGGGGCAGTTTTGATCACTCTGGCAGCACAAACACAGCGCTCCGTTCAAACCTCGGCCGGTCAGTGGGAAAGTTGCCTCTCCGATCAGGTTTAGATATCTTCCCCCCCACGTTGAGTCTGTGTTTTGCTACTACTTCCAACGCTACATTCAGGACAGTTTTCACACCCCGCTTGGTTATACAAGCTATGGAATTATTTCACTGTGATATTGTTGGAAACCCATCTGGTAAAATCCCAGCCCGACCGAGGATTTAAACTCTTCACTTCGGCTGCCTGGAAGCACAAATGTCTTTACCACTTTTTGGATTTAGGTGGCAGAGAAATCTGGGAGGAGAGCAGCTCGGTAGATGGAAAGCTGGATTATAAATATGTTAATTCTTTAATGTGTTTAAGCTGGATAGTGAGTGAGCAGTAATAAGCGTAACATGCTCAACTCCCCCTAGGGGGAAAAAAAATCAAGAAATAAAGTTACTTTACAATTCTAATCAGCTGAGTGAAAGGGCCAGTGTTTGAGTTGCTTCTCCAGAGCAGATGTACGGGTGCATAAACAGCGTGTGTGAGTCTCTTGTCGAGGGCAGAAGGTCAGGCAGGACTTGTGCTGGGATGGGAGGGTTAACAATTCTCCCGTCCCTACCCATCCCTGGGCATCACTGTGGGGGGAGCAGAGTGGGAAACTGATGTGACATTGAATGAAGGGGAGGGGGGAATGTGGCGCTGTAATATGTCTGTCCCCAAGTGCCGGGAGCCATAGGCTTTCCAGATGCCGCCCTTCTTCGCCTGTTCCACTTGATGAGCAAAGAGCAGGGGCAGATTTCAGGACAGAGAGCCCCAAGGGGGTCAGAGGGGTGGGGAAAGGTCGGGCTCTGACAGCATCCTGTCGCAGCGCGGTCTCTCATACCTTCGTCCCGTCCAGCGTGCCTTCGCTTGCTTAAGATCGTTCTACAGCTGCTCGCTCATCTGTTCCATGGATCGGCGTGCTGAAGGAGCCGTAGACTCCCCCTCCACCAGGCTCTGACCCCCCCAATTCACCTAGGCCCCAGCTCTCTACCGCCCATGCTTCCTACTAGGCAAAGCTTTCCATATCTCCCTGATAAAGCCCACATGTTTCTGGATTTTCTTCCTACAGTGCGTTGACTATTCTGAATACCTGCATCAACACAATGCCATTGGGTAGACCTATTTGGGTTGGAGCACACCTCTCAATCATGCAGGCTGACTGTTCCTTTGACGTTTGTAGCGTGTCGGACCCAGGATATTAGCGAGACAAGGTGGGCGAGGTAATACCTTTTATTGAACCAACTTCTGTTGGTGAAAGAGACAACTCTGTGTAAACTCGAAAGCTTGTCTCTTTCACCAGCAGAAGTTGGTCCAATCAGACAGTGGTTTCCAACCTGCGCTCTGCAGACTAAGATTTCCAAAGGGGTCCGCACCTCCATTTGAAATTTTTTAGGGGTCCTCAAATGAAAAAAGATTGAAAACCACTTCAGTGAAAGATGCTACTTCACCCACCTTGTCTGTTCGTTTCACAGCATTTAGGAGCATACACCTACCAGACGGCAAAGATCTGCCAGATTGTGGAGTGGGGGGTGTGTGTGTGTGTGTGTGTGTGTGTGTGCGAGAGAAGGGGGGTTACGGCCCTTATTCCGATCCCAATAATGCAGAATCTTAGTGAGAAAGTTTCAAGCATACGTCCTGCTTCGTCCTACAGTTTGTAAGGGAAAATAGCAAAGCGGTGGGGGAGGGGGAGGCTGACTTTCAGAGGTGTTGTGCTCCCACTGAGTTGAACCGGGGTGCTCAGCAAACCAGACCCTTTGTTACTTTTGCCCCCTCCCTAAAGGAGCCTGGAAAACAGAGGCAGATGGAACTTTGCTGAACACTTTCAAAGGCAGAAGGTCCGGCGAGCGGAACACTTTCAGATCAAACACATACAGAAACACACGGAGGAGGCAGGGCCTGGGCTTTGTCTGCCCGCGGACCCCTGAGAGCGAGTGAGCTGGGATAGGAAGCGCTTTTCACCTGCTCCGTTCAGCAGGCCTGGCATATGCTCCATCCAGATTAAAAGCCATTTTTCAGTCAGTGGCCCATTGTCCGACATAATAGAAGACTCCCCCTCCCCCTTTTCCTCTCTCCAAATCTCTGGCTAATTCTCCGAGCTCTTCCTTTTAGATTTAAAGATGAACGGGTTGGGGTTAACAGAATTGTTTAACCACCATGCGCCAGCCATCATGTGACCTAGAATAATCTGTCAAGACACTGCAGACCTTTTCTTCACCTCCCCTGTGTTTAAAACAATGGGTACCTACTCCCCTGTAGACATGTGGCAGATAAACTTTCCACTATAGAGCTGAGCGCCCTCTCCCCAAAGCTATTATGTGTTCTTGGTTTTCCTGAGGTCATGCTAAACGCTTAGCTCTTCTATCGTGCTTTTCAGCTGTAGGCTGCAAAGCTATTGTCCTCCCTGTGTTACAGAGGGGAAAGCCAGGCATGGAGAATGTTGTGTGTTAGTTTCAGACCTGGAAACTGGTCAGTTTCTGAGCTCTGGTCAGTTTCAAACCTGGAACTAGAACCCAGGTGTCCTGTCTCCCCTGCATGCTAGAATTTTCAAAAGGGTGACGTTCGCGTCAAAAAAATATTAATTGGTGTTGCAGGTCTGTAATATTCTGCATGGGAGGGAAGGGGACAGTTGGACACAGTCCAAGTTTAAAACGTGATCCCAGGCCAGTAGACGGTAAACTGCAAATGAGACTTGGGTTTAAAACAATATCTTTTTCCCCCCTGGTTTAACTTTTCCAGGGTGTGTGTTTTGTTTTGTTTTTTAAAGTGTTGCATCTGACAGTCAAAGTCCAACACAGCCTTGGCCGTGGTCAGATTCCCCTGTACGGGCCTGCAATTGACACCTGAATCCCGCTCTCAACGGCCCCATCATCCGCCCCAGCTGCTCGGTCTGCATTATCATAACAATTGCCCGCAAATTATGTCCCATTCAGTGCGCCTGCCTCTGATTGATTAACTTACAGTTTCTGTTTGAATAACCCTGGCCACTAAGATGGTAAAGCTGTAATCTCAGAGGGATAGTTAACAGCGATGGTGTGGGGACTGCGGACTCAGTCACACGCTCTCTACAGCCTGACCCCTGCTTATGGGAACATCTGAAGAGACAGGAGGCCAGTAATTGAAAAATCCATTCCTTGTGTGCGTTGGGAGGGGCGGAGGATGCTTCTGCCTATGCAAGAACTGCATCAGATGGTCCGGATTGCCAGACAGCAGCCCACACTTCATCTGCTAGCATGGCGGAGGATTGGAAACACACTGTTGTATATTTTTGTTCCTGCACCACTGAGTGTTTTCCCTAGACTTCTGCTTTCTAGACACAGCCTCAGTGCCCCCAGAAGAAGTGCTGTCATTGGCATCTCATTTAGGGCAGCCTCCCTCCCTTTTAAAGATATGGGCTGAGATTTTCAACCGTGGCTAGTGATTTTGGGTGTCTCGGTGGTGGTGTTTTTTTTGAGTATCCAGCTTGACCCCTTAAAGAGAAGGGGCCTGATTTTTAGAAGGCTGCTGCTCCTTGTTTTCTGAGAATCCCCTTTAGTGCCTCAAGTTTGGGGCCTCCCCAAAATCTCTAGACACTTGAGTAGTTTGGCCCTGATTGGCAGCTAAAAACTATGTTCTTATACTGTTGTGCATATACCTTCCTTCCCCTTCCCCTCCTTTCACTCTCCGTTCATCCCTAAATTATGTTTGCCAGTTAAAGAATGAAATAGTTTGGGGTAACTTGCCCCCACCTCTCACTGATGCAACAGAAAACCTGTATATTTTAACGCATAAATTGCCACGAAAATTTTGCCAGTCTAGTTTCCAGTTCTACTTGCTGTCACCCGCCTCCCCCACCCGCTGAATTTACCTTCCAATGCCCTTTTTGGTGATGATGGAAAACTATCTTCTGCCTCAAAACAAATGGCTGCTTGGGGCACCGTTGTGCCGGGCGCTGCACGGACCAGTTGAGATCAGGGCCCCCGTTGTGCTGGGCGCTGCACAGATCAGCTGAGATCAGGGCCCCCGTTGTGCTGGGCGCTGCACAGATCAACTGAGATCAGGGCCCCCGTTGTGCTGGGCGCTGCACAGATCAACTGAGATCAGGGCCCCCGTTGTGCTGGGCGCTGCACAGATCAACTGAGATCAGGGCCCCCGTTGTGCCGGGCGCTGCACAGGCCCAGAGTAGTAACCACCACTTGTTGGGGGTAGTTTAATTGTGCTAATGAGATAGAGCAGCTACATGGGAGACCGTACAGCTGTGCCACTAGCCTTGGAGACAGACCCTGCCCCAAAGAGCGTACAGTCTAGACAGGGGGTGGGCTGGAAAATAGAGGCATAGAGAGGAGAAGGGACTTGTCTCTGGTCAGAGAGCAGGTTGGTGTTAGAGCTGGGAATAGAACCCAGGTGTCCTGAACGCCGAATCCGCAACCCTGTCCAGAAAATGCTACCTCCCATGCTGGCTGGCCTGGGGAAGAGGTGAGTAGACTGGCAAGGCTGGCTCACATGAATAGGCTCCTACATGAGGATGTTGGTACTTAACTAATCAGACCCTTTGCTGCAGTAAATTCTTACAGCATCACCAGTTTTGGGGCCGGTTTTCTTGTGCAGAGTCTCCTTGGTGGAAGTATAATTGGAAGAGTTTGTGTCCCGAAAAGGATCCGCGGCTAATGAAATGCTAAATTCTATCTTGTACCTGCCTCTCTGGGTATTTTATGTGTTGCCATCATCAATGAGCAAAGCATGTTTGTGAGGGAAAGGAGCAGTAACCCTATTTTGCAGGTGGGAAACTGAGGCCCGCTGATGAAGTGACTTGGGCAAGATCTCCCAGGAAATCTGCAGGGAGCTAGAAACTGAACCTCAGCTCTAATGCCCCAAGCATCCTCCCTCCTGCCTCGCCTATTTGCATACGGTCCTTTCAGGATCCCTAGCAAGGCCGAGATTCGTTTCCCTGCTAGCTGCAATGTGTGGCGGGAAGACTTTCCCCACTCTAGACGCTGCTGCTACATGCAACTCTTCCTCTTCTCTTGCAGATCCAGTGGTGGTTCAGCAGCTCCGAAGGACGTATAAATATTTCAAAGACTATAGGCAGGTGAGTTGCCGCAGCTGGTCTTCAATAGCTCCTCGAAGGGCTGATCCTGGGCTCTCCAGTCAGGTAGCAACGCCAGGGTAAATTTCACAGGCTTGAGCCAAATGTAACTCTTCTGATTAGGAAACAGATCCCCCTCTCCAGATGTTCGGGTAGGTCTATGGCAGTTCTTTATCAGTTGTCTTCTGATAACACACAGAGGCCCCCACGGAGATTGGGGGCCACCCTGTACAAACGTGTGATGAAAGACCGTCCCAGCTCCAAAGAGCTCACAATGACCTCAGGCTGCCTCCGATTTGTAAAACTGGGTCTCTTCTTGTCATGGATTTAACCTGGCCCTGGCATTTGAAGTTTGGCTTGAGAAGAAGGATGGCCCCAGGGGATAGGGCACTAGCCTTGGTCTTCGGGCATCTGGGTCAGTTTCCCTGCTTCGCCGCGGACTTCGGTGTGACCGTGGGCATGTCATTCAGCACCTCTGTGCCTCAGTTTCCCACCTGTTAAAAAAGGGGGAGGGGCCTGATACTCCCCTACCACAGGGGAAGCCCGAAGTAGTTTGAATCCAGCGGGTAACAATAACAGTGAAGACCGTGCAGCAGACCAGGCAGACGAGCAGAGTTCGTACCCCAGGTCCGTGCCCGGCTTGTACCACGTATGCTGTCCTGGCTTCCTGGCTGTTCTTCCCCCCGCTAGCTGGTTCAAGCTAGCTCCGCCAGGCTAACCCATGCACAGCTGTCGCTGTGTAGACATCCCCTAAGGAAGACCTCAAGCCATTAATGAAATACGTTTAGGCTGACGGTTCTCATACTGAACATTCGTAGATTCCAGGGCCAGAGATCTGCCCTCTAATTATTCCTTTTGAGCGAGAGCTTTTTAAAAAAAAAAATAAAAAAATCCTACCTTGATTTAAAAATTCCCAGTGATGGAGAATTTGCTGCAAGCCATTGGTAAGTTGATCCAGTGGTTTGTTACCTTCCCGGTTAAAAACGTGTGCCTTATTTCTAGTCTAAATGGGTCTAGCTTCAAAAAAAGGGTTTCTCTTCGTCTTGCCGAGATCAGCGTCCAGGCTTCTGTGTTCTTCCCCCTACAAGGGTTGATGCTGCCCCGAACGTGTAGGTGTCGAGCTCTCTGTGTTGTGAATCTCATCAGCTATTCCAGGGTAGAAATCTCCAACCTGAACCGTGGCCTGTCCCTTACACTGTGGCAGCTAAAAATCTCTTCACATCAGCAGCTTTGCTCTCATTAGGAACTCATGTTCTTGTTAACGCTTTGAGCTTCTTGAGCAGTCTTCGCAGGGAAGGTGGAGAGGCCGCTGCCAGGCACAAATGGATAGCGGAGGACAGTTTTAGACCTCATTTTAGAGTGCTCCTGCTGACAAAGCACTGTTCACACCGGCGTTTTTCGTCAGCAAAACTTTTGTCGTTCAGGGAGAGTGGTTTCCCCTTCCTCCCACCTCCCTGAACCACAAAAGTTTTGTCGCTCAGTTTCCAATGTTGACAAAGCCTTGGTTTCAGGGGGACACAGATAGGGAAGACTATACCAGGTTGGGAGGGGATCTGGGTTCTCTGAAATCTCCCTCAGTAGTTTTTGAGGCAAGCTGTAATGAGGTGTTAACAGTGTTCTCCTGTTCCCTCTGATTAAACAGAAGCCTGGTATAACAACTGGGAGTCGCAGGCATTTTTGCCAAAGCCGATAGGTTACGAGGTCAGCGTGGGGAGGGGGTCGTGGAGAGCAGGGAAGAAAGAGAGCAGCAGATGTTTAGATCTGGATTGAAACTGCCCCTTCCTCTGCCACCTGTCAGTAACACTCAGGTATTCAGGGGCATGAGACTAGCATGTTGGGAACTAAACCCTTTCCAGGAAGGAGGAAGTGCCAGTGGAGGGGGCTTTTTGTACAGCTCATGGGCTTGACGTAGAGATGAAATGAGCGATATCCGTGATGCAGGAATTCTGTATCTCGCCCATGCATGTTAATGCAATGTGCCGAATAGCCATGCTCTTCTGCCTTGCTGCTCCAAGCTCCATCTTATCTGGCTTCCTTGTGCACCTGTAACTCCTTTACTCTGACTTCCTGGGTCTCTTTCCTGCAGATGATTATAGAGCCCACCAGCCCGAAGCTGCTTCCAGACCCCCTGAAAGAACCATACTACCAGCCTCCCTACACCCTGGTCATCGAGCTGACAGATGTTTTGCTCCATCCCGAGTGGTCGGTAAGTCAGTCTCTCTCCCCTTTGCTGTCCTCCTTTCTGGAGAGTGTGTTTCGGGGGGAGGAGGGCTCCTTCCCTCAAATTCTTTGTGTGTTGTTTCAAGTGCTTTCGCGACAGATACATGGGGAGAGGCAGTGGGTCAGTGCGTTAGTTGAGCTCCTGCTAGATCGTAAATGAAATCTAGATTAGTGGTCCCAGCATGGCGCCTGTTTTTCCCCATACAGGGCCACTCTATAGGTTGATCCAACGGTCAGACCACAAGTGGCTTCCTAAGAAAAGCCCTTGGTACTGCTAGTCAGGAATGGTGGTACAATTCTGTGCACAGAGAGCCCAGATGGGCTGCAGGTTAGGACTGGTGTGTGTGTGTCTAGGTGTGTAGCCTGGAACTGGAGTTGCCGGGGTACACGTGGTCAGGATCAGTGGGCTCTGTTCCTTATGGATAGTTCACTGACTTCAGCTGAACCGACCCTTGCTTTTATTCCGGGAGTGCTAGCTGGACTCCAGGCCATTCCCGCAGATCTGACAGCTGTAGCAAACAGATGCTGTGCGTTGTGCACTGGGAGTGGGGAAGAGATTGGACTCCTGTCTGCATGATCCTAAAAGCTGTCCGTAACTAAACCTCTTCTCAGCAGGCTGCTTCTGAGAGGAGGGAACATCTGGTTGCCGGGGAGCCAGCTGTAGGCTGGACACATGCAGGCCTTCTGCTGTGTAAATGGATGTGCTGCTTCAGCAGATGTGCTGGGCCAAAGAGGAGGGTGGTGCCAACAGAGACAAGGAGGAGGGATCGCATTTGCTCCAGCTTTTAAACTTTGGGTTCCTCTCCAGTATGTCACGGCATCTTGAGGCAGGATCGAATGACTGCAGACAGTGATCCACAAGCACGGAGGCCTACTGTCTGACCCAGTGGGTCCAGCCCTCGGTTCTAGCCTAAAACTCGCCTTGCGGATCAAGCTGTTGAATCCAAGCTTCCCCCCTCCCCCTCCCCCCCCTGGTATCTTCATCCCAATCCAGTTTCCCCTCGGCAGTCGTTAGGTCACAGTGCACATCTCAGGGTTAGAACATGTCTTCGATCCACCTCTTGGGAGCTGCTGCTTAGTTTGGTTGTGGAAGTCCTGAACTACATTGGTTCCCAAACTTTTCCAGACCCCGACTCCATTTGAGCTCCCCTCCTGGTAATGCGGCCCCCTGGCTGGGGAGAGAAGGGGGCCTGCCCTGCACTCACCCTGGACAGCAGCAGCTCCCATGTCTTGCAGCGTTGAGCCCGGCACCCTCCCCTGGGTATTGCGGCCTGGTGCACGTAGCCTTAGTGCCACTTGGGTTTAGCCCATCCATCGTCCCTCTGAAGATGGAGACAGAGGGGTGAGCAGGTCAGATTTGATTGGCATTGTGACCTAGTACATGTGGTCGCAACGCCACTCTGGTTTGGCCCATGGACGGCCCAGATGTCTCCCAAAGGTAACGGGCATTGCATCACGAACCACTTAACTAGTGTGCATTGGGTGCATTTAACTTGATCACAAAACAGCGATTTGCACATAATCAAGGGAAAGGAGGCCGTAGAATTGGAGAGAGATGCTAGCGTTCCAGGATATGCTGGGAAGTCTGGAGTTGTCTGCGGATTTGAAGGACAGCTGATCGCTCTATTTCAGCGGGCTGGCCAGTCCTTGCTCTTACGTAGAGGGGAGCTTGTGGACAGAGCAGTGCTGCTAACTTCCAATAACCCTGACACCACTCGCGTGTTTGAGTTGCTAACTCGCCAGCCACGGAGCAGGGCGTCTTTGGGATCTGAGCATTGGTTTAACACACAGTCTCTCGGGTTGTGGTCCACAGAGCAGGCCTGCCCAGTGCTTGGACCAACAAAGACACCCAAACAGGTAGGGAATGAAGGGTTTGGGAGAGTTGCATCCTTCCACTGACTCCCCCTTCTCCATTGCATCAAACATAAGCTGCTTGTGTTCATTCTCAAGGCCCTTTACAGCCTCTCCCCTACCCGTCTCTATAGTTCGCTATTGAGAAGTTGACTCCTGCCTCCCATCGACCCCCGGCACCAGCCGCCCATTTGTGAAAGTCTCAGACATGCACCTTTGTGCTCCTGTCCATGCTGCTTGAGAGGAGTTCTCTGTAAGCATCCGCCTGATTAACTTCCCACAGGTCCCTCCTTCACACTCCTTTCCCATGAGGCCTACAGAAAAATCGACTGTGGTTGGGTCGCTGAGTGATGAGA
This sequence comes from Malaclemys terrapin pileata, assembly GCF_027887155.1. Classification (NCBI taxonomy): domain Eukaryota; kingdom Metazoa; phylum Chordata; order Testudines; family Emydidae; genus Malaclemys; species Malaclemys terrapin. Next base: position 15,414,849 of record NC_071524.1, on the reverse strand, counting down.
CCACTGGCTGCTATGCTGAGCAGTGTTGTTGTCTTGTTTCCTTGTACTCCCCAGTCAGTCTGTGTGTCTGTCTCAGATTGTCAGCCCTTCGGGACGGGGATCGCCTTTTTGTTCTGTGTTTGTTTGTCCAGTGCCTGATGCAATGGGGTCCTGCTTCTAGGCCCTACAATAATATGGGATACGGCAGGACGGGACTCCTAGGCGCTATGATAATACGTGAGTCGGGGGGGAAGGGAGAATCTCATGAAGAACTGCTGGCCTCTTTCTCAGACTTCCGTGTGCCTTATTCCCCCTGTGTTCTCTCCATTCTGCGTGGCAGCCCTAGAGCGCTTGGCTACTCTCCCTGCTGGACGATGTGATGCCAGGCAGGCCTCCGATAGCAGCCTCTCTGTTGAAAATCAGTTCCTGTCCTTCCCTAGCGAGTTGTCATCTCAAGGCTTTTCTTTCTGTCCCTCCCTTTGTCTTCAGCTAGTAACTGGCTGGCGCTTTAAGAAGAGACCGGGCATCGACAGTCTGTTTCAGCAACTGGCGCCGCACTATGAAATAGTCATCTTTACGTCGGAGACGGGCATGGTGAGTGCTGTGGTGCGGGGGGCGGGTCCTGCACCCCGCGGGGCGTGATCGGTGCTGTCTTCTCGGACAGGTGCAGCTGGCATGCCCTGGCTAAAAGAGGGGGTGGGAGAGCCTCAGAGCTTCTCCAGCAGTCTCTGACAAACCTGGCTGTGCGGCGTACAGATGGGGACGCGCTGTACTCCTTGTTACCGACTCCAGCCGTTGGGCTGGCACCCTCTTTTGTGGCCCTTAAACCTGGGGCTGGGGGGGTGGGAGGGTTGGTTTAGCCCAGTGTAGGGGAGTTGATTGGTTATTCCCAGACTCCCAGGAGCAAGTGTCCCCCTTGCTGTGCTAGGCAAAGTCTTTCCAGTGAGTCTCCGCATACTCTTGACCTGCCTTCAGTAGATAGTTGGGGCGCGAATGGCAGAGTTTGGACCATGCCACTGCTCATTTGAATATATATGGACTCCATCTTCTCCATTCACCCTGTTGAATTGGGGCTATTGGCCGTACTAATTTGGTGGGACTGTCTGCGAGAAGGGGGGATGTTTGCGTCCATAGGGCAAAAAACCCTGCCCTTGTTGGAACCTAGTGAGGGAACAGCACGTCAAGGGAATGGCTGGCCCGTGCTGTGATCTGCCATAGCTTCCCCTTTGGTGCGCGGGGGGGGGGGGCGTGGATTCCTGCAGGCTGCCCCAGCAAAACGCACCAGCTTTACGAGACATGTCTGAACCCAAGTCCACAACTGGGCACTCCTGAACTTGGGGATGCACAGCCACGGGGTGCCTCTCTGTCTCCAGAACGATTAAACGCCCCATCCAATGTTGCCTACGATAATTTGTGTGAATTGTGGGCTGGGGAGATGCCGGCTTTTGTGGGGTCTGCTGGAGACCTTGGTAATGACTAACCTTTAACTAACCGTGCCTTGTTCCTTTCTGCGTTCCTGACAATGCCTTTTCTAGCCTCCTCCATAGTGCACGTGTTTCTTGTGTTACTACTGCCAAACTTGGCCAGCTGTGACATCAAGTTGCACCATGGATTTGGGGGTGTATCGGGGTGACCGAAAAGCGCATCCGTTTGCTTTGCGTACATCCTGGAAGAAATGCCTGGGAGCCGTTAGTAAAGCTGGTCAGGAATTTTCCATCTGACTGATTTTCTGATGGAAAATGCCCTTTTCGCAGAATGGAAATTTTCCATGGGTAAATTTCTGTTTTACCGAAAAAAATGTGATTGCTTTCTGTTGGGAAAATCAAAATCATGGCTCCCCAACTGCTCGTGTTGTGGCAGTTTCACATTCTGCCTCCAAAAGCGGAAAATGTTTTGTTTTGGATCTCTAAAATGCACTTTTTCTGAACTCCCTTGCCAGGAAAAATGGCACCTTTTTGACCCCATTCGGGATGAGGTTTTTTCCAAAACTGTTACATTTTTCACTGGAAGATATTTCCATCTTCCAGCCAGCTGTATGCATTAAGTTGTCCTGGACTTCTGAAACCCGTGCCTGATTTTCTTTAGCTTCACTTATCCACATGCTACTACTCAGAAGCTCTGTTGCTGACCCCTAATGTTTTTCAAGATGTGTCTATGAGTGAAGAGCTGTGGATGCATTTAAGCCTGCAGGGTTGTCTGGTAAGGGCCTTGAATCACCCCTCTTCTTTCTCCTCCAGACGGCATTCCCCCTTATTGACAGCGTGGACCCTCATGGATTCATCTCCTATCGGCTTTTCCGAGATGCCACCCGTTACATGGATGGACACCACGTTAAGGTATCTTTACTGGGGGTTTTGGCTTGAATAGTTTCGCCACTTCCTAGTGCGGGAGATCCCCAAATAATCTCAGAACACATCTATGCTGGAGTGAGCAGGAACTGACCGGGTCTGAACGTTTTGTGATTAACGTGCTGCTTTCAGACCTTTGCCTACGTATCCTGATGTCACCTCGCCCTCTAGCTCCGCCGATGCCCACTCAGTCCTGTCCTGCTGCCTCCCCAGTCTTGGACTAGTCACGCGGCTCTGCCAGTTAACTTCAGTCTGTGGTCTTTCCCCATCAGAGGCTCACGGTGCCGAGTTTTTCCAGCTTACGTAGTGGGTTTTGTGTTGTGAGCCTCAACAGCTAAAAAGCATTTAAGCCTCTGCACCAGCCAATTCATCCCAGTAGAAGCACACGCCAAAAAATCTCTTTACAGCTTTCTCAAGTAAAGGCTGTAAACTGCTGAGCTGAGATGAAGAGGTCCTCATCCAAGGGTATGATGGAAGCAGAAGTAGTAGAGAAATCTTCCATTGCCCCTGGCGCGTGCTGGAGGAAGTGCTTGAAAGGGAAATGGAGTCTTCCTTCATCGAGTAACCCCAGCTTCGTGCAGATGTGACCCCGTCTAGCTCTGAGTCACGTCTGCTGATTTCACCAATGCAAATTCTAGTGTGTGTCTGTCAGAGAATGTGACCGTTCTGGCTGTAATCTTGCTTTGAAAGGTGACCGATGCTGGCTTTGTGCCCTTTGATACCTAAGGAAGGCCTCTGGGGGACTTTTTCTAGTTGTTTTCGTTCACTGGGGCTTCTTGATGTGAGGACTCAGGGTACATTTACACTTTGCCACAGGGCAGACTTTGGGGATGTGAATTGCAGAACGCACCCAAGTATTGTGCTGATATTGCTGGTGGGAACTAAAAGGTTCCTAGTTCGCACTAACGTCCTCTCCATTAATGCAAAGTAGGCACCTTTTAGTTCATACTGGGGGTAACTAGAGTGCAATACTTGAGTGCGCTCTGCAGTTCACACTCCCCACATGGTCTGAAGTGTAGGCAAGACCATAACCTCAGGAAAATGAATGAAATGAACGAATCCACTTCAATTCACACCTTTCGTTAACCTGCATTACATCCCCGTGTGAGCAAGCTCGCTCCGAATTAGTGGCCTTCAATTGGTTGACCTTAATTTAATTTGGAAGTGAATTAAGATAAAAATGAATTCAAGTCTCTTTACGTCTGAATAAAAGCATCCACGTGGGTAGAGCCCTGCGCAGATACAAAAACTTAGATCTGCATCCGATCCGCGAAGATGGTTGGTAATACCACCGCATCCGTGGATGCAGATATCTATGGATAAAAAGTGGATTTCCAGGGCTGTACAAATGGGTGTGATGCAATTTAGCTAATCCGCCTAAAAGTTAATTGGGATTAATTTTCCTGGCTGTCCTCGTGTAGACAAACTCCGGTTTTGTCTGCTCTCCAAGACCCTATGGAGAACTGGCAAACTGGTGACGTTGCAGATGCCAAAGAAACGATGCCAGATTCCGAGGCGAAAGCGACTTCTGTTTCAGATGTTTAAAACTTTGTTTGAGACAATGGCCAATAAACTCAAACACTCGAGAGAACTGTCTTTCCAGCTGAAAAGGCTCCTCACCTGCCCTTCTTCGTCATCCAGCACAATCAAGGGACGATCAGGCTTAATATTTCCAGCTTTAAAAATTAGCAGAATTGCAAGGGGGGCGGCCAGGTAAAGGAGAAAAGCGGGGGGGGGAAGGCAATTGTTCCCTTGTGCAGGTCATCTTTAAAACAAAGGCCGCTGCTCTGAGCTTTGCTGCTTCGGCATGATGTAGATCCCTGCCTGATTGTGCTAGATTATTACCAAACCACGAGAGCTTTCCCTTGACTGACTCCATGCATTGGTTGTGTTTAACAAGAGGCCCCTCTCAGCTGTCAGCCGTCCAGAAACATGCTGTATGTTAATTTCAGTTTGTCTCAGCGGCTGGTGTGCGGGGGGAAGGGAGGCCCTCCTGCTCTTTGCTCTATCCTCCAGTGAGTGATGGTACGTACAGCATCTGCCTGCTGCCTCATTGCCACAGTGGCAGAATGCAAACATGGAGACGCTCCGTGAAAACCTTGTCTGCCCTGACCTTGTCTTCCTGTGTGTCTGCAACTCGGGCACTCTGAATCCAGCAGAAGGCTTGATTCTCTGGGACTTCTAGACACGCGTGCACAGCTGCCTGGCTGGACGTTAAAACTCTCCCAGGCAGGTTAGACCGCTTTTGGGATGTAGGCAGCTCGAAATTCACAGCTGCTCTGTACTTTCTCCCGCTCTGAGCACAGTAGTGTTAGCCTTGGGTCCCCATGCGATGCCCGACGTCCGTGAAATAGTCCCATGTCGCCTTTGCATCTAGGCAGCGCTCTGCCCGCGAAAAGCTGCCCTCTCTTTCCCCAGCCCTTGCCTCGTGCTCTGTAATTCGAACACCTCTGTCCGTGCTCCACAATAGAGCAGGGATGTTTTGCTTTGCTATGGACCTTCTGTCTCTCTTCCCCCACACACGCCCTCCCTCCCTCTCACCTCCCATCTGCTGTCCCAGGGTGGGCAGGGCGTCCTTTTCTCTCAGGACAGCGCTCTCTGTGTTTTGATTGTTTGTGGATTTTGGAGGGGGCGGGGCGGCTTTGCAAGGAGCAGCCCTGCTGTTCCAGCCAAGATGTCGCAGCTTTAGAAAGAGCTTGCTGGTACCGTAACCGGGATTCGTTCCCCAGCGGGACGTTTTTTTGTTTACGACTGGAATATCTCAGAGGAGGGGACAGGGCCACAAGTGTGTAAATCAGATCTGGAGGCTGCGTCGCGGTACTGCCCTGTTTACGGCTGGTACTATCAAAAAATAACACCAACAAAATTCTGGGTTAACTCAGCTTTTAAATCCGTTGCCCTGTTGTCACTTCTGTGCTATTACCAGCCCCATGTGCAGCGATCGGATGCGGTGAATATACATCCCTCCCCACTACCAGTCCTGGCAGGGACTGTAGATCTCCCCACACACACACCTTCCAGTGTGTTTATCTCTGCCATACCCTGTCTGAGCAGCGCTAGCGAGGTCATGCACTGATCCAGACACTGTATGGGGGAGGCAGTGCAGCCTAGTGGATAGTGCACTGGATCGGGACTTGAAGCTCAGTCCCTGGCTCTGCCACTGGCCCCCCAGGTAAGTTGCTGCCCCTCTCTGCCTCAGTTTCCCCATCTGTAAAATAGGGGCTAATGAGACCGGTTTCCTTGGTGAAGTACTTTAAGCTCTAAGGATGGAAAGTGCTAGATGAGAACTAGTGGTTGCTGTTGGATTCCTGGCCTTCTGCACCGCCCAGTGCCACAGGTTGCTCTTCACCAGCCTTTACACGAGAGGAAGGGTCTGACTAGCTTCCGTTTTGCCTTTCAAGCTTACGGGTCCCGCTGTGTGCAGACCCGTGTCCGCACAGAGCTGTGCTAGGCAGTAGGGAATTCTGTCAGATCTGCACCGGGCCCAGGACAGGTGTGGGGGAGCAGAGAGAGAGAGGCGGATGTGCGGCTGGTTCAGTTGTTACACGGTAGTCTGAACGCTGCCGCTCTCGGGCTGGCGGAGCTGCCGTTGAGGCCAGTGGGATTTCCACGTCTGGTGCGTGAGCAGAATCCGACCCTAAGCATGTCACGTCCGTAGAAGGCTTTATCTGTGCTGGAAGGGAACGCTCTGCCTTGGCAGCTGCAGAATGAGCATGCTTTGGGGGCGGGGGGGCTGGAGAGGAGGGGTGAAATGCCCTCGTTCCTACGGGGAGGGTGAGATGTTCGTGTCTGGTATTTAGATTTTTGCCAAACCCGGCCTCTGGTTCCAACCCCAGCAAGGTGGACTCGGCTTTTCACCCTTCCCACGTGGTGCCTTAGCCAAAGCCAAGTCACCAGGCTGAAAACAGGGGTGACTAGGTGAATTGTAATGGGCTGGGCTGCGCAGGACTTAAACTCTGTGAATGATTGGACAAGCGTAGAGTTGACTCGGGGCGGGGGTGGAGTTACGAGGAGACCTTTAAACCTCTGTTCGGCACGAACACTTAGGGCTGGTCTACACTTTTGGATTGATCTAAGATATGCAACTTCAGCTACGAGAATAGTGTAGCTGAAGTCAACGTATCTTAGATCGACTTATCTCCTGTCCTCACGGCGCAGGATCGATGGCCACGGCTCCCCCCGTCCACTCCACTTCTGTCTCTAGCGCTGGTGGAGTTCTGGAGTCGATGGGGAGCACATTCGGGGATCGATTTATCGCGTCTACACGAGACGCGATAAATCGATCCCCAATAGATGGATTGCTACCCGCCGATCCGGAGGGTAGTGAAGACGTAAATCCCATGAACTGCTCAAGAGCAGGGTGTTACCCTGCAGTCCTTGGACAAACATCTCCCTCTTAGAAGTGTCGGGCTGGTAGAGACCTCGAGAGGTCACCTAGTCCAGCCCCTTGCGCTGAGGCAGGACCAAATCAACGTACCCATCCCTGACTGGGGTTTGTCCAACCTGTTCTTAAAACCCTCCAGTGACGGGGATCCCACAACCTCCCCTGGGAATCTGTCCCAGTGCTTCACTCCCCTGAGAGTTAGAATGCACAGGGTGTTGCGTATGGCTGCCTGTCCCCCTCCTCCCAGAGGTGGCCGCATTTCAGCGGTGCGGTGCGCACGCTTTGGGATGAACACAGCTCCGAGAAACAAGTCCGTGGAAGAAAACTCAGGCGTTCCTGGCTCCGAGTCCCATGCTGCCTTTCTGCCACAATGGGAAGCCATCCTGCAAGGTAGCCCAGAAGTGGCCTGAAATGTGCCGAGGGGAAAGCTTCAGTTGGAGAAGCAGCAAAACGTGATCCCCAGGGAGATGTGATGTGACTGACAGGCAAAGGGTGGGGGAGAGGGTATGGATCTAACCAGCAGGGAGGTATCTTTCCAGCAGAGCTGGCAGCAACACACCCCCACACCCACCCACCCTGTCGTCGTTGCTCTAAGCCATCTCGCAGAGCTGACTGCTCCCCCCTCCCAAAGCCCTGGATTTTTAGGGCTTGCCCCGTAGATCTGGAACAGTGAAACGTGACTCTGAACCAAAGCCGTAACGACTGCGCTTTGCCCGCAGTGCTGGGAATCTGTGTGCTACGGGGCGGGACCCCTCGGGCGGAGCAGGTGGATGGATTGAGTCGTTGGTGGCTTTCTTGAACAGTTCTACCCCGGTGTGAGCCCCGGAAGCTGTGCTGAGCCAGGGGCAAGCTGCCCTCCTTGTTTAGTCCCTAACATGGGACACAGGCCGTGTAGGCAGGGGAACAACCTCCTTAGAGAGAGGAGGGTGACCAGAAACACCGTTGGCTCAACGTGCAAACTCTACCGTCCCTGAGGAGAAAAGTCCTTAGGATTTCCTCCTCCCCCAACCTCACGTGCCCTGGGCCTGACGCTGATCTATCCCTGATTACTTGTCTGAAGGCCCTCGGGGGCTGGGGCCCCCACTTCCCATGGGTGCCATGCCCATCCCCTCGCGCTGCGTCTGCCGGCGTTTTCCCTGCCACCTCCCAGCCACAGTAGAAACTCTAGGATTGCAAGTCTAGAGCAGTCGCTGATTTTCGAACTGCCGGGTCGGTCTGGACCCACATGGTGGCCAAAACGCCGGAATGCTCCTGTTCGGTGGAGGGGCTGGGAGGAGGGGATGGAAGCCCAGCCTAGGGTGGGCGGGGGGAGATCTGTCTCCGCAGTGCCCCGTGGTGCCGGCTGCGCCGGGTTCTGGGGCGCTGGAGAGCGCAGGTTTCAGCTTCTGTCCCGTGTCCCCGCGTCTAGGATATTTCCTGCCTGAACAGAGACCCCGCCAAGGTGGTGGTGGTGGACTGCAAGAAGGAGGCATTCCGCCTGCAGCCCTTCAACGGCATGGCGCTGAAGAAATGGGACGGCAGCTCCGACGACAGGACGCTCTTCGACCTCGCCGCCTTCCTGAAGAGTAAGGGGGGAGGGGGTGTCCCTCTGCCAGGGGCGGCTGCTGGTGGGTGGGTGGGTGAGGGGTGGGGGGACTTGGGCGATGAAATTGGACCAGATCATCGCTCCGTAAGGCCATGGGACGGTTACAGGAGCAGCTCCCGCCGCCTGGCTCGGCGACGGCCTGACCCGTTCCTGTGGGTGAGGGAACACTGGGTTTATATCCGGAAGGTCCGGGCGTTAGCCCCCGTCCAGCTGCTCCCTAAGTTCCCACAGAGAGCGGGTCTCTCTGGGCCTCTCTCCTGGGAACAGGCAGCATTTCAGAGAGGGGCCTAGACAGAGGCACCAGAACGGGGGACCAGGGGGCTGTGGCCCATCCACTTTTTGCCCCTCCCCTGAGGCCCTGCCCCCCAGCTAGGCTGGAAACTGTAGCCCGGGGAGCTGCGGACCCTCCACCTTCCTGGGGTGGGGGGGCTTAAGAGCAGCCCCCGGCCCGTGTCCCTCCCGCCCAGGGCAGATGGAGGGTCCGTGGCTCCCCTCAGCTGCCAGGGCCCGGCTGCAGCTCTTTGGCCCCAGAGCCAGGTCGGGGTAAGAGCCATGAGGGGAGCTGCGGACCCTCCACCTGCCCTGGGCGGGTGCCCCGGGGCCTGGGGACATAAGCTGGGGCCTGCTTTTGGTGCCACCCCCACTCCCCCCCACGCAAGTGGAGGGACCTGGGTCCCTGGCCTGGCTCCAGCTTCTGGCTTGGTTGGGGGGGCGGAGCCTTGGCGGAAGAGGTGGGGCAGGGGCGGGGCCACGGAGAGGACGAATCCGTCACCCCTGGGTCTAGACCCTCTGACCCCAGCAGGAACGCGATGCTGCTTCTACGCACGCAGTGCAGATCCCTGCCTCCCAGACTGGCTTTGTCTGACGTGTTTGCACGGCCATGCTCAGCCTCTCCTTCCCCGCCTCTCGTTGCCCGACAGCTATTGCCTTGAGCGGGGTCGAGGATGTCAGGACGGTGCTGGAGAACTACTCGATGGAGGACGACCCGCTGGAAGCGTTCAAACGCAGGCAGTCTCAGCTGGAGCAGGTAAGGGCGCCGATCTCACGGCTCCTGCCGCCCCAGAAGCAGGGGGCAGCGTGGAGTCTGTCCTCAGAGCCTTGGCGGATGGGGTGACGACGAGCTCGGGGCCCCTTTGTGCCGATGCTGCGCAGACAGAACAGAGCTTAGACACAGCAAGGATAAGGAGCGGGTGTTGGGAGCAGGGTAGGTTCCTACTCGCTAGTCACGTGGAATAGAATAGAGTGTCTTGTTTTTAATCTGTTAAAATGTGGCAAGATCCCCCCGCCCCATCTTCCCCGCTTGCTTGTGGTGAGCGCTATGGAAACCCTAGACAGATGACCAGCGACGCGAGGGGGTGGTGCAGCTGGGAGCACTGGCCGAGTCCTTCCCCGGGAAGCGTTAGGAAGGCTTCGGGGGCTGCTTTGTACTCAGGTATCCTATTGCCGGCTTAGAAACTTACCGAAATCAGCCCTCCCGAGATAAGTACCTTGCTACTGGGCTAACTGCATCCACGCTAAGGGTTGTCCCGCTTTAATGCTAGCTGTGTCGCAACCAATGTAGTTGTTACGATCGTCACGATAGAGCCCTAGCTTTTTGTCAGTAGATCTGGGAGAGCTTTACAAAGGAGATCGGTATTGTACACACGGGGAAACTGAGGCCCGGAGCAGGGAAGTGACTTGCCCGAGGCCAGCCAGCAGCAGAGTTGGGAAAAGAAACCAGCATTCCCACGAGCCCCTCAACTGTATTTCACCTGTCAGGCTCACCGTGGTGCGGAGCATATCCGTGACAGGCTCACCTGTGTGTAACTAGTGTATGCTCACTCACATCTCAGCCTGGCTGGATGTGTGCTGGCAAGAGCCATCACCTCCCGTTGGATTTTGGTGCAGTGATTTATCGCTTGTGCGTCGTCTGTTGAAGGATGGGCTGGGGGTGAAAGCACAGGGGTGGCAATCCGATCTTCAGCCTGTTCCCACCGCTGCCACCAACTCCTTGTGGGAACTTGGACGATCACTTCACCGCCCGGTAGCTGTGGCATAGACAGTGGCTAATATTGGAAGGCTCGAGGAAGCCCTCAGCTCGGTGCCGTTGGGGCCGTGTGGGGTTGGGAGCACACCCCAGTAACGCAGGCCTTGTGTCTTTCCCTGTGCGTGTAGGAGGAACAGCAGTGGCTCGCCGACCTGTCCAAGAACAAGAAGCAGCAGCTTTTCCTGGGCTCCCTGGCAAGCCGGCTATGGCCTCGGTCCAAGCAACAGTGACTCTCTCCTGTGCAGCCCCACCCGCTTGTGGACCATCAGAGCAGCGTGGTCTGGGGGGGTGAGGTTCCAGCAATGGCGTCCCATCTACAAGGCCTGCAGAACTGCCTTCAGACGTAGCCCTTTCCAGACCCCCTCTGCGGGGTGGAGAGCCGGCCGGCAGAGATTCCCACACCGGCTCTACGGTGGCCTAGTGGGGCCTGTGTGTCTACAGAGAAATGGACTTACCTCAGTACAAATAAAAGGAGGGTGGGGAGGGTCAGTCCCTAATTAGCTTCTAGATCTCACCCCCCTCTGTATCGTGTTTCCTTCAGACGAGAGAGAGGACCGTGCTGCTCCTGTTGGCGTGTATGAAACCCATGGTACGCACGCCTCAAATAAAGGGTCATCTTTCTACAGGCGGCTTACGACGCTTCCCTGCTTTGCTCTTCTCACTTAGTCGTGGATGGGGGTAGGATGGTGGCTTCCCTTTGGGGGGGGGAGACGGGGGGCAGTTGATCCATTCAGTCACTACGAGAGGGCACCCGCCTTAGCCCCATCGGGGTTTGCCAAGGACTGGTGTAGCTGGGGCCACAAACAGTCTTTTGGAAGGGCGGCGGGAGGTAGATGGGGCACAGATCGTCCAGTCTCTCAGCGCGAGGGGAGCAAGCGGTCCCGATGGTTTGCTCCCTGCCAGACAGGATGGGCAGGGGCGTCTGGCCCCAACGCACCGGGAGAATGTAGAAACAAGAGGGGCGAATAGCTGTTAACCTATAAAATGCACCTCCAGCACGAGGCCATCTGGCCCTCCCATTTCAGGGCTAGTGTGACCCCTGCCTGTCATGGGGTCAGACTACAGACAGTCACTGAGGCCTTCTGCCCTCCGTTGGAGCGGCCATCTACATACCCAAGTTAGCAGAGAATTCCTGAAATCCTCTTCCGTTTCCTTTAAACGTTCCTTCCCCGAACCCTGCCGCCGGCCTTGCTAGGGGGAGGTTTAGGTAGCACGCTCCCACCTCTTGTCTGACATCCATTTCCCCAACTGCACTGACCTTTCCCACTCCAGAGCCGGGATTGCCTGCTCCCTGTTAAATAGATTGGCTTCAGTCTGCGTTTTGGTGCTTGGGGGGAGGGCAAGGACTTGGGCAGATTGGCCACCAACCCATCGAGCAAGGTCTATGATCGTGTGAGGCCGGAGCAGCCTTGCTTTTGTCCTAAGCATTATTGTAAAGTATAAATGCCGGGGGCTTCTAACAACAATAAACCCACCGTAGATTTGGAGCCAAAAAAGCATGTGTTTGAATTTTTAAGTAAGATCCTTGGGTTTTTTTCTTATCCCTTCCTGAAGTTGGAAGGAAGTGACCGGAAGCGATTGACAGCCTCCTGTGTTTAGAGTCTGCCATCGCTTGGGATGGGGACTTGTGTATTATTATTTGAAAGGAAACAGATGGGGAAGGACAGTTCCAAGTGTGGTGAATCCCTGTGTATTAGTTGCCTGATGCAGGTTAAAATTGCAGTTGTGGAAGCGGCTGGAAGAGGGAGTGTTCCTGTTTTGATTCAGGAAAACAGGTCCTAGTTTCTATCCCAAGACCAAAGCTGGATGTAAACAGGAAAGTAAACAGATTGGGATGAGCAGACGCAGCGTTTCCTTAACCTGGTGGGATTGGTTCACTCTGATTCCAGTTCAGACGGGCTCTGCCGGCTAGAACTGAGATTACGGCGTGGTACACGCTGGCGTGGCTACGCCGGTATCTCCTGCACGCCTGGAAGTTTAACTGGCTTTCAGCAAACCAGGGTGAGATCTCGGCACTGCGCCAGGATGACATTTACCAGCCCACCCACTCAATCTGCCGGTGCAGCTGGAAAGTCGATGGATATCTTATTCACCCATCAGAATAATTTCCCTCGCCTCCCTGCTTTGTCCCATCCCATTTGTTAATGGGATTAACATAATTTAGGATTTGAATGTAACATTTGCCTCTTGTTTCCACTGCTTAGCCCGAGGGAGTGGGTGAGCTGGGAAGAGCCGTCTCTCCCTGCTGTCCCGTTTCCCTCAGCCAGGGTTCGTTAATTCAGCCCGTGATCTCCCCTTGCCATTTTTGTTGTTTCCTCATTCTTCGTAGAAAGAATAAGGAGAAATAAAAGGCACTTCCCGTCAGGAACTGAGCCTCGATCTTTCCCACACTTGACTCCAGCCAACAAAACAAACAGCAAGGCAGGCGGAACCAGCCATCCTGCCTTGGCAGGGGCTGCTGGGGAGGGATGGGGCGGCGGGGGGTAGATAAGCAACTGAGTTGTTTTGAACATAAACAGGACACGGGGCTGTAATACCTGGTTCTCTCGGAGGTGCTGTATTTAGAAAAGCTGCCTCCGGGGTGGAGGGGTGTTCTGAACAAGTTTGGGCTGTTTGGTTTTTTTTTTTTTTTTTTTTTTCCCCCCTTCTCCAGGGTGGAAGGAGGAGGCAGATGCATCTGTAGGAGATAGAGGGAGAAAAGCTTTGGTTACTCCAGCCTGCCCTTTGGCTCCTGCCATCAGCTGATCTCTTCCGCATCCCAGGCACGGATCCCTGCGTTCAAACCCCCAGCAGCCTTTGCTTCCCAGGTAGAACGAGGGCTGGGGATGACCAGCAGCCAGGGAGGTGCCCAGATCCCACGCCAATCCAACGCCGTCAGGGCCCTTGGAGAGATCCCGCTTCCGGTTGTTTTCCGGTTGTGTCGGGGGAAGGAGGATGGGATTTAGAAGTAGCCAGAGGGTCAACGCTGGTTTTGCTGGAGGAGTCCTTGGATGCTTGAGGGATGGACTAGGAGGTTTCTCCCTCCTTAACGGGAGCAGATGTATTGAATCTTCACCAATGTGAGCCTTTCTGCCGAGATCTCCCCTGCAGCCCCAGCCCTGGCTTGGTGAGCTCTGAGGGCGAGGGGAGAGCGCTTCCTACTGAGCCGCTCACGCTGCTTCCTGCAGCCCAACGCCCCCTAACCCTATGCTGGGGCTTTGGGGTCAGCACTGATGGCGAGGGAGAGCGCCCCCCACTGAGCTATCCCACTCCCTGCAGCACAGGGCCCCACTAGCTCTGGAGTCAGCAATGGAGGAGAGGTGGCTGCCCCTCACCGAGGACCGGGTCAACCTGTGCAACTTTGTGGAGCATTTAAGAAGCTGCTGTCGGACTTGCTGTCTTTCCCCCAAAGCCCCTCTTGTTACTGATCGTGTAGCAGCCTCGCAGTGCAGCCAGACGCTGCTTTCCAAACTGAGTTTTTGCTCTTGTGTCCCCTGGGGCCCAGATCAGCCGGAGCGGGTGTGGGACGGGGAGGGGAGGAACCAGCTCCGCACACTTCAGCGGTTACCGCTCTAAGGCCGTTCCGCAGGAGCGAACCCGCTTCTCCGAGCTCCTGGCTGGGACTTGGCGTAAATGTAACGTGATTTACGGTAGCGCTTAGGCAGCCCGGACCAAGACACCCACCCCGCCCTCGTGTGCTTGTGCGGTGAAAAGAGGGTCACGGACATGGCAAAAAAAGACCCCCAAAAAATCAATTGACTAATTACAAATCGAGCAGAGCCGCTGAGCTCAGGGCGTTTTGCGCTGGCTGCAGCTTGCCCAGTGCGACGGTTGCCGCTGCCAGGCCCAATGCTCTCCGTGGCAGGCGCTGCCCAGATGATCCCATCCCTAAAGTGTAACCAAAGGGCAGGAGGGGAAACTGAGGCATGGAGCTGGTTCGTGACTTGCCCACGGTCAGCCGGCAAGCCACAAATAGAACCCAGGCGTCCTGGGCTCCCCCTGGGCCATTCTCCTCTGCTGGGGTAGAGCCATGCGGCTTGCTTGCCCCAATGGGCTCCCCCATTCCTTGCTTTCCTGTCTCTCACCGGAGCTTGGGATGCAGCTGGGTGTAGAGCCCAGGGTGTGACGTTCACCAGGGCAGCTGAACCCTGCCAGCTCCGTGTTACCCTCCCCCTGGAGCACCCTCTTCCTAGCAGTTGAGGTGCTGCTGTTTGGGGGCCTGGATTACCCGGGGTGCTTCGGCTGAGTGGCAGGCGGGGAGCCCCCGGCATGTGGGTCCTGCTGCCCCATGGGGCCGCAGTGCCGAAAGCGCTTGGGATCTTGCCCGTGATTAGTGCAAGGAGCCGCCTCATCCCTCCCAGCAGGAGGGCAGGAAGGAAGCGCGTTCCGGGCACCGGGCTCAGAGCAAGGGAAAATCGCCACCCCCCAGGTTCACATGATCTCAGCGCTTGGCCACTCATGCCCTGGGACAGGCCCCGCGCCAGGCGGCCACATGAGCGGGGCGGGAGGGTGTGAATTGGCTGGAGGGGGGGACGAAGTGCTGCATTCACACAGGTCAGCCGGTGCCCCGCGGCTCTGCCCTCCGTTGTGCAGGTAGGAGCGCTAAGCAGCGGGGCGAATGCAATCACCCCTGACTAGGCCAGAAAAGAGTGGAGTCTACCAGTGCCCCCTGTGACCTGCAGCCCTCCCAATAGCACCTACCAGGCTCACAGCAGGCACTGCACAGCCCCCGACTGAGGTCACGGCCCCCATCCTGCCAGGTGCTTCACACACACCCCACCGGGATAGGGGCCACCTCTCCCGCACGGACACCTAATGAGAGAAAATCCCTGAGAGCTAGATGAGGTGGGAGGGGAAACTGAGGCACGGAGTGGGACCAGGACTTGCAGCAGCTCAGAACTGGGGAGAGAAGACATGTCTCCTGATGCCCACGGCACTGGGCCGCCCCACCGCTCCTTCTTGTGCCTTCATGTTCGCTCATTTAGGGTTTCCCTGCAGCCAGATCTCATGGGAATGAGCCTCACACTTGACTCCCTTGCTATGTATTTACAAGCCCATCCCCCATTCTCCCCACTTTGGGAAGGGAAGGTTGGAGGCCAGCAGCTCTATGGGGGCAGAGTTAAGGCCGTTGGGGTATCTTAGTTGCAAAGTTCTAGCCTGTTAGGGGATGCTTGTTAATTTCACTTGGAGCTGCTTGTTTCTTTTGTTGTTGATGTTTCTCTCTCTCTCTCTCTCCCTTTTCGCTACTTCCAGAGTGTCTTAGAAGGCTTTCACCCCCACCGATCCCTGACCTCTCCTCTCGGTGCTGTTAGCAATAGTTTGATGGAGCTGTCTGAGGCTCCGCAAGGAGGTAGCATGGGCTGGGGGACTGGCGGTCAGGAGTGGGTCACCTTTGCCAATCCCCCCGCGTCTCCGTGCCTTCGTTTCCCCACCCGTAAAATGAGACATTTCGTCCTTTGGAAAGTGCTTTGAGGTCTGCAGATGCACAGAGCTAGTCTCCACCTCCTGTCTTACGGTTAGCTTGTCGGCTCTTTGGGGCAGGGACTGCCTTTCTGGTCTGTTTGTACAGCACCTGGCACACTGGGCTCCGGGTGCCTGACTGGGGCTCCTAGGTGCTACGATAATACACCTAATAGCATTAAAAATGGACAGTGCCTTTCACACTGGGGTGCCTAGATGCTACCGTAATACACATAATAGCGTTTAAAATGTACAGCACCTGACACAGCACTACCTCTACTACTAATAATAATAAAGGGAAGAGCTCAGCTGCTCCGCAACTGTGGCCGTTGGGCGTCCGGTAAGAACCTGGGTAGCTTGTGAAAGCTGAGCTAAGAGGCTTGGGGGCGGCTCTAGATGTAGCAGCAGCCAAGCTTCCCTTCACTGTAGGTGCCACGCAGTCGGGAAGGAGGCGGCAAAGGGCCAGCTCCCCCCTTCAATTGAGGCCCGAGGACAGACCGGCCGAGCCCTGGCTTTTCGGCAGCGGGACCAGCTAGGCCGGCCAGGGTGTTTCTGCCCATCCTGGCCTGCTGCCGGGGAGACGGGCAGTCAGACGCTCCTTGTCCCGGAGAAGGACTCTCCCATACAGTAGTTTTCTTGGCCTGGGCTGGCGCTGTGCCCTGGGTAGAACAGGGTGCCCTGCAATGCATCGTGGTATCGGGCACTTTGGACTGACGACAGGTGCAGGGAGGGGAAGGTACCGAACCGCAATGGTGCTGAGTGCTTTTGAAAGCTGAAATCCACCCCCTGTGGGGGAAACTGAATTAACTGCCTCTGCCCCCCCGTTTTAGCCCCACGTGTTGCTACACCCCTCCCTGAAACGAGCACTTACTCCATGGGCCTGTGGGGCTTTGTAACAAACTCCTCCCTGACAGGCTTTGATCAGCAGTGAAAGAAGTTGACCACGTTGGCATTTAACGGATTTGCCTGGGACTCTGGAGTTGGCCCAAGGGGGTGGAGCTCCCCTCCCCGCAACTGGCTCAGGCTCTTTGCAAACTCAGGCACCATCGCTGCGCCCATTACATTTGGGGCAGCTTCCCCACTCCCAGAGCGTTTGTCCCAGGCTCTCTGCAGACTCAGGCAGTCTGGGTCACATCTGCAGCCCGAAGAGCCTGAGACTGCCTGCTTTTATTCAGTGAAAGCGGAGCGATGACCAAGCCTTTCCCGGCCCTTGTCCTTCATGCCCCTTGCACGTGTTACTGGGAGACAATCACCCAACGGGGGCATAGGAATCCGCCTCTTCCATGCATCGGGTCCCCAGGCCCGGCTGTGCGTTTGAAGGGGGAGCGCGAGCTGTAGTCTGGGTGGGATGGGTCAGCACGGCTCCTGCTTTGTTCAGCATCTGCCGGCAGGCCAGCTTGCGAAGGGGGAGGGAGGCAGGAAATTCTCATTCTTCCCTCCAGTGCAGGCCTCCCGGCTTCTTGGGGCTGATGCCCCCCCCCCACTAGGCTGAACAGAGGCGCCCAACCCCAGCTGGCTGCAATGGGGCTCTCTCTGCACTAGGGAGTGGGGGTCGTCCCCTCTTCCCCCAGGCGAAATCAGGGCCTTGTTGGGCTGGGTGCTGCACAGACACAGTGAGAGAACCTGTGAGCTCTTAGAGTCCCTGCCCCAAACTAGAGGGGAAACCGAGGCACGGGGGGGGGGGGGGGTTAAGGACAAATACACTGAAGAGCATCAGGTGCCCAGACACTGGTAATGGGGGTCACTGGGCCTAGATCGTGGAGACTAGAAGCCTGACCCCTAGTCTGCCTCCTGCTCTAACCTCTACACTTTCCTCTCCTCCATCTCCCTCCGTCTCAGCGGACGGCTAGTGGGACTCAGTGATTTCAGGTTTGTATGTCGCTTTAAGAGCCAGGAGCTCTGGTGAGTCAGAGCGTTAGCCGGCCACTCGCTGGGGCAGCTGGCTCCAGTGCCCAACTGATTTATACTATATTCTTCTCCGTTTCCAGGCCCCCCCCGTCCCGGGCCAGCCAAGGTCTTGCCTCATTGCTTCCTGTTTGCTGCGGATACACGAACTGGCTTCCTGAACCTTTGACTTGACTTCGCCCCCTGGCCTGCTGTCCCGGCCCTGGGCTGTATGACTTGTAGCCCGGTGTCTTGCTGGAAAAGGGCCTCTGAGAGCCAGTCTGCGCCTCCACCACCTGACTCTGGTTTGCCAAACGCTCGGGGCTCGCTTGGGGCACTGAGACAGCAGCTAGGGGCATCAGCTCTAACCCGATTGTGCGAAGCACCGGCCCGCACCCGCGTGAGCGAGTCCTCAGCGTGGGCTCAGATCCATGCGGGTATTGCGGATCCGATCTCCACGGGAGCGAAGTTTATAGATTGGCGAACCCATTGTTAAATGTCGGTTTCCCACGTAGGCTCTTGCAGCCTAGGACCAAGTCGCACCTTCTCTTCGTTCAGCTAAATCCATCGAGCTCCTTGTGGCTCTCGCTAGTCGGCAGGTTTTCTACCCATTGATCGTTCTCGTGGCTCTTCTCTGACCCCTCTCCGATTTACCAACGTCCTCCTGGAATTGCGGGCACCAGAACCGGACACGGGATCCCAGTGGCGGTCGCACCAGGGCCAAACACAGAGGGGAAATAACCTCTCTGCTCCTATGCGAGATTCTTCTGTGAATGCGTTCTGGGATCAGAGAATCACAGAATATCCGGGTTGGAAGGGACCTCAGGAGGTATCTAGTTCAACCCCCTGCTCAAAGCAGGACCAACCCCAACTAAATCATCCCAGCCAGGGCTTTGTCAAGCCTGACCTTAAAAACCTCTAAGGAAGGAGATTCCACCACCTCCCTAGGTAACCCATTCCAGTGCTTCACCACCCTCCTAGTGAAATAGTGTTTCCTAATATCCAACCTAAACCTCCCCCACTGCAACTTGAGACCATTGCTCCTTGTTCTGTCATCTGCCACCACTGAGAACAGCCGAGCTCCATCCCCTTTGGAACCCCCCTCAGGTAGTTGAAGGCTGCTATCAAATCCCCCCTCATTCTTCTCTTCTGGAGACTAAACAATCCCAGTTCCCTCAGCCTCTCCTCATAAGTCATGTGCTCCAGCCCCCTAATCATTTTTGTTGCCCTCCGCTGGACTCTCTCCAATTTGTCCACATCCCTTCTGTAGTGGGGGGACCAAAACTGGACACAATACTCCAGGTGTGGCCTCACCAGTGCCCAATAGAGGGTAATAATCACTTCCCTCGAGCTGCTGGCAATGCTCCTACTAATACAGCCCAATATGCCGTTGGCCTTCTTGGCAACAAGGGCACACTGCTGACTCATATCCAGCTTCTCGTCCACTGTAATCCCCAGGTCCTTTTCTGCAGAACTGCCGCTTAGCCAGTCGGTCCCCAGCCTGTAGCGGTTCATGGGATTCTTCCGTCCTGAACGCAGGACTCTGCACTTGTCCTTGTTGAACCTCATCAGGTTTCTTTTGGCCCAATCCTCCAATTTGTCTAGGTCACTCTGGACCCTATCCCTACCCTCCAGCGTATCTACCGCTCCCCCCAGCTTAGTGTCATTTGTGAACTTGCTGAGGGTGCAATTCATCCCATCGTCCAGATCATTAATGAGGATGTTGAACAAAACCGGCCCCAGGACCGACCCCTGGGGCACTCCGCTTGATACCGGCTGCCAACTAGACATGGAGCCATTGATCACTACCCGTTGAGCCCGACGATCTAGCCAGCTTTCTATCCACTTTATAGTCCATTCATCCAGCCCATACTTCTTTAACTTGCTGGCAAGAATACTGTGAGAGACCGTATCAAAAGCTTTGCTAAAGTCAAGATATATCACGTCCACCGCTTTCCCCCTATCCACTAAACACCTTTGCAGCGCTGAGGTGGAAGGAAGTCGCACCCACGAATGAGGGTGGAAGAGGCGAGCTGGAGGGATTTCAGACGCTTGATTCCTTCTGTGCCATCTCTTGCTGAAGGAAGGCGACTTGCCAGGGACCGTTCAAGCCGGGAGGCCAGTCTGCTCTGCCAGTCCGCTGCTGCCCCGATGCGGGTTTCCTGCACCTGCCTCTGGTGCATCTGGTATTGACCGCTGTCAGGGCCAGGAAAGCAGGTCAGCTGGGCCTCGGCGCTGATCCCTGCTGGCCTTAGTCGATTGGCAGGGAGGGCTGGACAGTTCACAGGGCCGGTTCCCCGCTGCACCAGCTTAACCCACCGGCTTTGGCAGGCGGGGAGGGAAAAGTTCTACACCAGCTGCCCAGCTCGGCCTGGCGAATCCACAGCTCCCAGGGCAGAGCCGGGAAGGGCTGAGACTGGGTGGAGCTGCTGCAGTGAGACCCCACTGCCTCCGGGGTCGACAGCCCCAGTTGCAAAGAGGGTGGTGGGGGGTGGGGATGGGAAGAAAAGGGGATGAGCCCCATCCAACGGGACCCCCGAGCAATAATGACCTAGCAATTCAAAGGAGCCCTTCGCCTGGAAGGGCCTCGCAGCCATTGCTGGGTGGGCCGTTGCTTCAGCCCATGCTGAAATGCAGCCACCTCTGGGGTGGGGTTCAACAGCTGTTTAACTTCTACACGATGGGTTTCCTGGGCGTTAAGGGCAGAAGGGCAGCTTGTCCCCCTGCCCTGGGACTGAACTGGAGCCAGCGCTCCCTAGAGGGGACAGGTCCCGTATCCCCCTTTGCAGGCAGTTCGGAGAATCCCTTGAATTCTGGATCCCAGCGGCATCAAATCAGGCCCTGCCCCCTCCCACAATGCTCATTGCCTCTTTTTAGTGGGGCCCAGGGAGCCGCCGACCCCCCGTGTACCCACCGAGGCTGTGAAGGGGCAGGACACGTGTTGCTGTTTAAGCAGGAGGCCCAAGGGGGTGTGGTTGGCTAATGCTGAGTGACCTTCCCCCCACGGGGTTCAGTAACCCTGGGGCTTCTGTCAGTCTGGGGGCAGGGCTGAGCGGGACGGGCGATGGTTATGCTGACCCGTGCTGCAGCCCCATCTTAACTGGAAGTGTAGACAGCCCCTGAGCCGCCGGAAACCTAGGTTCTAGTCCGGCCTGGTGCGTGATGTTGAGCACGTCGCTTCCCCCCCTCTCTGTGCCTCAGTTTCTCCAGTTATGAAACAGGGACAACCCTGACCTCCGTGGGAAATCTCTCTGAGCTCTACCGGCGGGCGGAGCTAGGGCTGGCGAGGATTAGCATTGGGTCGGTCACTCGGGTTTTGTACCGATGGGCTCGCCTGATGGAGGTACGGTTCTAGCGGGCGGAAGGCGCTGTGCGTTGACCCAGGGGACAGTCCGTTGCTTGACCACGCTTTGCTTCGGTATGAAATCGAGGGATGTGGCAGGCAGGAGGGTCGCTACAAGTCAGCGAGCAGCATACAGGAAGGAAGGGGCCAGCTGGTAAATTCTCTGTATGCTGACGGCGGCTCGCCACGTTACCGCTCGGAGAGCTTCTAGGCTGAGTTTAAAAATTACAGAACTTTGTACACGTCCCCACGGGCCAACCTATCAGTTTGCTCCAGTTCCTTAACTTGTTCGTTCCCTTTGCCTTGTCTAGGTGCTGCTCCGGGGCGGCAGCTCCCCAGGCAGGAGTGACAGAAGCCCCCTAAAAGGGGAGGGGCATGGCTCCCCTGACACCCCCCCCGTTCCAGCACCCCTGTCCCTAGTCTGTACTAAGCATGTCTTGAGACTGAAAAGTTTTCTACCTGCTTCTGCCAGGGTATGGTGGGATGTCGCTTAGCTTGTGAGCAGAATACCTGGGGCCAGGATAAGCCAGGTGAGTTCTTATACCCGCCAGGCGTTTGTATGATGCGGTCCATGCTGCCAGGCAGGTGTTGGCTAACGGTTTTCCTACTGATCTATCGGGGCGCTGCATTCGGGGGGCACCGGGCTAGCAGGACAGGCACGCGGGCTGCCGCCGGACCATCTAGTCCTGCCTGTCGAGAGCCGTCCATTGCCGTGGGCTGGGGTAGCATCCCCTGGCTGTTGCTGCCGGGGGCTCTGACACCCTCGCCCCCCGTTGTGTCGCAAGGGGAGACGGGCAAACAACGTGAGCGGCTTGGACCCTGCTTTCCCCAGGAGCCTGCTGTGAATGGCAGGAACTGCCACCGCTCGGCCAGTGCCAGCCGCGGGAGCTGTCGGGTGATGCGGTGGTGTTTTCTGAGCATGTACAGGCCGGCCCCACAATCCTTTGCTTGTGCTCCACAGCACAGCCCCCCCACGTGTTCCCAGGAAATCGAGCGGCAGCAGTAAATCAGGCCCGGCTGGTTGGTTTCCTCTTTGGGGAGGTTTTTTCTGCTGTTGTGGGACATCTGAGCTTCGGGATCTTGGGGAAAGGGGTGAATAAGGCGTCGGTGGTGCGGCAGGACACCTGGGTTCAATGCCCATCTCTGCCACAGGCTGCCTGCGTGGCCTTGGGTGAGTCACTTCCCCTTCCTGGGCCTCAGTGTTCCCATCTGTAAAATGGGCAGAATAACCCATTAGACTGTGAGCTCGCTGGGGCCGCCTCTTGCACTGTCTGTGCAGTGCCTGGTGCAATAGGGCCCCAATTTCTACCGTAATGCATGTAATAATTGCTCACCAGTAACCCCAGCCCTAGCCCTGTTTCTCACCCTGTGTCCCTGATCTCAGCCGCACCTTCTAGGTGCCACAGTAACACACCTAACAGTAACAGCTTTGAGCAGCGCGGCTCTGGAGCTGATTCACTCCTAGGATGCCCCAAAGAGGGGGCATTTGTCATCTGTCTCACAGACGCACCGAGGAGCCCTGGTCACAGACCAGGACCCCGGCACCTCCCCCACCGATATCACGATACCTGCATGCAGACAGGTAGGAAACTCGGGTTCATTTCAGTCATTTTTTGCTAAGAGGATTCAGTTTAGAAGTTCCCCTGCCTTCTCGTTCAGGGCCAGATCCCCAGCTGGTGCCGATCAGAGTCGCTCCGCCGGCGCTGACAGAGCCGTGCTGATCCCCCCCCCCCCACCACCACCAGGTGAGAATTTACCCAGAAAGTCGGATACTGTGGGTTTCGTTCCCTGGCCCATGTTCCGGTTCGATCCAGCCAGCACGGTAACAACCCCAAGGAGCTGCTTCCCCCACATCCTGCCTTTCTCGGCTGTGGTTCAAAGCCCCCGTACAGACACCGGCAGATCAGCGCCTGCTCTCCACTGTGCCCAGAGGTGAGACTAGCTGGGACGGCGCTTGGCAGGTGGCGGCGGCGCCGTAGACGGCAGCTCGCTCTCTCCCCGGCCTGCCTTTCATTGCCCCCGTTGCCCTGGCAATGTTTTGACTTCTCTGAAGGGGGTCTCCTGCTGCCGCTGCAATGTTTGTACACAATCCCCGGCATCGGGGTCTTTAATGAGGCCAGCGCTGGCTGCTTTCCCAGGGCCCAGATTAATAGAACGCTCGCCCGCCGAGCTGGCTGGTGGGGGCCCAGGGACGGGAAAGGGTGCCGGGGACCCCCGGGAGTAGGCTGGCCACTGTGAGGGCGCACGGTGCAACCCCCTGCCATTCTGGCTCCCGCACCTGCACGTCCCAGCTGGGCCTGTGACCCTGGTAGGCTGCTGGGGCTACGGGTCCCCCTGCGGTGTCTAAACACACGCTGGATGGCCCGAGGGAGTTCAAGACAAGTTGGTCAGGTTTCCGCCAGCCAGGCAGTCGTCCATCGCCCCCTAGCCGGGGGCTCCAAGCCACAAGCCGCTCTGTGGATATTTATATGCTCGGGGCCAGATCCCCAGCGGGTGTGAATGGGCGTCGCTCCATTGGAGTCAATGGGGCCAGATCCCCAGCGGGTGTGAATGGGCATCGCTCCATTGGAGTCAATGGGGCTAGATCCCCAGCAGGGGTGAATGGGCGTCGCTCCACTGGAGTCAATGTGGCCAGATCCCCAGTGGGTGTGAATGGGCGTCGCTCCACTGGAGTCAATGGGGCCAGATCCCCAGCGGGGGTGAATGGGCCATAGCTCCATCGGAGTTAATGGGGCCAGATCCCCAGCGGGGGTGAATGGGCGTCGCTCCATTGGAGTCAATGGGGCCAGATCCCCAGCGGGTGTGAATGGGCATCGCTCCATCGGAGTCAATGGGGCCAGATCCCCAGCGGGTGTGAATGGGCGTCGCTCCATTGGAGTCAATGGGGCCAGATCCCACATGGGTTCACATGTTCTCCCCCCCATCTCTGAATCAGCCCCTTCCAGTCCCAGTTCCAGCAGGGGAACTCCCGGAGCAATTCCCGCCCTCGGGGGTATAATTAACTCCAGGGCCTGGAGCGTGAGATTGGCCTTTGGCCCCCAGCCTCCCTGCAAACCCAGCCAGGTGTGACTTTTCGAGCCCCGGCGTGACATGCTGCGGGGTGTTACCAGGCTGTGGCAGGCGAATGGGATGGGGAGGGGGGTGGACCCCAGGGAGGGTTTCCCGAGACAACAGGTCCATGTGTCCAGGTGTGAAAAAGTGTGTCTCCCGTTCAGCTGCGCTTCCCGGGGGGCTGCTGTTCACACCCAGAGGGCACAGGCAGGACCTACAGCCCCTGCTGGTTCTCGCACCTTCCCTGCTGCCTGTGGGATGCTCCGACGCCTCGGCCGCCAAACGGAGACTCCTGGGAAACCCATTAGCCCCAGGAGGGCCCCTGGCAGTGGGGAGGGTCTGTTTCAAACTCAGCGCTAGGGACGGATGGGCCCAAGCCTCCAAACATTATTGGAGCGTTTTTACTGGTGGCGGAAATCAATTTAGTTCCACTGGAGTCCATGGGGCCGGGCCCCCAGCTGGTGTCAATGGGCATCTTTCCATTGGGGTCAATGGGGCCAGATCCCCGGCTGGGATCAATGGGCATCTCTCCATTGGGGTCAATGGGGCCAGATCCCCGGCTGGGATCAATGGGCGTCTCTCCATTGGGGTCAATGGGGCCAGATCCCCAGCTGGGGTCAATGGGCATCTCTCCATTGGGGTCAATGGGGCCAGATCCCCAGCTGGGGTCAATGGGCGTCTCTCCATTGGGGTCAATGGGGCCAGATCCCCGGCTGGGGTCAATGGGCATCTCTCCATTGGGGTCAATGGGGCCAGATCCCCGGCTGGGGTCAATGGGCATCTCTCCATTGGGGTCAATGGGGCCAGATCCCCAGCTGGGGTCAATGGGCATCTCTCCATTGGAGTCAGTGGGGCCAGATCCCCGGCTGGGATCAATGGGCATCTCTCCATTGGGGTCAATGGGGCCAGTTCCCCGGCTGGGGTCAATGGGCGTCTCTCCATTGGCCTTTGCAGCCAGGAGAATTTCCAAGTGTTCGTGCAGGAGGTTAAGGGTGCACAGTGGGGCTGCCTGGCAGGGATGCAGTCGGGGTTTAGGGTGCACGGGGGGGCTGCCTGGCAGAGATCCGATTGGGGTTTAGGGTGCACAGGGGGCTCCATGGCGGGGATGAGATCGGGGCTGGGGTGCACGGGGAGCTGCATGGCGGGGATGCGATCGGGGCTGGGGTGCACAGGGGGCTGCATGGCGCGGATGCGATCGCGGTTTGGGGTGCACGGGGGGGCTGCATGGCGGGAATGAGATCGGGGTTTGGGATGCACAGGGGGCTGCATGGTGGGGATGCGATCGGGGCTGGGGTGCATGGGGGGCTGCATGGAGGGGATGTGATCGGGGTTTGGGGTGCATGGGGGTCTGGATAGCGGGGATGCGATCAGGGCTGGGGTGCACAGGGGGCTGCATGGTGGGGATGCGCTCAGGGCTGGGGTGCACAGGGGGCTGCATGGCGGGGATGCGATCGGGGCTGGGGTGCACGGGGGGCTGCATGGCAGGGATGCGATCGGGGTTTGGGGTGCACGGGGGGCTGCATGGCAGGGATGCGATCGGGGTTTGGGGTGCATGGGGGGGAGCGGTGTCTGATGTTGTAATTAACACCATTTAGATTCCAAAAGGAAGTGGCCCCAGCACGCCGGCCGTGCCCGCGCTGCTGAAGGAATCCCCGGTGTTTTAACACTGCCAGGAAGCTGTTTCATTCCTGCCGCTGTGCAGGGGCTCCCGGGCGGCCGGGGAGCCAGAGGGGACCGAGATCTGCGCGAGGAAACCCAGCCAGGAGGTGGAGGGGGTTTGGTGAGCTACGAGTCACTGGGCTACTTGGCCCCTTGGACATTTCAAGCCCTTGGGACAGATCCCAGCCCCTCCTGCTCCATTGGTTTGGTTTCTTACCCAAGTCAGTGGCCGTGACCCTGAGAGGGGCCGCCCCCTTTCTACTCATGCTGCGGTGGGAGCTGGGTGCCTCCCATGCCCGCGGAGGCCAGTGCCAGGGGGTGGTGCTCTGGGCCACGCAGGAGTGAAGCCCTGAGGTGCTCGGTGGGGGATGTGAAGCCGGGATTCTGCCCGGGAGGTGGCCACGGGGCTTGAGGGCGGAGCAGGTGGAGGGCAGAAAGCCAGTTTCACGCCGCCCATGGGGAAGCCGGAGAACGCCACCCTGGTGGGCTGATCGCACCAGGGCGGCGGGAGGGTGTGTGTGGGGGATACAGCGGACGCCTCCTTCCCCCTCCCTGCCCGTTCCTCGTTAGAATCATAGCGTTGACAACCTGCTGCAAGATCCCACCCTGAGCCACCTGTCACCAGGTGGCTGGCCCCACCCATCAGGCCTTGAAAGTGGCGAGGGGAGATCCGACCCACAGCAGCCTAGCTGCAAAAATATGTTCATCCTCCTTGACCAAAGGTCTGCCTTCCCCAGTTGCTTGCCTGCCCAGCCTACCCCAGATTGATGGCACCTGGGGGACTTAATGTGGAGACCCATTGACTGGAAGGGACCTTGAAAGGTCATTGAGTCCAGTCCCCTGCCTTCACAGCAGGACCAAGTACTGGCCCTGTCAGATTTTTGTCCCAGGTCCCTAAATGGTCCCCTCAAGGATTGAGCTTACAACGCTGGGTTTAGCAGGCCAATGCTCAAAGCACTGGGCTATCCTTCTTCCCCCCAGGGAAGGAGCCCAAACCCAGGCAAGGAGGAGATGGCCCCAGGGTTGGCTTTATCCGTATCTGGGACGAACAGGAGAGGAGGCACCTGAGGGTGGATTTTCAAGGTGTTTAATAATAGTAACCCCAAGCTCTTAGCAGCAGCTCCCAAAGGAGATCAGTATCACCCGGGAGGCCTCAGCTGGAGTCTGGTGTCCAGTTGTGGGCAGTGCACGTGAGGATCAATTGGAGGGATCAAAGGTCTAGCAAACCTGCCCTAGGAGGAAAGGTTAAAAAACCAGGGCCTGTTTAGTCTGGAGCAAAGCAGACTGAGGGGGGACCTGAGAACAGTCGTCAAATCCATTAAGGGCTGTTATAGAGAGGACGGGGGTCAGCTGTTCTCCATGTCCGCTGACAGCAGGACAAGATGTAACGGGCTTAATCTGCAGCGAGGGAGATTTAGGTGAGATATCAGGACAAACGTTCTAACTCTCCGGGGAGTGACGCTCCGGAACAGGCGTCCAAGAGAGGTGGTGGGATCCCCCTCCCGGGAGGTTTTTAAGAACAGCTGGACAAACCCCTGTCAGGGCTGGGCTAGGGTTACTCAGCACAGGGGGCTGGACGCGATCACCTCCCGAGATCCCTTCCGCCAGGACATATCTTTGATTAACCCTGTTTTCCAGCTGGGGAAACTGAGGCACGGACGGACTGGCCCGAGGTCACCCCACGCAGGCCAAGGAGAGAGCTGGCCGAGGCTAGCCCAGTGCTGTATCCACCAGGCAACGCTGCCTTCGGGCTCCTAAATCCCTTTACCCACCTGGCCCTTGGAGCGGGAGGAGGAGAAAGGAGATAGCGGGGACCAGCTTGAACTTGGCCCGCCGGTGCTTGCTAGTTAAAAGGGGGCGCAGAGTGGAGATGCCCAAGGGGAGGGAGGGGTGCCCAGGGAGCATGAGAAGGGGATGGGGGTGCGGCCGGCCCAGGGGCTGCATGATGTAGGCTCGCCGCGGCTGGGGATGGGCAGGCAGATGGTAGGTGTCTACCAGAAGCCAGCACCTCAGCCCGGAGGCCAATTCTAGCTCCATTCAGCAGCCCCGTCCCCACCGCTTTGGCCAGCTGCGGGACAATGGAGCACAAAGCCGGCTGCAGGCTGGGGCCAGGGGAGGTGACGCCGAAGCGAGCTTAGGACCTCCCCGCACCTCCCCCCCGGCTCTCCCCAAATAAAAACCTCTCCCTGCAACCGGACTAAACCGAGCTGCACCCGCTCGGGAGCCAGGCTCTGATTTCAACGCCCAGGGGTTCCCGGAGCGGAGGGGAAAGCTGACGACTGTGGGTCCTGCAGCCCCCTAACATTTCCGGGGTGCGGGGCCGGCACCTGTGAAATAAACACCCCCCCAAACTTCCGCCCTGGTGGAGTTTGCGGCCTATGCTGGTGCGGCAGGGCCTCTCTGGCTTTCTCTTCTGCTCAGGCCCTGGGAGCTGGGGGGAAGCCATGTTGCGATTTTTTTAACAACAGCTGTTGCTGCCTTAAGATGACCCCAAACCAGCCTGGAAGGGCGGCTTTTCCCTGGGACTTTAAAGGGAAAGTGGCCTGGGGAGGCCTTGTGCTTAAGCAATAAGGCAGGTGCCGGGGATTAGCATACAGCTGAAGCAGAAAGCACAAAGCTGGGCCGGAGGGCCTGCAACCAAGGAAATGGGGATAGCTCAGTGGTTTGAGCATTGGCCTGCTAAAGCCGGGGTTGTGAGTTCAATCCTTGAGGGGGCCACTTAGGGAACTGGGGTAAAAATCTGTCTGGGGGTTGGTCCTGCTTTGAGCAGGGGGTTGGACTAGATGGTCCCTTCCAACCCTGATATTGTCTGACTCTACTACTAAAGAAGAAAAAATGCAGGAGGGCCTAAAGAAAGGGGGTGGGGGTTGGCTCCCTCTATATCCTATAAAGGTTGACACGTTAGATGCCCCAAAGACTAAGATGGGCTGCAGCAAAGGGGGCTGTTAATAGATGGTCTGTGGGTTGGGGCATGGCAGGAGCGCAGCTGATTAAACAGGAGGATTGGGGAACAGGCAGCTCCTTGGGCCCCCTCCTCACATGCTGTAAACCAGTCACGGTTCACATAACCAGGAGGGGTGTGGTTTCTTTTCCAAGTGCTTTGTAGCCGTCCATTTCTCATCTGGATGAGATTGCGTGGTGCTGGGCAAATGCTCGCTGGGCGGGGTGTTGTCCTTACCCCAGCTTTTTAGAGGGGGAAACTGAGGCACAGAGCAGGCTTGTGACTCACGTCAACAAGGGAAGTCAGTGGCAGAGCTGGGGATAGAACCCAGGAGTCTTGATTCCCAGCCTGCCCTGCTCTAACCATTAGACCCCACTCTGATCCTAGAGCCAGAAATAGAACCCAGGATTCCTGAGTCCCAGTCCCCCATGCTCTAGGCACTGTTCCCAACGCCCCATGCTTCTGTTCCCTGTGTGTAAACCAGGGCTAATAATGCCCCTTTATCTCACAGGGGTGGTGTTATGATAAATTAATTAGTGTTTGGAAAGACCCAGAAAAAAGCCCAGGAGGAAATGAATAATTTTGTATTCAGGGTGGGTTTAGGATCAGGCCCGATAAATATGGGGCCACCTGTTGAATGGTGAGGATCAAAAGAATGACTGTCTAGCTGCCCATTCAGTGAGCCTTGTCCATCCAGTGCACTGAATGGAGGGCAGGGGGAGGGAACAGCATGCGATCATGTAAGTAAAGCCTTTCTCATAATGCAGATCTCCAAGGGTATGAATTAAGGTTGTTCCGGCATCCTTAACTCCAGCATGTCTTAATTTTGGAGGGCTTGGCTTTGCAGCCTTGGTGTTCTTTTAACATAGATTACTTTGGATGTAATAACAGAGATAATGACAGGCATGTGTTGTACCAATTCTGATGCCATTTAGGAACTCACTGGTGGCGCTGTGCTGCATAAGGAGACCCTGGAAGGAATTCAGCATGGTTATTTTCCTGATTCACCCCCAGGACCCTCCTAAGATCTAAGGGAGGCATTACAAAATACAGGTGAGGACAGGATTTTTGGGGGGGAGAGGGAAGGACCTGGAGAGATTATTTTTTACAAAATATGGGCGGGAAAGTGACACAGTGAGGCTGAAAAAATGTTGCTGGGAGAACTGAGAACAGAGCCCAGGCGTCCTGGTTCCCAGGTGCAGAACATTTTCAAAAGTGGCTGGTGGTTTTGGGTGCCTGAATTATTTATTATTATTATTTTATTACAGTGCCTAGGAGCCCCACTCAGGGACCAGGCCCGCATTGCGCCAGGTGCTGTACGTTTTTTATTGCCTGATCTTTCAGACGCGCTGGCCACACTCCCAGTTCCTGTTGATGTTCCCTGGGGATGTGGGTTCTCGGCACCTCTGATAGGTCTTTGGCTTCATAAGGAAATGTGGGGAGGGGAGAAGAGGCTGGACCACGTTCTAATACCATTATATAAAGCAGCCTTGTCTAGATCCTGTACCACTCCCGAAGGAGAGCACAGAACTCGGGTGGGTTCAGAGCGGGCCACCGGGAATGAGCAGGGGCCTGGAAAAACTCCCCCGAAGGGAGATTGAAAAAGACCCAGGATTGTTCCTGTAGAAAGGAGCTGCGCTAAATCTCTGTCCCACGGGGACTGGGGGAGAGAGAATGGAAATCAGGAACGTCTGCTCCCCTGTCTCATCACCCAAGGACAGGGGGACAGGCGGGGTGTGTGTGTGTGCGTGTGTGAGATTGATTGATTGATTCAAAACCAGAAACAGGAAATGCCTTCTTCCCACAAGGTACCATTAGCCTGTGGAACTCATGGCCACTGGAAGGCGCAGAGGCCAAGAATTTAAATGTCAAAAAGGGATCAACCATTTCTGTGGATAACAGGACTAGCCGGGGTTGTAAGAGTTAAAGCTGGAGGGCGATGGGGTAGGGTGGGGGGGCAGGTTTCTCCTTTCTCTGCAGCTCCCCTTTGCTCCGGCCTCCTGTAATTAATTCCCTGCCCCTGATAGCACCTGGGTCGTTCCTGATCTCGGCCTAGGGTCATTGGGCTCAATCAAGGGGGACCCCGGGGAAACTGAGGGGAGCTCTGGGCGAGGCCAGCCGAGGTGAGCTAACGGGCTCCCGGCCT
Organism: Malaclemys terrapin pileata; assembly: GCF_027887155.1. Taxonomy (NCBI): domain Eukaryota; kingdom Metazoa; phylum Chordata; order Testudines; family Emydidae; genus Malaclemys; species Malaclemys terrapin. The sequence goes on along the minus strand of NC_071524.1, from coordinate 15,384,064 downwards.
TCGGTTCTATGAAATGTTAGCACCAACCTTGGCAGAGAGATCCAGCCTCCTCCCCCAGCATTTCACCCCCTTTCTAACTCTCCGCGCCAGCTTGATTCCACCTTCCTGGGCTGCCTCGGGTGCTAGCTGCCGTCCGGGGAGGCCTGAGAGCGGGCTAGATGGGCCTCTTCCCGGATCCATTCCAGCTCAGGGGGTCACCAGTTGGGTGCCCCATTACCCCAGCGCCCAGCGGCTGCCTCTCTTCCCACCTGGCTCCTGCAGCCGAAGCAGGAGGGCCAAAGGGCCAGGGCAGTGGCCCAGACGTGGGCCCTGGGGCAGACACATCTCTGCCCTGTAGGCACCATAGCCGGGCAGGGTCACGCGTGGGGCGAGAGGGAAAATCCCAGAACCCACGAGCCCGGAGAGGCCGCAGGGGCCCCGGGCCAGTCCCAGCGGCTGCTGGGCTCACCCCCAGTCGCTCCGCTGGGGCGGGGGGTTGCCCCTGCCGGTGGGAAGGGGAAGGGGAGGGGGAGCGAAGGGGGCGGGCGCTGGCGAGCCGGGCCAGGCAACCCGACACCAGGCAGGGCCGGGCTTTAAAAGAGCCGCGGGCGGCAGGCGGCCGCTTCGTTCTCCGTGCGCTCCGCTCTGCCTTCCCCACCGCCTCCGCCGGCTCTGGGTACCACCGGGCGGGCACCCCCCGCTGCCTTCCCCCGCCCCGCGCGTACCGACCCCTCCCGGGGCGCGACCCCTCGGACTAAGCTGCCGCCCGCCGCCTCCTCGCCCCATGGCTCCCCTGCTCCTGGCCGGCGTCCTGGCCCTGCTCTGCGCACAGCTGGTGAGTGACTCCGGGCCCAGAGGGACCTCCCCGGGGGCAGCGCGCAGGGCAGGGGCGGTATCCATGGGGAAGGGGGGTCCGAATCTCTCCAAGGGGGGCAGCGCGCAGGGCTGGGGCAGTATGGTGGGGTGTGTGTGTGTGTGTGTGTGTCGGGATCTCTCCAAGGGGGGCAGCGCGCAGGGCAGGGGCGGTATCCATGGGGAAGGGGGGTCTGAATCTCTCCAAGGGGGGCAGGGCTGGGGCCGTATGGGGGGAGGGTCGCGAGCTCTCCAAGAGGGTCAGCGCGCAGCTCAGGGACGGTATGGAGGGAAAGGGGGGGGTCTGAATCTCTCCAAGGGGGACAGCGCGCAGAGCGGGGACGGTATGGGGGGGCTCGGGATCTCTGCAAGGTGGCAGCGCTCAGAGCAGGGACGGTATGGGGGGGTGTCGGGATCTCTGCAAGGGGCAGCGCGCAGAACAGGGACGGTATGGGGGGGGGGGGTCGGGATCTCTGCAAGGGGGCAGCGCGCAGGGCAGGATCGGGATCTCTCCAAGTAGGGTGACCAGACAGCAAGTGTGAAAAATCAGGACAGGGGGTGGGGGATAATAGGACCCTATATAAGAAAAAGACCCAAATATTGGGACTGTCCCTATAAGATCGGGACATCTGGTCACCCTATCTCCAAGGGGGGCAGGGCAGGGGCGGTATGGGGGGGGGGCGTGTTGAGATCTCTCCAAGGGGGGCAGCGCGCAGGGCAGGGGCGGTATGGGGGGGGTGTTGGGATCTCTCCAAGGGGGGCAGCGCGCAGGGCAGAGGCGGTATCCGGGGGGTCGGGATCTCTCCAAAGGGGCTGCGCATAGGGGCACAAGGAGTGGGGACCTGGACTGTTCCAAGGGGGGCTGTGCACGCCATGGGGTGGGAGTGGGGGATGACGACCGTGACCTCTCCAAGGGGTTAGCACCTGGGGGAGGAGAGGGGGGGGATCGGTGACCGCTCCATGGGGGGGCTGGGCGGGGGGTGGGGAGTTGGGAAGGGGGGTTGCTGAGTTGGGCGTGTGGCTGGGGGAGTCTGCTCCAAGGGGGACACGTCGCGGGGGGGGGGGGGGGCGGAGAGGAATCGGGACCTTTCTCCGAGAGCGCCGTGCCCTGCGGGGCGCGGACACAGGGACCTCTCCAAGGGGGGCTGCGCTCTGGGGCGGGGAACCGGGACCTCTCCAAGGGGGGCTGCGCTCTGGGCAGGGCTGGCGGCTCGGGAGCTCCCTCCACCAGCCCCACGCGCTTACCTGTGTGGGGGTGGGGGGCTTCTCTGCGCGCTGACCTGGGGGGGATCGGGGAGGGGTCAGGTGACCGGGCTCACCCCGGGGGTCCCCGCACGCAGGGTAGACTGGCAGGACCCCAGGAAGAGTTCACGCACTGGGGAGGGTCTGTGGAAAACGGGGCCCCTCTCTCGGGGAGGCCCTTGGTGCGGGGGTGGGGTGGGGGGCGGGGATGACCCATGTCGGCGGGTGGGAGTTAAAGAAGGGAACCTCTGGGGGCGGCTTTGCCCAGGGAAGGGGGCGGTTCCAGGCTGCGGGGGAGGGAGGGAGATAAACTATGCCCTGGGGGTGGTGGGAGTACAGGATCCAGGGGGCTGGGTGTCCTGGGGGGGGGGGGTGTTGCATGGTCCAGGGGGTGGCTTTGCTCCTGGGGGAGGTGGGGTTACTTGTGCCCTGGGTGGGGGTGACAGGGTTGGAGTGGGGGGAGTTTCTCTGGAGAGGGAGATTAACCCTGGGCTGTGAGAGGCAGGGGGTGGGGAGGGGGATATCTAGAGGGGGGGATGAAAGGGTTTGTGCCCTGGGAAGCAAAGGCTGTGAGTTGGGGGGGGGTGCAAACTATGGAGGGGAGGCCAGGGGGCTTGGAGTTGCCATGTGGGGATTTCACCCTAGGGAGGGCCAGGGGGCTTCTGGGCACAGTCTCTGGGGGTCGGACTGTGGGTTGGGGGATCTCTGGGGTGGGGCTGTGTGATATGGGGCACGGGCTGGAGATCTCTGGGGTGGGGGCTGTGTGATCGGGGGCACAGGTTGTGGGTTGAGGGAATCTCTGGGGTGGGGGCTGTGTGATCGGGGGCACGGGCTGTGGGTTGGGGGATCTCTGGGGTGGGGGCTGTGTGATCGGGGGCACGGGCTGTGGGTTCGGGGAATCTCTGGGGTGGGGGCTGTGTGATCGGGGGCATGGGCTGTGGGTTGGGGGATCTCTGGGGTGGGGGCTGTGTGATCGGGGGCATGGGCTGTGGGTTGGGGGATCTCTGGGGTGGGGGCTGTGTGATTGGGGGCACGGGCTGTGGGTTGAGGGATCTCTGGCATGGGGGCTGTGTGATCGGGGGCACGGGCTGTGGGTTCGGGGAATCTCTGGGGTGGGGGCTGTGTGATCGGGGGCATGGGCTGTGGGTTGGGGGATCTCTGGGGTGGGGGCTGTGTGATCGGGGGCATGGGCTGTGGGTTGGGGGATCTCTGGGGTGGGGGCTGTGTGATTGGGGGCACAGGTTGTGGGTTGAGGGATCTCTGGGGTGGGGGCTGTGTGATCGGGGGCACGGGCTGTGGGTTGAGGGATCTCTGGGGTGGGGGCTGTGTGATCGGGGGCACAGGTTGTGGGTTGAGGGATCTCTGGGGTGGGGGCTGTGTGATTGGGGGCACGGGCTGTGGGTTGGGGGAATCTCTGGGGTGGGGGCTGTGCGATCGGGGGCACGGGCTGTGGGTTGGGGGAATCTCTGGGGTGGGGGCTGCATGCCGGAGGGTTGGGCTGTGGGTTGGGGATACGTGCTGGAAACGCAGACTGTGGGCTGGGGGGATCTCTGGGGTGGGCAGCAGTTAGCGGGGAGGGTCGGGGTGGGGGGATCTCCAGGGGGAGGCTGGCAGGGTCCCATGCTAACCCCCCCCCTCTGTCCCGCAGGCCCAGCCGGCTGGGGTGTTCGAGCTCCAGGTGCACTCGTTCCGCAGCAGTGCCCGCAGCCTGTGCCCCAGCGCCAGGCCCTGCCGCCTCTTCTTCCGCGTCTGCCTCAAGCATGCCCAGGCGGTCGTGTCCCCCGAGCCCCCCTGCACCTTCGGGGCCGCCCTGAGCGACATGGTCCCTGCCGACCGCAATGCTGTGGCCACCAGCGCGCCCATCCACGTGCCCTTCCACTTCAAGTGGCCGGTGAGAGCCCCCCCCCAGTGCCCTCCCCCCATATTACACCCCTCCCCCAATAATGCACCCCATAATAACCCCGTTATACACCCCCTACCAAAATAATACACCTACATTAGATACCCCCTCATCCCACACCCTTCTCCATAGTATACCCCGTTATACTCCCCTCCCCCAGTAATTCACTCCCATTAAACTCCCACCTCCCCCAGCCCTCTCCCCCAAGAACATAAGAACGTCCAGACTGGGGTCCATCTAGCCCAGTGTCCTGTCTTCCGACAGTGGCCAGTGGCAGATGTTCAAAGGGAGTGAACAGAGCAGGGCAATTATCGAGTGATCCATTCCCTGTCGTCCAGTCCCGGCTTCTGGCAGTTGGAAGTTCAGGGATCTGGAGCATGGGGTTGCATCCCTGACCCTTTTGGCTAATAGCCATTGATGGACCTGTCCTCCAGCAACTTATCTAAATGTTATCTTGAACTGTTGGCCTTCACAACATCCCCTGGCAAGGAGTTCCACAGGTTGACTGTGCGTTGTGTGAAGAAATACTTCCTTTGGTTTGTTTTAAACCTGCTGCCATTAATTTCACTGGGTGACCCCTCCTTCTTGTGTGATGTGAAGTGGTAAATAACACTTTCCCTAGTCACTTTCTCCGCACCAGTCATGATTTTATAGACCCCTCTCATATCCCCCCCTCAGGCGTTTCTTTTCCAAGCGGAAGAGTCCAAGGCTTTTTAATCTCTCCTCATATGGAAGCTGCTTCATCCCCCTCATCATTTCTGTTGCCCTTCCCTGCACCTTTTCCAATTCTAATATATCTTTTTTGAGATGGGGTGACCAGAACTGTGCACAGTATTCAAGATGTGGGCGTACCATGGATATAGAGAGAGGCAATGTGATATTTTCTATCTTATTATCTGTCCCTTTCCTACTGGTTCCCCACATTCTGTTCGCTTTTTTCACTGCCGCTGCACATTGAGTGGATGTTTTCAGAGAACTCTCCACAATGACTCCAAGATCTCTTTCTGGAGTGGTGACAGCTAATTTAGACCCCATCCTTCTGTATATATAGTTGGGATTATGTTTTCCAAGGTGCATTACTTTGCATTTATCAACATTGAATTTCATCTGCCATTTTGTTGTCCAGTCACCCAGTTTTGTGAGATCCCTTTGTAACTCTTCGCAGTCTGCTCTCGACTTAACTATCTTGAGTAGTTTTGTATCAGCTGTAAATTTTGCCACCTCACTGTTCATTCCTTTTTCCAGATCATTTATGAATATGTTGAACAGCACTGGGCCCAGACAGATCCTTTGGGGACCCCGCTATTTACCTCTCTCTACTGTGGAAACTGACCATTTATTCCCACACTTTGTTTCCTATCTTTTAACCAGTTACTGATCCAGGAGAGGACCTTCCCTCTTATCCCATGCTTAACCGCCCTTGGGGAGGGACCTTGTCAAAGGCTTTGTGAAAGTCCAAGTACACTATATCCACTGGATCACCTTTGTTCACATAATTACTGACCCCCCTCAAAGAATTCTAATAGATTGGTGAGGCGTGATTTCCCGTTACAAAAGCTGTGTTGACTCTTCCCCAATGTGGCGGGTTCATCTGTGTCTGATAATGCTGTTCTTTACTCTAGTTTCAACCAGTCTGCCTGGTACTGAAGTCAGGCTTACAGGCCTGTAATTGCCAGGATCGCCTCGGGAGTCTTTTTTGTTTTTTAAATCAGTGTTACGTTCGCTTCCCTCCAGTAGTCTGGTACAGAGACTGATTTAAGTGATAGGTTTTGTACTACGGTTAGCAGTTCTCCTGTTTCACATTTGAGTTCCTTCACAACTCTTAGGTGAATACCACCTGGTCCTGGTGACTTATTACCATTTAATTTATCGATTTGTTCCAAAACCTCCTCTATCGACACCTCAATCTGGGACCGTTCCTCAGATTTGTCACCTAAAAATAATGGCTCAGGTGTGGGAATCTGCCTCGCATTCTCGGCAGTGGTGACCAATGCGCAGCATTCATTTAGTTTCTCCGCAAGGGCCTCGTCGTCTTTAAGTGCTCCTTGAGCACCTCAACCGTCCAGTGGCCCCAATGACCGTTTAGCAGCTTCCTGTTTCTGAGCTACTTAAAAATGTTCGCTGTTAGTTTTTGTGTCCTTAGCTAGTTGCGCTTCAAGTTCTCTTTTGGCCTGCCTGCCTCATAGTTTTTCCACTTGACTTGCCAGAGTTTGTCCCTTTCTATTTTCCTCACTAGGATTTGACTTCTAATTTTTAAAGGATGCCTTTTTGCCTCCAACCGCCTCTTTTACTCCACTGTTTAGCTAGGGTGGCATTTTTTTGGTCCTCTTGCTGCATTTTTTATTTGGGGGGTATACATTTAGTTTGAGCCTCTATTGGGGTGTTTTTAAATAGTCTCCTTGCAGCTTGCAGGCATTTCACTCTTGTGACTGTTCCTCTTAATTTCTCTTTAACTCGTTTTCTCAATTTTGTGTCGTTCTCCTTTTTTTGGACGTTAAATGCTACTGTGGTGGATTTCGTTGGTATTTGGCTGCTAAATTTAATTATGTTATGGTCACTATTACCGAGCGGTTCATCCGTATTCACCCTTTGGACCAGATCCTGTGCACCACTTAGGACTAAATCAAGAATGGCCTCTTCCCTTGTGAGTTCCAGGACTAGCTACTCCAAGAAGTCGTCATTAATGGTGTCTAGAAATCTTATCTCAGCATCCCGCTCTGAGCTGACATGTACCCAGTCACTATGGGGATAGTTGAAGTCCCCCGTTATTATTGAGTTTTCGGCCTTTGTAGCCTCTCTAATCACTGTCCCCATCCTGGCCAGGTGATCGGTACGATATTCCTACTGCTAGACACTTACTAGTCAAGCCTGGAATTTCTATCCATAGAGATTCTATGGTACAGTTTGATTCATTTAAGATTTTTACTTTGTGCTTTATACGGCCATTCCCCCACCAGCACCACCTGCTCGGTCCTTCTGATATATTTTGTACCCTGGTATTATTGTGTCCCAGTGACTATCCTCATTCCACCCAGTTTCCATGATGTCTATTATATTCATATCCTCACTTAATACCAGGCACTCTGGTTCACCCCACATAGCATTGAGACTGCTAGCATTTGTAGATAAGAACTTGTCCATTTTGTCAGTATCCGATGCTTGCCTTCATGGGCTATTTAAACCGGACTTTTTGACACCTGACTGCATCTCGCTAGCTCCTACTTGTATGTTACCAACTTCTTTCCTATCCCCTTTACTACAGAGTTCCCCTTTTAATAAATCCTTCCCCGCGTGATGTTTCTGCCCAAACCCGGTGATCCTCTGTTCCTGTCGGCTTTCCCCCAGGCCTGAGTTTTAAAAACTTCCCTCTGACCTTTTAAATTGTGCATGCCAGCAACCCGGGTTCTGGTTTGGTTTGGGTGGAGCCCATCCTTCCTCTCTAGGCGTCTCCTTTCCCAAAAGGTTCCCCCCCCTTCCCAGTGCTTAATTTGTAATGAACGAGGTGCCAGGATTCAAGGAATTTTTTTACATTCATAACTGATGCGCCAAGCCCAGAGGTGCCGGGGCTATGAACTGCCAAGCCTAGATCATTTAACCAGATAGCAAGTGTGAAAAATTGGGACAGGAGGACGGGGGGTAATAGGTGCCTATGTGAGAAAAAGACCCCAAAATCGGGACTGTCCCTGTAAAATCGGGACATCTGGTCACCCTAAGCCTAAAGGTGCCAGGCTATGAACTACCAAGCCCAGAGGAGCCCTGGCAAGCCCTGGCACAAATTTAAGTTGCCAGTCCCTAATAAACCTAAGTCCTTCCTCCCTACGCCATCGTCTCATCGACGCATTGAGGCCCTGCAGTCCTGCCTGTCTGTCTGGCCCCGTGTGTGGAACTGGAAGCATTTCAGTGAATGCTACCATGGAGGTCCTGGACTTTAATCTCTTACCTAACAGCCTAAATTTGGCCTCCAGGACCTCTCTCCTATCCTTCCCTATGTCATTGGTAGCTACATGTATCATGACCACCGGCTCCTCCCCAGCACTGCACGCAAGACTGTGTAGATAGCTTGAGAGATCTGTAACCTTCGCACCTGGCAGGCAATTCGCCGGCCGGTTCTCCTGGTCATCACAAACCCAGCTATTAAAACAAAAGGAAGTCTTTTTTCCCACACAACGCACAACCTGTGGAACTCCTTGCCAGGGGATGTTGTGAAGACTATAGCAGGGTTCAAAAAGAACTAGATAAGTTCCTGGAGGATAAGTCCAACAATGGCCAGGATGGGCAGGGATGGTGTCCCTAACCTCTGTTTGCCAGACGCTGGGCAACAGGGGATGGATCACTTAATGATCACCTGTTCTGTTCATTCCCTCTGGGGCACCTGGCATTGGCCACTGTCGGGAGACAGGATACTGGGCTAGATGGATCTTTAGTCTGACCCAGTCCGGCCGTTCGTATGTTACTGTATCCATATTTCTACCGATCGCCTCCCCCATCGCTATGACCTGTCTCTTCCTAACAACTGGGGTCCCCTCCCACGGAGGGGGTGTCTCAGCCTGAGAGGAGAACCATGATACTATCTGGAAGGAGGGTCCCAATGATGAGATTGTTTCCTTCTGCCCCAGCCTGATGTTCCCCTTCCCCGAGACTTCCCCCTCCTCAGCAGCACGGGGCTGTCAGACAGGGTGGAACCCGCTCTGCTGTGTCCCCAAAAGTCTCCTCTCCGTACCCCTCTTTCTCCCTCAGCTCCTCTGGTTCACCCACTGTGGTCTCCAGAGCCCGCACTCGGTCTCTGCTGGCCCCGAATGCCCACGTAACACCCCCGGCCCACGCGGCAGGTAACGGCACAGGCCGTGTTCAGGGCTATGAACTGGGGAGCCCCCACTCTGCTCGGGACGCCTGCCTGCAGTATTTTTACTCTAGCAGGGATTTTTGGGGGGAAGAGGGGGGTGTTATTGGCCCAAGCTTAGAGCCTGTTCATTAGGTGTGTCTGCCTCTCCCACTCCCTTGCCAAACTCCTCTGGTCGCCGCTCCTCTGGGGAGCTGGGTTGGTGACCCCCTGTTTGCCCTGAGTTCACCCCGCCCCCTGCGTCAAGGGCTCCCAGAGGGATCAGGGCTCAAGAGATGATGGGCCAGAGCCTCGTGTGGGAGCTCTCCGCCTAGCCGGTCGCTTGGGTCAGCACAGCCCCCATAACAGGCCCCACGATACTCTTTTTCATACACCCCCCTTCCTCCAGCTCCTGCCCCAATAATCCACCTCCTTCTCCAGTAATACACCCCAATAACCCCCCCGCTCCAATTACTATATTCCACTCCCATTGTACATCCCTTGGATCCCTCTCCGCCAGCACCACCCCCAGAATATCTCCCCCTCAGGGCCCTCCCCGCATAATACAGCCCACCCCCTGCAATTATACAGTGACTCAGAGCCATTCTGGGTTGCTTGGTAAACTGGGCACAAGCAAACAGCGGACTTTTTTTTTTTAAACACGGCTAAATGTCAGCGGAGACACCTAGGCACTAAGCCTGTCGGCCGTATGGACAGGCTGGGGGGCTCTCTCCTGGGAAGCCGGACCCTGAAAAAGACCCGGGGGGTCATGGTGGAGAATCAGCGGAACACGAGCTCCCAGTGCGATGCCGGGGCCAAAAAACCTAGTGTGATCCTGGGATGTATAAATGAGACTCTCGCGTAGGAGCAGAGAGGTTATTTCTGTGTTTGGCCCTGGGGCGACTGCGGTTGGGATCCTGTGTCCGGTTCTGGTGCCCACTGTTCAAGGAGGATGTTGATGAATCGGAGCGGGGTCAGAGAAGAGCCACGAGAATGATCAGAGGGTTAGAAAACCTGCCTGGTAGCGAGAGACTCCAGGAGCTCGATCTATTTCGCTTGGCTAAAGACGGTGACTGGATCCCAGGCTGTCAGCATCTGCCCAGGGAACAAATATTTAATCCAGGGCTCTTCAGTCTAGCAGAGAAAGGGCTAACCCAAGCCAGCACCTGGGAGCTGCCGCTGGACGAATTCAGAGGGGAAAGGAGGTGTCCGTGTTTAACAGGGAGGGTAATTAACCACAGGAGCAACTGGCCGAGGGGCGCGGTGGATTCTCCGGCACTGAGCGTTTTAAAATGCAGACAGGATGATCCGCTAACAGCTCTGCTCCGGGAATGATTCCTGGGCAGGTCTGTGGCCTGTGCGGTCCAGGGGGTCAGACTAGATGATCATAATGGGCCCTTCTGAGTTTATCATTTTATTCATCGTTCCCCTCCCCCAGGTAAGACGTGCCCAGTGTCCCCCTCCTCCCAGTGTCCCCAGTTAGGCACCCCCAGGGCAGCCTTCTGTTTCCCCCACCCCAGTCCTTCCCCTATTGTGCACCCCCCCTCCAGGCTCCTCCTCCTTAGCCCCATGCTCCTCCCCCTCCCCATCCCTGGCACCATCCCATCTCTGTCCCGGGCCGCCCCTCTCCACCCCACCCCCTCACGCTCTCTGCTCTCTCTCCGCTCCAGGGCACCTTCTCCCTCATCATCGAGACGTGGAGAGCCGAGGCTGGCGAGCCGTCCACAGGTGAGCGATACGCCAGCCGCCCACCAGGGGGCGCTGCAGGGTTCGGGGGTGTGGGCAGCCCCATCTTTGGAGAGCTTTGTTTTTTGGGGGAGGGGGGGCACTGCCAGGCTCACACAGAACTTGCACCCTGACTGATGGGACACCCTCCCCCTCTCCAGTCCTGCACCTCGTGGTCTGCCCATCCCACCCACCCCCAACCCAGTAGGGCCAGATGCCAACACTGGCCCCATGGCAGATCACATCATGAACCCCTATAGCTCCGCCCCCCACATCGTGAGTCTGACTCCCTAAGGGACAGCAAGGACCCCCCTTCTCCAGAGAAGCAGGGTGGCAGTGGGGGGGTCCTGGTACTTACCTCTGCAACCAGGGCGTCTCTGCTTGGCGGGGTGGGGGAGGCACTGGACCTGATGCACTGTGCCCCTCCTGCCCCAGGCAGAGCTCCCTGCTGGGGTGAGGCTAGCACGGTGGAGTAGGGGGGCTGGCAATAAAAAGCCCTCTCAGATTGCTTTAGGCAGCTCACCCCTCTCAGAGCAATGGGTTCAGGCTCTCGGCAGACCCAGGCAGCGTCACTGCGTCGGTCACGCTCGGGACAGCTCACCCCTCTCAGAGCAATGGGTTCAGGCTCTCGGCAGACCCAGGCAGCGTCACTGCGTCGGTCACGCTCGGGACAGCTCACCCCTCTCGGAGCAATGGGTTCAGGCTCTCGGCAGACCCAGGCAGCGTCACTGCGTCGGTCACACACGGGACAGCTCACCCCTCTCGGAGCAATGGGTTCGGGCTCTCGGCAGACCCAGGCAGCGTCACTGCGTCGGTCACGCTCGGGACAGCTCACCCCTCTCGGAGCAATGGGTTCAGGCTCTCGGCAGACCCAGGCAGCGTCACTGCGTCGGTCACGCTCGGGACAGCTCACCCCTCTCGGAGCAATGGGTTCGGGCTCTCGGCAGACCCAGGCAGCGTCACTGCGTCGGTCACGCTCGGGACAGCTCACCCCTCTCGGAGCAATGGGTTCGGGCTCTCGGCAGACCCAGGCAGCGTCACTGCGTCGGTCACGCTCGGGACAGCTCACCCCTCTCGGAGCAATGGGTTCAGGCTCTCGGCAGACCCAGGCAGCGTCACTGCGTCGGTCACGCTCGGGACAGCTCACCCCTCTCAGAGCAATGGGTTCAGGCTCTCGGCAGACCCAGACAGCGTCACTGCGTCGGTCACACACGGGACAGCTCACCCCTCTCAGAGCAATGGGTTCAGGCTCTCGGCAGACCCAGGCAGCGTCACTGCGTCGGTCACACACGGGACAGCTCACCCCTCTCGGAGCAATGGGTTCAGGCTCTCGGCAGACCCAGGCAGCGTCACTGCGTCGGTCACGCTCGGGACAGCTCACCCCTCTCGGAGCAATGGGTTCGGGCTCTCGGCAGACCCAGGCAGCGTCACTGCGTCGGTCACGCTCGGGACAGCTCACCCCTCTCGGAGCAATGGGTTCAGGCTCTCGGCAGACCCAGGCAGCGTCACTGCGTCGGTCACGCTCGGGACAGCTCACCCCTCTCGGAGCAATGGGTTCAGGCTCTCGGCAGACCCAGGCAGCGTCACTGCGTCGGTCACGCTCGGGACAGCTCACCCCTCTCGGAGCAATGGGTTCGGGCTCTCGGCAGACCCAGGCAGCGTCACTGCGTCGGTCACGCTCGGGACAGCTCACCCCTCTCGGAGCAATGGGTTCGGGCTCTCGGCAGACCCAGGCAGCGTCACTGCGTCGGTCACACACGGGACAGCTCACCCCTCTCGGAGCAATGGGTTCAGGCTCTCGGCAGACCCAGGCAGCGTCACTGCGTCGGTCACACTCGGGACAGCTCACCCCTCTCGGAGCAATGGGTTCGGGCTCTCGGCAGACCCAGGCAGCGTCACTGCGTCAGTCACGCTCGGGACAGCTCACCCCTCTCGGAGCAATGGGTTCGGGCTCTCGGCAGACCCAGGCAGCGTCACTGCGTCGGTCACACACGGGACAGCTCACCCCTCTCGGAGCAATGGGTTCGGGCTCTCGGCAGACCCAGGCAGCGTCACTGCATTGGTGACCCGAGACCCCGCTCTTCCCAATCACAAGGGCTAGAGAATTTCTTATTTGAAACATGGAGCCGGAGATCTTGCTGGGATCGTGTGACTGCCCGAGCTGGGACCCACCGGGCCTGTTGTTTGTGCACGCCTTAAACTGGCCCTGCAGCCCACCCCAATTCCTCCTCTGCAGCCAGCTCCCAGCTCCTGTGTGTCCCCCCGCCCCAAAGATATGGAGCAACGGTGGCTTGAAGCCTTCTGGATTCTGGGACTGTCCCGGGGGCAGCCCAGCCCGACCCGCCCACTCCTGGGTGGCTCTCGCTCACGCTTGGCAGCCATAGCCGCATGTGGGCAGGCCGAACGGGCAGGGCGCAGTGTGCTCGGGCCATGCCACTGCCTTGCCCCCCAGAATGGCCCTACGCCGGCACTTTGCCCCCTTACTGCCCGTGTCCCCCAGGACGGGCACCCACCAGCCTGGCACTCCCGTACTGCCCACGTTTACCAGCATGTCAACTCCACACCCCCTGCATCCCCCAGGACGGGCACCCAGAATCCCCGGCATCCCCCAGGACAGGCATCCAGCCACGTGTCGACCCCGTACCGCCCACTTCTCCCAGGGTGGCCCCCACTGCATCCCTGTGGCGCCGACGTAGAGGGATGGGGCCTGGCTCCAAACTTCCCCTAGGTCTGAGGGTGCCCAGCCGCCGGGTTTGGGATTCAGGCACCAGGCCAGCCCCATTCCCAGTCACCCCCAGCTGAAGCTCACCGTAGCGGTGCAAGGGTCAGCCCTAAGGAATTGTGGGATTCCTTTGGGGGGGGGGTAGCAGGGGATTCTCTGGGTGGGATTGAGCATCTGTAGCCGGGGATGGGGAGGAAATTCTTGGGACACCCCCCACCCCAACTCCCTTACAGCCTTCAGCTCTGGGGCCCTGGCTCCAGGAGGTGAAAGGGGGGACATTGGCCAGGCCATGGTGGGGTGACCCCGATATCCGTGATGGGTACTGGAGCCAGCAGGGGTGAGGGCAAGCAGCTGATAGAGACCTGGGTTACTAGTGATCAGGGGAGAGCTGGGGGGACCCGGTTAGCCCCTGGGGGTCGTGGAGAATTCCAGAGGTGGGGGCAGAGGAGCCGGGTGCCGGGGGGGAGGATCCCAGCGGGGGGTGGGGGGCAGAGGAGCTGGGTGCCGGGGGGGGATCCCAGCGGGGGGTGGGGGGCAGAGGAGCTGGGTGCCGGGGGGGGGGATCTCAGCGGGGGGTGGTGGGCAGAGGAGCCGGGTGCCGGGGGGGGATCCCAGCGGGGGGTGGGGGGCAGAGGAGCCGGGTGCCGGGGGGGGATCTCAACGGGGGTGTGGGGGGCAGAGGAGCCGGGTGCCTGGGGGGGGATCTCAGCGGGGGGTGGGGGGAAGAGGATCCGGGTGCTGGAGGGGGGGATCTCAGCGGGGGGTGGGGGCCAGAGAAGCTGGGTGCTGGGGGGGGGGATTCTAGCAGGGGGATGGGGGCCAGAGAAGCCGGGTGCTAGATGAGGGGGTAACCTGCAGAGGGCCAGCAGGGAGGGGAGCACTTGTGTTCCCCGGGCCAGGGGAGTTGGGGAGCAGAACCCTGGCAGGCCCAGACAGGGGTTCCTCATGCTATGGGCAGGTGGTGGCGAGATGCCCACGGCCCTGGGTACCCCGGGAGCATCAGACCCTTCCTCCATGTTATCCTCCCCACTCAACCCACCCTAGAGTGCCCCTTCCTCCCCCCAGTGAGGGGGTCACACTGCTGGGTGCTGGGGAGAGGAACCATCCCCTGCCCTTCCCCACAAACCCTGTTGCTGGGGGTGGAGCATTAGATCCTCTTTGTACTGGATCCTGTAGCAAGGGGAGGATGGGGGGGCACTGGCTGGGGGAGGGTGGCTGGGGGCGACTGGGCAGGGGCAGGGTGGGGATGGGTAGTGAGACGGGGAGGCTGGTTGGGAGAGGAATGGGTGGTGGTGAGGTCTGGGGGGGTGGTTGGGGGGGGTGACAGGTGGGGCTGGGATGGTGCATATCGGGGAGACTGTCCAGAAAAGGGTGGGGAAGAGGGGGGCGGCTGGCTGGGGGAAGGGTGGGGGTGGGTTGGAGTGGGGAGTGGCTGGCTGGGGGAGAGGGGGTGGGTTGGAGCGGGGGGGGGGGGGGGGTGGCTGGCCAGGGGAGAGAAGGGGGTGGGTTGGAGCGGGGGAATGGCTGGCTGGAGGAGGGGTGGGGCTGGGATGGTGCATATCAGGGAGTCTGTCCAGAAAAGGGGGAGGGAAAGAGGGGGGTGGCTGGCCGGGGTGGTGGTGGTGGTTTGGGGGGGTGAGGATGGGGAGGTGCAGAGTGGAGCCTGGCTGGGGGAGGGGTGGGGATCCCAGCTGGGGGGCGCGGGGGCCCACGGCAGTGGCAGGGCTGTGTGGCTGGAGCAGGCTGGGGGTGAGGAACCAAGGCACGGGCAGGGCAAGTGCTGGCTGGTGGGACACTTTGGGGGGAGGAGCAACCCCCTCAATTCCCCCCATCCCCTCCCCCGATGCAGGACCCTGGTTGGCTCCAGGCCAGGGTGTGTGTGTGTGTGTGGCGGGGGGGTCTGACTTGGGGGGAGAACTGTTGAGGGGAGGGGGTGGGGAGTGGCAGAGTGCTGGGAGTGGGGGGGGGTGTCCCAGAGGGATGGAGAGGAGATGAGTCGGGGGAATACAGAGGGGGAAGGGAATGGGGGTCCCGGGGGGAGGCAATGGGGGTTCCAGGGGATGGAGAGGGGAATATTGGGGGTCCCAGACAAGGGGAATATGGGGGGGAAGGGAATGGGGGCACCAGGGGGATGAGGCGGGGAATATGGGGTGCAGGAGGCCATGGGGGTCCCAGGGGGAAGGACAGGCGAGTGCAGGGGGGAGGAAGGGGCACTCTAGGGTGGGTTGAGTGGGGAGGATAACATGGAGGAAGGGTCTGATGCTCCCGGGGTACCCAGGGCCGTGGGCATCTTGCCACCACCTGCCCATAGCATGAGGAACCCCTCTCTGGGCCTGCCAGGGTTCTGCTCCCCAACTCCCCTGGCCCGGGGAACACAAGTGCTCCCCTCCCTGCTGGCCCTCTGCAGGTTACCAGCAGCCCCCCTCTGCCCCCCAAGGAGCATCCCCCTGGAGCACCCAGCCCCTGCTCCACCCGCCACTCGCTGCATTCACAGCCCCGCTGCTCCCAGAGGATCAGCCCAGCCCAGCTTCCCAGATCCACATCGGCCCAGGCCTTAGCCACCTTCGGAGGGAAATCCGGTGTCAGGGGATCTCGCAGAGCTCCAAGTAACAGCCGGGAGGTAGAATGATGGGACACAATGGGTTATGTCCACACCAGAACTAGAGCCCAGACCGAACTTACCGGACTCTCCCCTCTCTCCAGAGATCGGCTCCCCCTCCCCCTCCCCCCGGTCCTTCTCCCAACCTTTAACAGCCCGGCTGGCCGGCATCCTCCGTTCCTAAGAGAAACTCGCTGGCAACTTGGCTCCTGAGTGTTTCTGTGTATTCTCCAGGCTTCTTCTTTGATCTTAGTCACAAATAGGACACCCCCGGCCCCAGCGAGGCTGTGTGCGCCTGTAGTTCTTGTGCTCTCTTGGTGACTTCGTGGTCTCGATTAGCCGGTGGCTCCATGTGCAGAGAGACTCACGTTGTAAGACGCTCAATACACAATGGTCAGTCAGGGCCAGAGAAGCGTCTCCTATCCCGCCTGCCTGCCCAGAACCTGTGTATCACCGGGTGACCTGGCCTAACTTACATACCTTCGAACGTAGAGATACGTAACTCCTTAAATAGCATCTGGACATACATCACGGGCTGGTTAGGACGATGGTGGTAGAGACCTCACATGCCCCCCTTTGGCGCGCTGTTATGTAGACATCATACTTGGTGGATCCCTGTAAACCCATCTGTCCCCCTTGTGCCCTTTGCCAATGGCCATTGGGAGGTCCCTGGGCCGCGAAGGGATTCATAGATTCTAAAGACGCTAGGGGCCACTCGGATCATTTAATTTGCTCTCCTGTTGAACGCCGGCCACCGGACTGCCCTGTGTTCATTCCTGGTGGCGCTAGAGTTCTTCTTTTAGGAAAAAAAGAAATATCTCATCTTGGTTTAAAAATTGTCCGGGATGGAGAATCCGCCACGACTCTGGGTGAGTTGTTCCAAACGTTCATTCCCTTCGCTAGTAAAAATGTATGCTTTATCTCCCGCCTGAATGTGTCCAGCGTCCCTGTCCAGCCGCTGGGTCCTGTTAGACCTTCCTCCGCTGGCCTGAGGTGCCTATTCTCAACGTGTTCCCAGGTAAGTACTGGTAGCCTGGGATCCCGTCACCCCTTAACCTTCTCTTTGTTAAATTAAATAGATTGAGCTCTTTTAATCTATCACTTTCTAATCCTTTGATCATTCTCGTGATTCTTCTCTGACCTCTCTCTGATTTATCAACATCCTTTGAATTGTGGGCACCAGAACTGGACACAGGATCCCAGCAGTAGTTGCACCAGGGCCAACCACAGAGGGAAAATAAACTCTCTGCTCCGGCTCAACATTCCCTTGTTGATGCATCCCAGGGTCACACTAGCCCTTGTGGCCACAGCGTCACACTGGGAACTCGTGTTTGTATCCAACACAACTCGCAGCTTCCCAGGATGGAATCCCCCATCATGTAAGTCTGCTCTGTGGTCTTCGTTCCATGATAAATGACCTTACGTTTAGTTGTATTCAAACACATTTTGTTTGCTTGCGCCCAGTTTACCAAGTGCTCCCGATGGCTCTGTATTGGTGACCCGTCCTCTATATTATTTACCCCTCCCTCCATCTTTGTCATCGGCAACTTCATTGGTGATCATTTTATGTTTCCTTCCAGGTCATTGTTAAAAATATCCAATAGTGAAGGGCCAAGAACTCATCCCTGCGGGACCCCCCCTAGAAACGGATCCGCTCGATGACTATTCCCTAGTTACAGTTACCTTTTGAGACCTGTCACTTAACCAGCTTTTCATCCGTATAACGTGGGCCGTGTTCATTTTGAATCTTTCTAGGTTTTTATAAAGATGTCGTGTACTATCAAGTCAAATGCCTTACAGAAATCTAAGTATATCACATCAGCACCACTACCTTTATCAACCAAACTAATTTTCCATAAACCCATTTTACTTGGCATTAATTATATTACCCTCCTTGGATTCTTTATTAATCAAGTCCCAGATCAGCCCCGCCATTATCTTGCTTGGGATCGATGCGAGTCTGACAGCCTGTAATTACCCGGGTCATCCCGTTTACCCTTGGTGCTGTGATCTCGGTACCGAGCCAGGGCCGCTCAAGGGGTATCTTCTCCACAATCCTGCCATGCTCGCTCCTCCCAAGCTCCATATGGGACCCAACACCAACAGGGTCAGCGAATTAGCACCAGATGGCACTGCCGCCATCCTGATATGGTCACCCGTGGGCAACACCAGGGCTCATGCCAGTGCAGTGGCCCTACTGGGACCCCCGGGCAGGGCACCGCCAGCCTTTCTCCAGGGCACCACACATTGCCAGAGGCAGAATTGTGAGCCTTAGAGCCCTTCGAAGTGGTGGAGCAGGAGATGGAGGCAGAGGAGGGGATTGCACCCAAGGCCATATTCCCCCTCTTCGCCAGACAAGGCGGTCATGCCATCACTGCCCTCCATTGCGGACGATTTCTGCCTATTCCAGGAGCTGGCGAAGATGGCGGCCGACACCCTCCGTGTACCATGAGAGGAGGTAAAGGATACGCGTCACCAACTTTGTTGGTATCCTCCATACCTTTTCCACCGCTGAAGCCCCACTCCCGCTCAATGAGGCCATCCTAGATCGCGCTAAGGTGGTGTGGGAAAACCCAGCCTCGGTGGCTCCACTTTGCAAGTGAGCAGACAAAACTACCAGGCGCTTCTGGCGAAGTACAACTCCACCAATTATAGGACTTCTTTGACAAGGTGCCAAACAGCTCCTGGGATTCCTTCAAGGCCATCATCCAGGAATGCCAACTGGTGGCAAAACCAGCCCTGCCATCAGCTTCTCGACACAGGTGGGGATGAGACGCGCGTCGTGCCTGCACCTCTCGGGTTTCCCAAAGGAGGTGCAGACAACAGTGGAGGACCTCCCCGTTTGAAGGGGTGAGGCTCTCCGTGGAGAAGACCGACGCTTCCCTCCACTCCTTGAAGGTCTCCCGGGCCTCTTTCGGGTCCTTGGGAATCTGTACACCGGGCCAAAGGAGACGATTCAGCCCGTGATACCAGCACAGACCATATTCAGCAGTATTCCCGCCGCAACGGCACTATTAGCCCCAAAGGAAAAAGGGGAGGTTCTCGAAGTGGAAGCCTTCGGGCTCCCAGGCCTTGACCCAACTGCCTGCCCCGAAACACCACTATTGACAGGCCGAGACTGCTCCGTGCTACCACCTGTAACCTTGCACCCATTTGGCCAGCGTTCCGCCGTGCCTGGGAGCCCGTAACGTCGGACAGATGGGTCCTAGAGATCCTCTGATCTGGATATTCCATCCACTTCACCTCGCTACCCCCCTCCACCACACCCTTCCCCGTCCCTCTTCAGGGACCCTTCTCACAAAAGTCTTCTACAGCAGGAGATAGATCCAATCTTGCAGTTAGGAGCCATAGAGCCAGTACCCCAACATCTGCAAAGCAAGAGGGATCTATTTACTACTTCCTGATACCCCAAAGGAAGGGAGATTGGAAGCCCATCCTGGACTTCTGAGCTCTCAACTTCATCAAAGCTCAGAAGTTCAAGATGGTCCCGCTATCGACGATCCTTTTGTCACTGGAACTGGGAGACTGGTTTTCGGTCCTCGACCTACAAGATGCCTATTTTTCACATCTCCATACTACCGTCTCACAGACATTTCCTCGGGTTTGCTCTGTGATACGAGCATTACCAATCCGGGGTCCTTCCCTTCGGTCTCTCCTCGGCTCCCAGAGTATTTCCCATAGTTATTTCCATGGTGGCCGCCCGTTTAAAATCTCCAGGGATTGGGATCTACCCTGACCTAGACGACTGTCTCCTCAGGAAGCTTGTCAAGCCCCTGAAGATATGAGATGCTTGTTCATGGAGTTGGGGCTGCAGATGAGCTCCCAGAAGTCGAGCTTTGCACCGGTGCAAAGCCTGGAATTTATAGGGGCCGACCTAGACGCTACAAGCCAAAGCCGTCCAACCCTCCCTCCCTTCCTCAAGTACCAGCCCGAACCTGCCTCCAGCTCCTGGGGCATATGGCAGCGGACACGGCGGTGACTCTGCACGCCAGTCTTCACATGAGATGCCTACAGCTCAGTGTACAGACCACACAGGGACAGTTTGGCCAAACCCCTGTCACTACCAACCAGGGCCAAAAACTCCCTGGACCGGTGGAAAGACCCGGTCAATGCATGCAAAGAGATCCCCTTTCCTCCAGGGGTCACCTTCGTTATTTCTCACCATGTGCATCCCTCCCAGGATGGGGCATGCATTGAAATGGGCTCACAACACAAGGCAAATGGTTTCAGGCAGAGATCTCCCTTCGTATCCGTCTTCTCGAACTGAGGGCGGTCAGGAACGCCTGCGCCCCTTTCCTCCCGCTGATAGCAGGCTCCAAAGTCCTGCCAGACAACATAGCCGGCATGTATTACGTCCCTCGCCAAGGAGGGGCCAGAAACACTGCATCTCTCGAAACATCGCCTTATCCGCAGCCTACCTTCCGGGCACGCAGAACACGGTAGTGCACAAACCGAGTCGCACCTTCCCACTAGACCGCGAATGGGAGATGCACCCGTCAGTACTTCAGGACTTGTTCGCACCACGGGGAGCATCATCCGTGGATTTATTTGAAGTGTCCGTGGTTCTGTTCCAGGGCAGGGATCAGACGGCGTTCTCTGGGCAAGGACCTTCTTTACAGCTTCCTTTCCTCTTCTGCTGAAGGTCCTGCTAAAGATAAAGAGGGACGGGGCTCATGTAATTCTGATCACCCCTATCTGGCTGAGACAGACCTGGTACCCTTACCTGATGCGGCTTGCAACGTACCTGCTGATCTCCCTCCCAACCACGGCGCCGCTCCTCACGCAGGACAAGGGGCGCACCCGGATCCTCCGACTCAAAGCATGGCTCCGACACGGTTCCGGCCCCTCGAGAGCTCATGCTCAAAGGACGTACAAGAGTTCCTACTCCACAGCAGGAAGTCCTCCACCCGACGCACTTAGCGGCAGAGGTGGTCCAGGTTCCAGCGTTGGTGCACATCCCAGCAAATTACTTCAGCCAGAAGAGTAGGGGAGATAGCCACCTTAATGGCACATCCCCCGTACACGATATTCTTCCCCAACAAGGTCGTGCTAAGGCAGCGTCCAAGGTTTATCCCTAGAGTGGCCTCCTCGTGCCATGGGAACCAGTCGATCCACCGTCCCGCCTCCCCGGGACAATAGGGAGACCATATTCCACACCCTAGATGATAGGAGAGCCCCACGCGTTCTACCTCGCTAGGACAAAGGCCTCCAGGAGGTCCCCTGGATTGTCTTTCTCTATGGCGGGAAGGTCTAATGGCTCAGCGCTATCAGCCCAGTGACTTTCTAAGTGCTGCCAGATTCACGACATGGGCTCGATCCATACACGCTCGGAGATGGGTCTCCTCCGCCGTCGCCTTCTTAAAGCATGGCTCCATCTCGGAGCTGTGCCGAGCCGGACCTTGGCAGAATGTTACAGGACTCTGCCTCCGCTGCCGTATTTGGCTCCCTGGTACTTTCATCTGTGACCCATCTGAGTCGGAAGTCCCAGCCCTCCGGGGGGGGATACTGCTCGGGACTCACCTACAATGGAGCACCCATGGGGACGTGACTCGAAGAAGCAGCGGCTCGCCCTGTGCGGTAACGACGGTTCTTCCAGATGTGTTGTCCCTGTGGGTGCTCCACGACTCGCCCTCCCCCCTCTCCTTCGTCGTCTGGTAGAGAAGGAATTGGGGTGGGGGTTAGCCTCGTGGCGCGGCACAAGGAGAGACGGCGCATGCGCGGGCCCAACGGACACGGCTCCCGAAGTTCTCTCATCAGCAGCGCGGGGACGCGGACACGCCTCCCGGCAGAGCGCCCCTAGGGACACGCGTCTCGAATGGCCCAGGGTGAGTCATTTCTTCTGTGATCGGTTCCTCTTTATTGGTCGAGACGAGGTCTGATGTCGAATTCCCCTGGGTTGGGATGCAACGATTTGTTGAGGTAGGAAATTTGTTCTCTGTGGTCTGTAGCCATTCCCAGGGTGTTTTGGGACTGGTAATGTAAGACCTCCCGCGTATGCCACTCGGACTGAAATCGCGCCCCCACTTCCCCCCCGCAGTGTAGATAGTTGTATAAGGAGCCCCTCGGCCTGTTCCCACGTGTGATTTGAGGGTCTGTAGCAGATGCCCCTGAGTATCCAGTTTTGTGCTTTAGCTGGTTGCACGTGGACCCACGAGCGTTCAAGATCCTTTTTCTCCGTGTTGTCAGTGACTTGGTAACAAGTAATGTCAGTTCTGAGGTAGAGAGCAGGGTGCGGGGTGGGCCCGGGGCTCCTGTAGGGACAGAGGGGGGAGTGCGGGGTTAGGGTTAGGTGAGGGGGGGTCTCAGAGGGGTGGGCAGGGGTGGTGAGGGGGGTCTTGGAGAGGGTGTGCTGGAGGGATGGAGGGGGTGTGCTGGAGGGTCAAGGGCCGTGTTGGAGAGATGGAGGGGGCACGCAGGCGGGAGGGGTGGGGGATGGAGAGGGGAGAACAGGAGGGTCGAGGGGGGTGTCAGAGGGATGGAGGGGGCACGCAGGCGGGAGGGGTGGGGGGATGAAGAGGGGCAGGTAAGGGGATGGCAGGGGATGCCAGAGGGATGGAGGGGATGGGTGAGGGGTCAAGGGGGATGGAGAGGGGCGGGCAGGGGAGAGGAGAGAAGGGGGGGGAATGGGTCCTGGTTGGCTGGAGAATGAGCAGGGGCCTGGAACACCTTGATTGTTGCGTGAGCGGGGGAGTACGAGGGGACGTGATAAATATCTATAACACAGTGGGCCCCGGGACAGAAGGGAGATCGGGCGGGTCTGCTCCCCCCCGTCTCCTCACACAAGGACAAGGGGACAGTCGATGAGACTGAACCGTGGGAAATTCAAACCCGATCCCCGGAAATGCTTTCTCCCTGCCGTGTCATTAACCAGTGGAACCCACTGCCACAAGGAAACCTAGTGTCACCGACACAGCTCGGTGTGGCACTCTGTCCTTCTCTAGTAGTGTCCGGGTATGTCTACACTGCAAAATGTGTTCTCCTTTTGAGTGTTTGTCCACGTGCACGTTTCGTTAATGCGGTTGTTCACCCTCCAGCTCACGGGCTCTTACCTAGTAGTGTTCATACGGTGGGCCGGCCCACTGGGTCTCCTCAGCCAGGGTACAACCATCAGTTCCTCTCCACCACCTCCCGGCATCGCGACAGAGCGGTCGGTGCCCGTACGGACAGCACATCTGTTCTGCTCATTACTGTGTGATTAGAAAATCTGCAAACCCTTGACCTCCCAGACCCATAAAGGATGGCGAGACCAGACGGCAGATCCTTCTGCAACACAAATCCATTGGGCCAGCCTCTGAATCTGGCCTGCCAGGTTGGCCGGAGGAACCAAGAGACGTGCTCTTATGTCTCCAGTCCTGCTCAGCTCCCGACGCCGGCTTTGACCCTGGCCCCTGACTCTGGCTCCGACCGCTAGGCCTGACCACCCGCGTCCCACTCGGTGCCATGCTTCTCCCCAGAACTCAGGCTCGTTACCGATGGTCATCTCCCCCCCGACTCCTGGTTTCTGCTTCCCTGCCTTGCCAGGGTTCCTTTCTTGTTCCTAATCCCTTCCCCCGGTCTCTGACTCATTCCAGCCCTGACCCTTGGCTTGGTTTACAGATTCCAACTCCTGCAGGGTGTGTCAGCAGCACCAGGGCAGCCTCCTCCCGGGGGAGAAACTTGGGCCGCCTGCAACATCTACCAACACTGGGTAGATTCACGGCATAGAGCGACCTCCGAGTCCTACAGAAACCTGACCTGCTGCTTCTCTTGACTTCACCCAGACCGTCCTGGGATGGCTGGAGACGGCACCAAGCCGCCCGTGATGCTCAGAGTCACAGTGCCACCTGTGGACCTGGCATATTCCTTCTCCTTGGTGGCCCTGGGTGATAACCGCACTGGTATTCCCCAAGGGCCACCATCATCCTCTACCTCCCCCCAGAGCTCTAAAGATCACTCCAGAGATCGATACTGGGACCCTATCACTCCATGGTCTGCTCCCCTCTATGCCCATGTGGCCCTCTTGGGGGGCCCCTGTGTCCATCTCATGGGAAGACAGGACTACCTGGACAGGAGCTGTACACCAAAGACTCCTTCAACCACATCTGCAACAACTCAGCGGGCACCAGCTCAGCCTTCTCCCGGCTGAGAGGAGGAGCAAGGATAAAACATTCTTTCCCCTGATAGACATGAGAACGGCCCTACTGGGTCAGACCAATGGTCCATCTAGCCCAGTATCCTGTCGTCCGACACTGGCCAATACTAGGTGCCCCAGAGGGAATGAACAGAACAGGGAATCATCAAGTGATCCATCCCCTGTCGCCCATTCCCAGCTTCTGGCAAACAGCGGCTAGGGACACTTCAGAGCATGGGTTTGAAGACCCAGCCTCTTGAAGAGAAGAGCGATGGCGCTCCTCCTACCCATGGAGGAAGTCAACGGAGGTGACCGTACCGCTCTACTCGGCGCTGGATGGGTCTCAGCTGGAGTACGGTGTCCAGTTTTGGTCACCGCTGTATAGGAAGGATGTAGAGACGCTGGAAAGGATCCGGAGGCGAGCGACAAAGGGTGGAACGCAAACCGTATGAGCAAAGGGTGAAGGAGCTGGGTATGGTTAGTTTGGAAAAGAGGAGGTTGCGGGGGGACACGTTCGCGGTCTTCAAATCCTCCAAAAGCTGCCATAAGAAAGCCTCATCGACCCAGACGTCCCACCTTCCTTCTTAGAAACACCTGTTTTGATGGGTTGGCCGGAGATCCAGACCACTTCTTTGGCTTCAGAGCTAGCTCCCTCCTTTAGAAATCGTCCTGCACCCCCTTAGCTCAGTGGGTTTTGGACATCATGAGGTTACCCTATTCAGTGCCTCACAGTGCCCGAGCCCAACCTGCTGCCTCATCCCTCTTCAGGGACCACTCTCATTAGGGTCTTCTACAACGAGAGAGAGCCTCTTGGAGCAACAGAACAGGTCCTGCTGCCGTAGCGGGGAACGGGCTTCTACAGACGATACTTCCTCATCTCAAAGCAGGGAGACGGATGGTGAACCATCTTAGACGGACCATGTTCATACACAAGCTGACGTTCAGGGTGGTGACCCTCAACTCGATTGTTCCCTCTCTGGGGACTGGTTTGTATAGCTCAACCTTCAGGATGTGTACTTCCATATAGGCATGATACCATCCAATAGCAGGTACCTGAGATCCATGGTAGGTCATTGGCGTTACTGGTATGTATCCTATCCCTTTGCCTCTCAGCCACCCCGAGGTTATTTACTAAAGCTCTGGAGATTACAGCAAAACACTGAAGCAAGAAAGGCATGTCAGTATGCCCTCATCGGGACGGTTGGCTGGTTCAGGGAGAGTCACCTCACTGGGTCTTAAAGGCTGCTTAATACACCCGCAGCCTGGTGCTGAACCTGGAGTTCACCGGTGCACTGCTCAAACCCATGGGCTTCCTACCTTGGGACAGGTTCAAGAATCTTTCATCCCTGATCTTGTAGTGGTGGCGGAGGAGTGAGACTCTCTAGTTGGGAGAACTTCCCTTGCTCTTCTTGGTCTCCTAGCTTCATGCCGGACTACACCTCCGATGCGTGCGGGGCTGGCCGAGGCCTGTCTGCACCCCAGGCAAATATCATCTGGATATGGCCCTCTCCATGCCCCCGTTGGGTCGACCATCTCTGGCTTGGTGGAAAGACCCAGCAAATGCCCCTTTGCACCTCCCCACCTATCCAGGATGAGGGGGATGGACACATTGCTCTCAGGATGGGCAGCACATATGGACAACCTGCAGACACAGGGCTTGTGACTGCCCCGAGGACACAGATGCACATCGACCTCTGAGAGTTCATGGTGCTGCTGAAGCCCGGAGACTCCTCCTTGAGTCATATTGCAGGTCAGCGTGCCCAGATAATGACGGACAACCCCACCTCCATGTTCTACCTCAACAAGCCAGGGAGGCGGCAGATCCAACCCGCTTGGACAAGAAACCATCCAGGTGTGGAGCTGGGGCATCAGACATTGGATTGTCCTCTCGGCTGTCCGTCTACCCAGTCTGCAAATCACCATAGCAGATGGTCGGAGCAGGTACGTCTCCTTGAACCACGAGTGGGAACTCAAAGACTCCATTTTTCAAGCCATCTTCTCAGACTGGTGCTATCTGTGGACAGAGCCATTTGCAAGATGAAACAACACCTTCAGGATGTCCAGAAACCAAGATTGTCTCGGCCATGGTCTTGGCCTGAGAGCATCCGGCATGGCTGAGATAGTCTCAGGATGTCAGAAACTAAGACTTTCCGGCTCTCGGCTCAAGACCTTACCTCTGGTAGCAGACCTATTGTCACAGGACAAGGGGAAAGTTACCTGGATCTGAAGTCTCCTCATCTCACAGCTGGGCTTCTGGACGGTTGTTGAGAGTCCCGCTTCTCTGCAGTTTGGGATATCCTGGTTGGCAGCTGGACAGACTCTACAAGACAGACTTACCTTGCAAAATGGCCGAGAATTTCTCACGGATGGTGTCACAAGTCTCTGAACGCTCAGAAGGCATCCATGCCCATGATCCTGGATTATCGACTGGAACTCAAATGGCTTAACTTGCCACTGAGCTCTCGCTGATGGTACGCTCGGCCGTGATCGCTTAACCTCCTCCCTGTATAGAGGGTCAATCTACCTTCTCACGCCCAGTGGTCTTGAAATTTCTAAAAGGCCTGATCAGTGGGTTTCCACCTATTCTGGTTTCCCCATTGGACCTCAACCTGATTGTTTCAGTGCTGATGGACTAATGACGATTGTGCTCTGTCTTGCAATTGTCTGTGAAAATGGCGTTCAGGGTAGCTGTCAGCTGGGTGAGGAGGGTAGGAGAGAGTCCAGCACGGCTGGGTCCTTTATTCTATAGTCAGCTATCCAGTGTCTTTAAGAACCCATCCAAAGCTCTTGCCAAAAGGTAGTCACAGAATTCCATCTGAACCAGCAAATCCACCTACCCGTGTTCTTTCCTTAGCCTCACGCTTCCAGTTCTACACACCTGAGATGTCAAACAAGTTCCGGCTTCCTGTCTACAAAGAAAGAAGCCATGCAGATCTTCCCCTAGACCCTTCGTGGCCATTCTAGGAAGGATGAGAGGCACAGCCTTTGTCCATGTGGATTTCTGACGACGCGAGGCCTTGCTTTGAGGGGGCAAAGGACTCCCCGTCCTTTTTAAGACTCGTTCCATCAGAGCCTCAACAGCCTCCTCAAAGAACGTGCGCACAAGCAGGGCAGCCACTGGGGACGCTATCCATTCATTCACTAAGCACTAGGTACTTACTGAAGTCTCCAGCTTGGAAGCTGCGTTCAGCAGGCCCATACTTGAGTCTTTATTCTCCTAGACTCAATGCACGGAAGCCAGCATCAGTGGAATGTGCATATAGACGATGACTCAAAGGAGAAGTGACTGCAGTTCGCTGAGATGTCTTCCATAAGCACGTGCCAGGAGCCCTTTAACTCTGATTCTGCGGTGAAGAGGAATGGAGCATGCCGGCATGCTCGGCCTTTAGACGCCCTTGCGGGAAAAACACAGAGAGCCCCCAAGGCACGAATGTGCCGTGTGGACGCTTCTGGCCAAAAGACTCCGAACTCCACCGCTGTGCGTGTACCCCACCCGCTCGAATGTGTGTATGGACAAGTCACTGTACAAGGTAAGCAACTTCTCATTCTCCTCTTAACTCGGGTGAGCAGCTGGAGTTAGAGAAGCCTGGCAATCTAGAGCCGATTGGTTGGGTCTTCATTGCTGTTTTCACCCCGGTTAGCGAACGCGAATTAAGCACGTGAGTTAAGAACACGCCTTTTTTTGCAGTGTAGGCATACCCATAGGGTGGAAAAGCCTGTTGTAGCCTTGATCGGGGAGCTGGGTCTCTTAGCTTGGGCAGGAAAAGCTCCTGCCTTTAAATCCAGAGATCGCCAGTTCCATCCCTACTGCTGCCGACCCACCCACCGGTGCCGCGTTAGTAGCACAAGAGAAAACGGTCTTGGACATTCATGTAGAGAACAAGAATATGCAGGGTTAGAAGTGTGTGTACAGGAGGGGGGTTAAGATCTGTAATTAGTAAAGACCAGGGTGAGATCTGTGTGGGGAGCAGATTATTCCCCTCGGCTACTGCAGGATCTTTACATCTTTCTGGGTTGCATCTAGTGCTGGCTTCTGTCAGAAACGGGATACCAAGCTAGGTGGGCATCCGCTCCGATCCAGAATCCTCTGGCGATTCCTATGAGAGTTGTTTGCTGGGAGGCGTGGGGGTTGGGTGGGTGGTGCATTCAGTATCCTACTACTGCCACCAGCTGTCATAGATCTACATCTATCATTGCTTCAGCCTTCATATGGTCTCTTAGGAAGTCCCCTATTTCTTACCAAGCCTGAGCATAGCCTTTCCCAAAGGTGAATTCTGCACCTCTCCGACTCCCAGACTGGGCCTTCATCTCTGGCACCCCTGTTTCTGTCCTGGCGCTCTACTGAGAGTGCAGCCGAGATAAGACTCTTGTAGAGACTTGTACCCATTCAGGGAGCCATGCACCCAGGGCATGTGTGTGGTGAGACCAGGAGCCTTTTCAGAACAACAGAGCACTGATTAGTCACTAGAAATCCAGCACCGAAGAGTCTTTAGCCAAGTTTAAGACAGTCTATATGGACAGAAGCAGTTGCCCTGATATCCCATGCTCTCCTGGGGTCCACCTTATGTCTTCGTCCAGTTCTTAACACAGCCCCGGTACCCCTTACATCTCTGTCCTCAACCCTGCCACCCTCTGGGTCCCAGCTCTTCTCTTTCCTGGGCGGCTGGGACGAAGGGATCTTCCATTCATCTGTGTGGATTCCATTCATTTTTTTAGGTCTATCCCAGAGACCGCCATTGTCTGCCTGACATCTAGCCCCGCCTCACTCCACAGTGCCGCCAGAGTAGGAACTGGCCCCTTTCCACTCAGTGGGTAAACTGAGTCACGCATCATTCATAAAAAGATCACAAACAATTCCCCCGTTCTTCACCTCTCTTCTGGAACAGAGTGCGATCGCGCCCCCTCGCCTCCCCCCCGCAGTGATCTAGGGAAGTTCGAACCTACTCTGAAGTTGGGATTCTGCGTTCATAGAATATCAGGGTTGGAAGAGACCTCAGGAGGTATCTAGTCCAACCCCCTGCTCAAAGCAGGACCAACCCCAATTAAATCATCCCAGCCAGGGCTTTGTCAAGCCGGGCCTTAAAAACCTCTATGGATGGAGATTCCACCACCTCCCTAGGGAATCCATTCCAGTGCTTCACCACCCTCCTAGTGAAATAGTGTTTCCTAATATCCAACCTAGACCTCCCTCACTGCAACTTGAGACCATTACTCCTGGTTCTGTCATCTGCTACCACTGAGAACAGCCGAGCTCCATCCTCTTTGGAACCCCCCTTCAGGTAGTGGAAGGCTGCTATCAAATCCCCCCTCATTCTTCTCTTCTGCAGACTAAATAACCCCAGTTCCCTCAGCCTCTCCCCGTAAGTCATGTGCCCCAGCCCCCTAATCATTTTCATTGTCCTCCGCTGGACTCTCTCCAATTTGTCCACATCCCTTCTGTAGTGGGGGGGCCCCGAAACTGGACGCAGTACTAGGGTTACCATATTTTGTGCCTCCAAATGGAGGACACTCCCTGGGGGCCCGCCCCCGCCCCCAGCCCCGCCCACGCCCCGCCCCAACTCCGCCCCTCCCAAAGTCTCCGCCCCCTCCCCTGCTTCCCGCGAACATTTAATTCGTGGGAAGCCTGAAGCAGGTAAGGGGGGGTGTGGGGGGGAGGAGGCGCGGCCCAGGCTGGCCCCCCCGGCGGCTCCAGCCTGGGTCGGCTCGGGCCCTGGGGTTCTGGCCCCGGCCGACCACCCCCGGCGGTCCGGCGCACCCCCTGGCTCCCCGGCCCCGCGGGCCCGGCCCGGCTCCCCGACCCCGGCCCGGCTCCCCAACCCCGCGGGCCCGGCCCGGCTCCCCGACTCCGCGGGCCTGGCCCGGCTCCCCGACTCCGCGGGCCCGGCTCGGCTCCCGGCCCCGCGGGCCCAGACCGGCACCGCGCCCCCGGGTCCCAGCCCCGCGGGCCCGGACCCCCGGCTCCCGGCCCGGCCCTGCGACCCTGGCCCGGCCTGGCCTCCGGCCCGGCACCGCGCACCCGGCCCGGCTCCCGGCCCGGCACCATGCCCCCGGCCCCACACCGGCCCCGGCCCCAGACAAAGAGGCCCCGGCCGAGCCTCCCGATTTTCCCGGACATGCCCGGCTTTTGGGGATTTGAGCCCCCAAAAGCCGGACATGTCCGGGAAAATCCGGACGTATGGTAACCCTACGCAGTACTCCAGGTGTGGCCTCACCAGTGCCCAATAGAGGGGAATAATCACTTCCCTCGATCTGCTGGCACTGCTCCTACTAATACAGCCCAATATGCTGTTGGCCTTCTTGGCAACAAGGGCACACTGCTGACTCATATCCAGCTTCTCGTCCACTGTAATCCCCAGGTCCTTTTCTGCAGAACTGCCGCCTAGCCAGTCGGTCCCCAGTCCGTAGCAGTGCCTGGGATTCTTCCGTCCTAAGTGCAGGACTCTGCACTTGTCCTTGTTGAACCTCATCCAATTTCTTTTGTCCCAATCCTCCAATTTGTCTAGGTTACTCTGGACCCTCTCCCTACCCTCCAGCGTATCTACCTCTCCCCCCAGCTTAGCGTTCTCCTACAGTCATCAGAACACGCCAGGGCAAACGTCTCCAGTTCCCCGGAGAACCGTTCTGCCAGATAATCTCTAGTGTCTTACAGAACAGCTGTTACTCATTAAACAACATGCAGTTGTCATTTTCGCAGGACAGAGCCATTTCAAATCCATCCCCCAGGTCTTCTCCTATAGGTCACGCTAGCAAGGGCCACATGGGGAGCTTTCATGCCCTCCCCTCTACACCCCTTTGCCCCCCTAAAGCCTTCGGGTTTGAGGCGGAAATCAGACCCTGCTGCTATCTCCTCCCATTCCTCCAGGTGTCAGCCGTCAGCGCTGCAGGCGAGGGTGGGCCAGGAAGCGCCCCTTGGAATAGTTTGCGGAGGGGAGCAGGGAAGGGTTGTCCCCCTGCTGAGCGGGACTTAACCCAGCTGTGGCTCTGGGTGTCCCAGGGTCAGGTAAGGCAGGGGTGCATATGCCAGGACCCCATTTCCTCTCTTGGGCAGAAGTCACTGTCTCCCCCCAATGCGCTGTGATTCAGGGCCTCTGGGTTAAGAGAACCTACCACGGCCGTGGCCACCTTGTGAAAAGATCTTTCATCAGCAGCGGCCTCCTAGCTGCTTTACCCTTCTCCAGGGCTTTCCCCACCCCCTGACAGGGTTCAGACTTCTGGCAGTCCCCGCGCAAGCTCGGCCAGCTGCGGCAAGGCTCAGCTGTGCCTCAGTTTCCCCAGTGCAGGCAGGCAGGGAAGTAACTGTCTTGGTCACAGATGCAGGCTCTAGGGAGTTCACCTGGTGAGACTTATGCCTTCTGGGCGGAGCTGGGTGGGGGTCCTTCCTCTGCCCCACTCCAGGTCAGGTATTTGTCTACAGACGGGGAGGTGTTGTGAGCTTACCAGCGTTTCCCTTGTGTGGCAGGTAGGGGGTGGAAAAGTTCCCCCTCCCTCCCACCTGCTTGACACCTCCAAGTCTGTCCGTGTGGCTCCCCTCAGTGCTTGCCCCAGGCCTTTGGTTTGTACCAGAAGAAGGGCTGGACTGTGCCTTAAAGCTCCGGTTACCTCACCTAGCTGGTCTTGTATTCTGGGACCAATGCGGCTCCAAGAACGCTGCATCCGCTCAAAGCTACAGCGTCCCTTCCGAAAAGTAGAGCAAAAGGGGTCTCATCCAGGATCCCCCACCTACAGCACTGCCGGAGTTTGCCCAGAACTCCTGTGCTGCCGGGCGGGGCAGGGGTTTCGCACGCGGATCCTGCCCCAGATTGCAGTGTTCGATGTGGCTTTGCTACGTGGGGATTGGCTCCAGTGTCCCACTGTCCCCCGAATATCTCCCACCTTTCGCTCCCTTTGGGGATCAGCTGGGTCTGGGGCCAGGAGAGTATAACAGGGTGCGTGCACCTGTGTGTGGAGTGGGGACTTATCTACCAGCAGATCCTATGCACAAGAAGCACTGGCTGAGTAACATCTTTCTCCCGCGCGGTCACTCACGCAGCTAAGGTACCGGCTGCCTTCCTGGCTGGGCTGATGATGGATTAACCCTTCGGTTCTGGGCAGGCCCCAGGAAACGGAGGTTCAGGCAGTACACCCCGTTATGCCCCATCCTTCTGCAGATATTGCAGCTTAGATCTTTGGGATCCGGGGGCTACCCAGGTCAGCTGCCCCCTCCCAGTTTGGGTTTGCCCAAATCCCACATCTGGGGTGCTTCCTCAACCCCCCACCCCATGCCTAGGCCAATCCCCTTTGAGTCTTGTTTAATAACTGGATGTACTGTCCACAAACTCATGTGCCAATCAGCCTGCGACAGATCCTTAGACTTCTGAGCCACTAACCGTATTTTCACAGATCTCAAGGCCAGAAGGGACCGTTGTGATCATCTGGTCTGATCTCCTGTACGACGCTAGCCGGAGGACGGCCCCAAAAGACTCCCTGGAGCAGGTGTTTTCAAAAAAGCCTCCCACCTTCATGTAAACCATCCAATCTTTTAAACTCATGGGGGCCACACTGGGTGGAATTGTTCTAACCCAACAAAGTCTCCAGAGAAGTGACTCCTGCACCTGTACCCCATTGGTGGAGCTGTTCTCCCACCGGGGTGGCAACCTCCGTATATGTCCCTCCCCTGGTCTTCTGCACGCTCCGGCTGAAACCTTGTCCTAGGGGTCAATTCAGACGTAAGCAGTCTCCGAGGCAGCGAGGAAGGCATCTCTATCCCCATCCTCCTCCAAGTGGGGCAGTAATGTTGTATCTGTGGAGTAGATCTCCCCAGCTGGGGTTCCACACGGCCTCTTGCTCCTTGGTGCCTTGATTTCCGGTGCATGCGTCCCTCTGTCATGACTCGTGTTTTGGGTGCAGCGCGCTCGCGCGTCTTGTTCTTGCGCAGCATGTTGGACCTGGCTGTCTCCAGCGTCGGTGCCTCCATTTGAAGCTCCTTTGCTGTCAGCCCCGGTCTCTGCTGTTCCAGCTCTTGTGTTGGGGCATTCTCCGATTCTCCCCTCTTCTCTGCTCTCAAACTGCGCTGCTCACCCGGAACCCCTTCTGGGTCTGGACCATGGTTCTTGCCCAATTGTCCTTCTCTAGCCGTGCAGCCATCTGTGCCCTGTTTAACTGTTCAGTGGTTACCTTCTTGCTCTGTACAGCTCTACAGTCTTCCACACCATTTGCCTTACTGTTTCCTTTCACTAACCTTGGTGGTTTGATTTTTTTTTTTTTTTTTTCTATAGTGGTCACTGGATGCAAAACACTACTGGTGCATCCAGTATCCCACTACTGCCACCAGCTGTCATGGATCAATATGAGTCCAGTGCTCTGGCCTTCATCCATTCCCTTAGAACAGTGGCTCTCAATCTTTCCAGTCTACTGTAACCCTTTCAGGAGTCTGATTAATCGTGCGTACCCCCAAGTTTCACCTCACTTAAAAACTGCTTGCTTACAAAATCAGACCTAAAAATACAAAAGTGTCTCCGCACACTAGTACTGAAAAATCACTGACTTTCTCATTTTGACTATGTAAGTATAAAATGAATCGATTGGAATATAAATATTGTACTTTTCAGTGACTGTGTAGTATTATAGAGCAGTATAAACACGTCGTGGTCTGTATTAGATTTTAGTTTGTACTGACTTCGCCAGTGCTTTTTACGGAGCCTGTTGTAAAACTAGGCAAATACCTAGATGAGTTGATGTACCCTCTGGAAGACGTCTGTGTACCCCTAGGGGTATGCGTACCCCTGGTTGAAAACCACTGTCTTAGAAGGACCACTAGGTCTTGCCTTGCCCTGAGCATAGCTTTTCCCAAAACTCTGGGACCTCATTTCTGCCCGGATGCTCTATCAAGAGAGTTCAGACTCCTATAGGCACTTGTACCCCTTCAGGGAGCCGGGCACCTAGGGCGTACGCATGGCGAGACCAGGCAACCTTTTCAGGACAATGGAGCATTGATTAGTCATCAGGAATCTAGCCTCGGAGAGTTCTGAGGTGTGCATGGAAAAGCCAAGCTTAAGACAGAGTTTATCTGGGCAGAAGCAGCTGCCCTGATATCTCATGCTCCCCTGGGAGCCACCTTGTGTCTCTGTACCTAGGCCTGGTCCCGCTTATGTTTCTGTCCTCACCCCTGTTGGATCCCAGCTCTTCTCTTTCTTGGGCGGCTGGGGGTGAAGGGTTCCTATGCCAGTCCCTGGATCTGCCATTCATCTGTGTGGGTTCCCTTCAGTTCTCGACGGCACTTTCGGGCCACGCTAGAGTCATAATACGTAGCCTGGCATAGCTCTGTCGGTCTGGGGTATGAAAAAGCCACTGCCCCCCCCAGCCAACTTAGCTATGCCAACACAGCCGTCAGTGGAGACACACAGTGCTTCTGGTGGTTTGGCTACTGTCAGTCGGGGAGCTGGTGCTACCATACAGGCCAGCACTCCTTCTGTCGCATACGCTGCGTCTACACTAGGGAGCTATGCCAGTTTAGGCTCGGCAGGGAGGATACAGCCTCAGGCAGAGATGTTATACACATGTCCCTCAATCCCCCTAATCCCCCAGAGGAGGCACTGACCCCTTCCCAGGCAGTGGGTAAACAGCATCACACGCTGTTCCTTAAAATGTTACAAGACATTCCCACATTCTCCAAAGGTGTTGGGTGTGGCGGTTGGGTGTGGGGGTAGAGGTGCAGGAGGAGAGAGGGGTGTGGGAATTGGGTGGGTGGGGAGGAGGGGGTAAGGATCAGGGGTTGGGTGGGGAGGAGGGGTGCTGGGTGTGTGTTGTGGGGGCGCTGGAAGCAGGAGAGCGAGTGCTGGAGAAGGGGGTGCGGCGGGAACTCAGGCACGGATGGGAATGGCAAATGGACACAGGCTCTCCCCCAAAGGCAGTGTCTGACCCCCTTCCTGCCTGGGCTGGGTCGGCTCCTCCCCCGAAACATGTGGGGCAAGAAGGGGGCATTGTTCTTTCCCCTTACAGGTTGGCACTAGTGTCACGGATCACAAGGGAGTGGGGACAAGGCGGGGTCCCAGGTGGATGGAGGTGGGGTGCTGTGAGGGGAGGAGGTGTAATTGGGTGGGGGGCATGTGCTGTGGGTACACCTACTTGGCCCCATCTGTGAGGTGTGTGCAGAGTCACGGGCCTACTCGATCCGGGTGTGTGTGTAAAACTAGATGTGATGTATCTTGATTTTTAGGAAGGCTTTTGACACCTTCCCACATGACCTTCTCCTAAGCAGCCTAGGGAAGTGTGGGTCTAGATGGAACGACTATCGGGTGCGTGTGCAGCTGGTTGAAAGACGGTGCTCAGAGCGTAGTTATCAATGGTTTGCTGTCAGTTGGGAGGGTGTAACTGGTGGGGTCCCGCAGGGGTCGGCCCCGGGGCCGGTACAGTTCAATATTTTCATGAATGACTTGGACAATGGAGTGGAGAGGATGCTTATAAAATCTGCAGAGGACAGCGAGCTGGGAGGGATTGCAAACACTTTGGAGGATAGGACTGGAACTGAAAACGACCTGGACAAATTGGAGAATTGGTCTGAACTCAACAAGAGGAAATTCAGTAGAGACCAGTGTGAAATACTTCACTGGGGAAGGAAAAATCAAATGCTTGGGGAATAACTGGCTAGGGGATAACAGTGTTGAAAAAGAAACGGGGGGAAATCTAGTGGATATGAAACTGAATAGGAGCCGACAGTGTGATGCAGTTTTAATCTAATATCGTTCTGAGGGGTATTAACAGGAGTGCCGTATGTCAGACACGGGAGGTAACTGTCCCGCTCTACTTGGCACTGCGGAAGCCACAGCTGGAGGACGGTGTCCAATTCTGGGCGCCACGCTTTAGGAGAGACGTGGGCAAATTGAAGAGAGCCCAGAGGAGAGCAACGAAAAGGATCCAAAGTTTAGCAAACCTGCCCTAGGAGGAGAGGTTTAAAAAACGGGGCCTGTTTAGTCTGGAGCAAAGCAGACTGAGGGGGGACCTGAGAACAGTCGTCAAATCCATGAAGGGCTGTTCTAAGGAGGACAGGGATCAGTTGTTCTCCATGTCCGCTGGAGGGAGGACAAGAAAAAATGGGTTTAATCTGCAGCGAGGGAGATTGAAGGTAGATATTTGGAGCTCTCAGGGGAGGGAAGCCCTGGGTAGGCTTGCAAGGGAGGTTATTGAATTCCTGTCACTGGACAAACACCGGTCCGGCCTGGTCTAGGGTTATTTGGTCCGGACTCCGCACAGGGGGCTGGACTAGATGGTTTCCGGCCCCACATCGCTATGATTCTGTCTGCCTGGGTAGAGGGCAAGCAGCTGCCACCTGGGCAGATTCATGGCGGGTGGGGGGCACTCAGTGGGGTGGCGGATGGAGAAGGGATCCCGGGTGGGCTGGGGCCTGGGACGTGCCTGGGGGCCGGGATTTAAGCTAATGGAGTGAGGGGAGCTGGTGCAGCGAGTTCATTATGGGAATTAGAAAGGAAAGAATTTGGGCGACTCTCTCTTGGGAAGCAGTGACTCTGAAAGACGTTTTGGGGTGGGGGCAACGAATAATTGGCTGACCATGAACTCCCAGTGCGACGCTGGGGCCAAAAGAGCCAAGGTGATCCCGGGATGTATAAACGGGGGAATCTCGAGGAGGAGCAGTGAGGTTATTTCCCCTCTGTGTTCGGCCCTGGGGCGACCGCTGCTGGGATCCTGTGTCCGGTTCTGGTGCCCACCGTTCAAGAAGGATGTTGATGAATTGGAGAGGGGTCAGAGAAGAGTCACGAGAATGATCAGAGGGTTAGAAAACCTGCCTGGTCGTGCCTGACTCAAGGAGCTCGATGTATTTAGCTTAGCAAAGAGAAGGTTCAGGGGTGACTTCATCCCCGTCTATCAGCACCTACAGGGGGAACAAATATTTAATCAAGGGCTCTTCGGTCTAGGGGAGAAAAGTCAAACACGATCTGACGGCTGGAAGTTACAGCTGGAAATAGTCAGACGGGAATATCCGATGCACAATTTCAACAGTGAGGGGCATTACCCATTGCTACAACTGATCACGGGTCGAGGTGGATTCTCCATCCCTGACTATTTTAAACTTAAGCCTGTGGGTGTCTTACGAAACAATCTGCTCTAGGTCCGAGGGGAAGTGCTCTGGCCTTGTTACGTTGGGGGTCACGCCGGATGATCGCAGAGGTCCCTCCTGTCCTCGGACTCTGTTAAAGGACTTGGCCCACTCCTCTTTAAGAGTGACCCCTCCTCTGGGTAGGGAGCAAAGGCCATTACCCTGTTGGGTCAGTATTCTGTGTTTCCCTGTAGTGGCTGGTCCGTATAGAGGATAATGGCCTTACTACCGCTGCTGGCTAATGGAGCTCCTCCTTCAGCTGAAGTGAGCAATGTCTATGCCTCGTCCCAAGGCCCTTTGACTTCAGTGGTGTCTGGCTCAGGCCCTTTGTGCTGAAGGGCCCGGTTTTCGGCCCTGCCCCATGAGAGAGGGGGGTCATTGCAGGGAAGGGGGGAGGGGGGAAGCATTGTGCTTTTCCCAGGCTCTTCATTGACCGTCCGTTTCTCCTCTTCCCTCCCCCCCCCCCCGCCCTCCAACCCCTCAGAGGACGCCCAGAACCTGATCAGCCGCTTGGCCACGCGGCGCCGGCTGGCGGTGGGTGAGGACTGGTCCCAGGACGTGCAGCTGGGCGAGCAGAGCGAGCTGCGCTATTCCTACCACGTGCTGTGTGACGAGCACTACTACGGCGAGGGCTGCTCCGACTACTGCCGCCCCCGCGACGACCCCTTCGGGCACTACGCCTGCGACGAGCTGGGCGCCCGCGTCTGCCTGCCCGGCTGGAGGGGGGAGTACTGCTCCGAGGGTGAGTGAGTGACAGTCCCCCGGATACACCACGCCCCCCAATCTCTGAATATACCACGCCCCCCTGATACACCACGCCCCCTCCACTTCTGAATACACCACGCCCCCCGACCTCTGAATACACCACGCCCCCCCGATACACCACGCCCCCCAATCTCTGAATATACCATGCCCCCCGGATACACCATGCCCCCGACCTCTGACTACACCCTGACCTCTGAATACACCACACCCCTCTGACCTCTCCAATACATCTCGTTCACCCCTCGGACTCCTCTAAATACACCTCACTAGCCCCCCCACCCAACCTCTGAATATACCACGCCCCTCGGATACACAATGCTCCCCCCTTGGACCTCTGAATATACCAGGCCCCCCAGACCTCTGAATATACCACGCCCCCCCCCGACCCTCTCCGAATACACCTCGCTCCCCCGACCTCTGAATGTACCCCACACACACACACCCGACCCCTCCAAATACACCTCACTAGCCCCCACAGACCTCTGAATATACCACACTCCTCTGGACCCCTCCAAATACACCTTGCCCTCCCCCCCGGACCTCTGAATATACCACACTCCCCCTTGGATTCCTCTAAATACACCTTGCTAGCCCCCCCCCCCCCGGACCTCCTGGAATACATCTTGCTCTGCCCCGACCCTCCGAGAATACATGCTGCCCCAGGTCTCCCCAAATACACCTCACTCTCCCCCGTGGAGCCCCTGAATAAACCTCGCTCCCACTGAATACACCATGGTCCCCACAATATACCTTGACCCCCCCAACACATCTCTCCCCCCACCCTCCCCAAATACACTTCTCCCCCCCCCACGCCTCCAAACCTTCCCCAAAGACACCTCTTTTCCCCCAAAGCCACCTCGCTCTCCCTGTCCCCCAAAACACACCTCACTCCCCCAACACACCTCAATCCACCCATGCCCTCCCCCCCCCAAAATGTACCTCACTCCCCTTGCCTCCCCCATCACACTGGGACACTTTTCAGGGCCACCCGAGCTACCCAGGTGATTCTCTACCACCTGCCTAGTCCGTGCCTACCAGGGCGAACCCTCCCAGCTCTGCTGCCCGCTCTCCCCCAATGCAGGCTGGCAATTCGCCCCCACCCCCTTGTTTCAGCCGAGTGCATCAACCTGTGTGGGAAGAGAGGGCGCCCCAGGTCGCCAGCTTCCCCTCAGTTCAACACTGTCCCGATGGATGGCAGGAGAGAGATCA
The DNA here is from genome assembly GCF_027887155.1 of Malaclemys terrapin pileata. Lineage (NCBI taxonomy): Eukaryota > Metazoa > Chordata > Testudines > Emydidae > Malaclemys > Malaclemys terrapin. The sequence continues at coordinate 15,345,052 of NC_071524.1, read as the reverse complement.
GTTGATCATGACCTGTTAGGTTCACTCCCTCTGGGGCACCTGGCGTTGGCCACTGTCGGAAGACAGGACACTGGGCTGGATGGACCTTTGGTCTGACCCAATATGGCCGCTCTTATGTCCTGAGTGCAAAGCGCCTGGCTGTGTCCAGCGTAAAACCGCATATAAGCTTGTTGAACGCTGCTTACGATAAAGATCTAGGATAGGGGCAAGGAACAGGACTGGCGAGGCCAGGTTGGTCCCTATGGATACGGCTGTACTGCAATAACAAACCCCTAACACTGAGTCTCAGAGCCCGGTCAGTTGACCCAGACTTGGGGGGCTTGGGCTGAACGTTGCTGTGTAGACACCCCGTGGTGGGATTTCAGAGCCTGGGGTTTTATCGCCCCGCAGCCCGAACCCAGCCACGGCTGCTGTGTCGACGTCCCCGATGTGTATTCCACACGTGGCTGACGGCCAGCGGTGTCCGTTGGTCGACGCCCGCGCCGTTGTCCTCCTCGTGCTCGGACCCCAGGGTGGACCGGCGCCCCTCCAGTTTCTCCTTGACTCCGACTCAGGCCGTGCGGCGGTCTCGGTGTCCATAGCGATCCTTGCTCTTTCGGAACCTGCAGGTATCGATCGCGTACGTCGTTCCGTCGCCGTACTCGTTTACTGGTTCGTAGGCTAGTTCTCCCCGCAGAGTCTCGGGATTTAAGAACCGGGCTGCCTGCCCCCGTTCCGTCTCCAGCAGCGACAAACACCAGGGTGGTCTCCGAGACGCTCAGCAAGTGCAGCGTTAGCTCCCTTCTTCAGGGAGGGAAGAAGCAGCAATGTCTGAAGGCCTGGAGCCCGCAATCGGATCCAGGCCCACAGGCAGCCGCCTCAGACTGTGGGAAGCGCCCCTCAAGCACCTAGTAGGGAGGCTGCCTATCTGGTTTTGAACTGGGCAGTCCTCTTTTGGGGGTTTGCCCCCCATCCGACACTGAGACAAAGCCAGTATTGGATGGCGGGCGCCATTTTAAGGAGCATGGGAGCTCGCGCCTGCGGGGGCGGGGCAACGCGCTCCTCCAAATGGCACCCCTCACGCGGCCCGATCTTGTACACACACTGTGCGTGTGAGGTCACGCCAGCCGGGGGCGGGGTTGCGCATGCCTCAAAATGGCACCACCTCCCCCCCCGCGGTGTGGAACGACTGCATGCGAGGTCACTCAGGTGGGGGCGGGCACACGTCATTCCCAGAAGTACCGGCATGCCTGGTATTCCGGGAATGTGTGAGCGGCCACCTGAGCTCCAGGATTGAGACCGGGTCTGTTAAACCCAGGAAACCCTCTCATGAGCGTAATGGGCGTGGCCATCAGTGATGTAGTAGAGACACCCGCAAGGCCACTTGTACCAAAACAAAATGGTTTCCTCCATGTGGTCACATGGCGGACGCCATTTTGTAAAGTACACTGGGTGTCCTCCGCACAGTGCGACCTCGCTGAGAGGTCACGCTGGCCGGGCAGGGTACCAGTACTTCAGAAACTCAGGGCTGCAGTAGATACAAGGATGGATTCCCTTCCAGAACAGCCTCTAAAAGAAAAGATTCCCGCCCCCCCATACTCGGTCCACGTCAGGAGAGTCCTTGCGCACGGTTCCTAAGTGCTTAGAGCTGCCTAAATCTTCCATGCAAGAAGGGACGGTGTGAAAGGGGAAGGATCCATCGGTACCAACTCCACCTCCAACTCCTAGACTGAAGGATCGGCATCCCACGGCTCCGTCTGGGAGTTCCACCCTGGACTTCCCTTCCACAGGACTGCCTCAGTCCATGATGGATCCGTCCTTGGGCACACCAGCTCTGTCGGCACCAACCTCCAGTACCCCCCGTACTCCAGCTTAAACTGAGACCTTTACTACTCCGGAGAATATTTTTAGCTTTTATATACCCGCTGTCTCCTCTGTTATCAGTCCAGTTCTCCTCAGAGACATCTCTACACCAGAAGAAATCACTTTGAAAACCCTACTACATCTGCAGGTCGGCGCATCCCTCCTCCGGTACCGCTGACTTTTTCACCAGAGGAATCTGACCACCTGCACAAGACTTCAACCCCTCAGAGAGAGAGATCAGTCCAGACAGAACCTCTAGGATGTCTTGGAGCCATCCACTACCAAAGGGACCGATGATGTCCAATGCCTTGGGGGACTCCCTTTCCCCCAGCCGGTTGACCCATCATATTGACCTTATTGGGGCTCTTGAGATCCAAGCAGGAATCGTTCTGGACCTTCCCCTAGATGGTACCACAGGCTCTGTCGGGGCGTGGGGAGGAGGAAATCAAACTGGCTTCGACGGTTTTAACGGGGGTGTCATCCTCCTCCCCCAATGAGGCAAATATGCCATCATCCCCTCTCCTGCCTGATGACTACAGGCAGTACCAGGAGCTTTTACAGAGACTCATGACCGAGCTCCAGATCCCTCTTGAGGAGGTCCACGACAGACAGTGTAGGTTCCTGGAAGGAAGCCATTTTGGAGCCCGCTAGGCCCTCCTGTGCCCATCCCCTGAAAAGGACAGAAAAATAGAACTTGGTTCCACTGAAAGGGGCCCAGTTCCTGTTCACCCACTCAGCGCTGAACTCCTTGGTGGTACAGGCAGCCAGAGAACCGTCCGGATTACAGTCCCCCCAAGCCAACTCCGTCTGACCAGGGTGATAAACGCCTTGGCCTCTCAGGGCCGAAGCTATTTTCATCTACCAGCCTCCAAGTTTGAAGCACCAACTACCAGCCCCTGTTGGCGAAACGCGACTTCACAAACTCCGCTACATTGGTGGGGCTCAAAGATAAACCGCCCCCAGGAGGCCGAGGGCCAATTCCAAGCCCTCATCGATGAAGGCAGGTGGCTAAGCCGTCGTTACTGGCCTCGTTGGGTGCCGCTCGAGCCATTGCCACAGCCGCTGTCATGAGACATGAGTTGTGGCTTCATGCTTCAGGGTTCCCCAGGGAGGTCCAGAAAGCCACTGAGCACGCGCCCTTTGAGGAATCTTATTTTTTCAATGAGAAGATGAATGAATCACTTCACTCCCTGAAGGACTCTAGGACCCTCCGCTCCCTGGGCCTTAGCCCCGAAGAGGGAACACGCCGAACACAGCTCCAGGCCCAGCCATGTCCCCGTCCCCCAGCACCTTTACGAACCGCCACGTAAACGACAGAGGGCTCACAGGCAGAGATCACTGGCTTCTTCCACCTCAGCCGCCACTGCTCAAGCCCACCCGCCCACCAGGGTTTCTTTTGATGGGACGCTTGAGATAGCTCTATCGTTGGGTAGCTCTATTGATTCCCTCCCCTCTCCCAAGCCTTCGGTGGCCATCTCGCCCTCTTTGCACACCACTGGCGGGCAGTACCAACAAAGATGAGTGGGTGCTAGAGATAATCCACTTGGGCTATGTTATTGAGTTTCTCGCCCTGCTTCCCTGTCCCAAGGAGATTCTCCGTCAGCAGCTGGGTTCTCTCCACCAGGTGCTGCTCATGGAGCCTCAAGGCAAAGGGGTTCTACCCCCCACTCTTCGTTGCTCCCAAGAAAAATGGAGGCTGGAGGCTCATTCTCAATCTTCGACAGCAAGCCAAGACCCCGAATGGTTACGCTGGCATCAATAATCCTCCCCTTAGACGAGGGTGCGTGGTGCGTGGCTCTCAGCATCAAAGATACTTACTTTCATGTGGACACGTATCAGCCGGACAGAAGGTTTCTCAAGTTTCTGATAGGGCAAGAACACTGCCAGTTCAGAGTCCTTCAGGACTAACCAGAGCACCGAGTGTCTTCACGAAGGTCTTCCCAGTGATACCGGGATGATTGGCTACTAACGGGCAAATCCAGTCAGGAGGTCAGTCACCAATCATATTCTTACTCTCCTGGCATCCCTGGGAGTCTACATAAACAAAGAAAAGTCCACTTCACCTCCCACAAGGACGATAGACTTGATGGGGGCTACCCTAGTTTGGATCTCACCAAGGGCCTACCTCCCAATGGTGAGAAACTCAACTTGATAAGAAAAGTTACGCTCAAACCATGAACCGCAGTCAAAGGCTGTCTTTCCCTATTAGGCCACATGGCCTCGTGTACTTGGGTCATGCCGTTTGCCAGGCTCCACTTGTTGTCTGCAGTCCTCTCTCTGATATGATGACATGAACATCAGTGTAACAGTTCTCATAGATTCATAGACTTTAAGGCCAGAAGGAACCATCATGGTCAACTAGGCTGACCTCGTGCACCTCACAGGCCACAGAACCTCACCCACCCGCTCCTGTAATAGACCCATAACCTCTGGCTGAGTTACTGAAGTCCTCAAATCTTGATGTAAAGACTTCAAGTTACGGAGAACCCACCACTTACTCTAGTTCAAACCAGCAAGTGACACGTGCCCCATGCTGCAGAGGAAAGTGGAAAAACCTCCAGGGTCTCTGCCAATCTGATCTGGGGGGAAATTCCTTCCCGACCCCAGATATGGTGATCAGTTAGACCCTGAACGTGTGGGCAAGAGCCACCAGCCAGACACCTGGGAAAGAATTCTTTGTAATAACTCAGAGCCCTCCCCAGCTAGTGTCCCATCTCTGGCCATTAAGGGTATTTGCTAATAGCAGTCGGGACAGGGCCATATGCCATTGTAGGCAATCTCGTCATACCACCCCCTCCGTGAACTTATCAAGCTCCGTCTTGTAACAAGTTAGGGTTTTTGCCCTTTTGGAGTCTGTTCCAGAACTTCACTGCTCTGATGCCTAGACGCCTGCCTTTAATTTCAAGCCTAAACTTATTGGCCTAAATTCCAGCCAAGCTCGAGGCTTCTTTGGCTTGGTGGACAAACCCAGAGCCAGTGCGCGAGGGAGTCCCTTTTGTTGCATTCACACCCGATGGGGAGCGCACGTGGACAATCACCCTGCACAGGGCACATGGACCCCTTGTCCAGAGTGCATATCAGTCGGCTACGGCTGAGAGCAGTCTGCCTCGCCTGCCGTCCATTCCTCCCACTGATTCTATCCAGCCATGTCCAAATAACGTCAGACAACATGACGACTGTCTCCTATGTAAACAAACAAGGTGGAGCAAGATCCCTTCTTCTGTGTGTAGAGGCCATCAACTAATGGAACTGGTACGTCAGGAGCTGCACAATGATCTTGGTGACATACCTACCAGGGGCACAGAATTCTTTGGCGGACAATCTCAGCAGACACGTCTCCACAGACCATGAATGGGACTTACACAATTCCGGCCTGAACGAGAGATTCACCCAGAGGAAAATGCCATCCTGGGACCTGTGGGCATCCCAGACAAACAAGAAATTTGCTCTATATCGCTCCAGGGCTGCTATGGGCAAGGGCTGCAAGAGCAACACCCTTCTCCCACTGAGATACGCCTTTCCTCCCCTCCCGCTACTACCACAGGCACTGAGATTCATCATGTTAAAACTCAAGTCATTCTCATTGCATACCATGGACCCCAGACAGCTTCCTTCTGCAAATGGTGGCACATCGTCCCATCAGCATCCAACCCTTGCCCAACCTGTTGACCCAGGGGAACGGCACAGCCAGACGCCCCACAACCCAGACCACTTCCACCTTACGGCCTGGGCATCAGACCTAGAACGTTCATGTTTGGAAAACATCCAATCTATTCTTAATTGAACCAGAAAAGAGTCCACTAGAAAATGCGGTCTGGCTAAATGGAGACATTTCTTCACCTGGATGCAATGGAATTATTTGACCTCTGGGTTGGTGGGTTTTCCTGCTCTTCTTGACTACATCCTTCATCTCAAGATGTCGGGCCTTTCTTCTAGCTTGCTGTGAGTCCACCTGCAGCAATTAGCGCCTTCCATTCTCCTGCTGTTCTATTTTTAATTACCGAACAACAGTCAGATTCCCAAGAGGACTCCTTAGAGCCTTCCCGTTGGTTATGAACCACTGGCCACTTGTTCCATGTCCTTCCTCTCCCTGAAGGTCACCTACTGAGTCGCTGTCCCAGAAGGGTGAGCAAACTAGGAGCTCTTACGGCAGACCCGCCGTACTCCGTATTTCATAAGGAGAGGGTTTCCCTTCGCCTCCATCTGAAATTCATCCCTAACATGAGTTCCACGTGAATCAACGTGCTTGATCACCAATTTTCTTTCCTAAACCTCATGCTTCCAAGGAAGATGGGAGACTCCACTCTCGACATCAGATGAGCTTTGGCATTCCACCTGCAGGGAACAACGCCACCAGTTAGAAAACCGCTTTGGGTGTTTGTTGTTATAGCAGAACGAACACTGGGACAAACGTCTGCTCAGAGACTAAATGAATTTCTGGCTGCATCCTCCTTCACTATCCGTTGGCACATCGCCTTTCCCCAGACGGGGCAAATTCAGCATCGCCACTTTGAGGCTGCAGATGCAGCTAGTGGGACAGAGGCGTTACAGACATCGGGCCCAACTACATCTTTGCACCCTTGTCCTGTCTGAGTACTGCTCACTAATTACTCAAGTGTGGAATACACATTGGGACCAGCACTCGAAGAAGAAATGGAGGATACTTCCCTGTTGTCCAAGAATGTGGTCCTTGACTGTGTTCCACTTCCCTTCTGCTGCGGATCTCGTCTGATTTGCAGTGAGGGATGAACTGGAGGGACGTCAGTCAGCACTGTCCTTTATACCCTCGGATTGGAGCAAGACAAGAGCAACCGCACAGGTGCGGACCCTGCTCGGAACAAATCTCCAGTTTCAGGAGTGTGGAGCCCATGGGATGCGGAATATAGATTGGGGACCATGCGTCTCCAAGAACCTCCAGTTACAGATCAAAGAAAAATATAAAACCCAGTCTAGAGCCTATATTTATTCCCAAGTTCCCTCCAGTCTCTCACCCAACGGTCAGTCCGTCCAGAGAGCTGGGATCCATTTTGCAAGAGACGCTCACGCTGGCAGAGTGTTGCTGTTTCTGTAATGGATGCCATCTTGTACCCCGTCTTTTTCCCTTCTACAGTCCCAGACTTTCGGTCTCTTCTCATAACTAAGGCGTTTAGTTAACTTCAGCTCGGCCCCGAGGGTCCCCTGTTCGGAGTCTTTTCTCGGGGTTCTTTGGTCTTTGTTGAGGCTGGTCCAAACTGAAAACGCAGGGCTGGCCTGGGTCGAAAGGGGCTGATCGTTTGCACTCGTGATTTGAGGCGGCTGCGACCCGCCCTGCCGCAGGTGCCGTGCCCCATTTCCAGCGATTTTGGAACATGCCACTCGACATTTTCCATCTCTTAAACTATTTCCTGTACAAACATCCTGCAAGCACCACGATGGTCGGCTAGTTCTTGGCTTTCGGCAGAGACCCCCCGCGACCCCCGCCCGCCCTTGGTGCAGTATTGAGAGGAGAGTCAGACATAGGTGTGTCATGTGTCTGCCTGGATGTGTGTGTCCACACACACCTTGTTCCTCCTGCCCCCTGAAGACACCTCGTTCCCCCAAACCCACCTCAGCCCAATACACCTTAACCCACTCCCTGTCCCAATGATAGCTGCTCCCCCGCACGGAACGCGCCTTGCCCCAGTCCCCCAATACATCTTGTTCAACTATCTGCCCCCAATAAATGTCATCTTGCCCCCCCGTTCCTGAATACACCTCGCTCCCCCTCCCCCCAAACACACCTCACTTCCCCCTCATGCCCCCCAAATGCACCTCGCTTCCCAATGCACCTTACTCCCCTCAGGTGCCCCACCTCCCTCTCCTCCCTGTCCCCCCCATCATACCTTGCTCCCCTTAGTCCCTCCCCCTAATGCACCTCGCTCCCCTCAGGCCCTCACCTGACTCCGCCCCCAGGCCTCCCATTGCACCTCGCTTCCCCTAGTCTGCCCTGTCGCACCTCTTTCCCCTCAGGCCCCCTGACGCACCTTCCTCTCCTCAGGACCCCAAAAACTCCTTGCTCCAACCCCACTGCCTCGCTCCCCTCAGGCCCTCACCTGACTCCATTCCCAGGCCTCCCGTTGCGCCTCGCTTCCCTCAGTCCGCCCGTCACACCTCTTTCCCCTCAGGACCTCACAAACACACCTCGCTCCAACCCCACTGCCTCGCTCCCCTCGCCCCCAATGCACCTCACTCCCCCCCAAGCCTCCATCTCACTCCATCCCCACCTCCGAAAGCTTATGCCCCACAACGCACCTTGCTCCCCTGAGACGCCTCACTCCCTTCACGCCACCCGCAACACACCTCATTCCCCTCATGCTGTCAGCGGACCAGGTTGTAGGCAGTCAGGCCTAGTGGTTGGAGTCCGAATGCCAGAGCCAAGGGTCGGAACTGGCTTACCAGGAGTCAGGGAAGGCAGGAGCAGAGCTGGAACCGGATGGGAACAAGACTGGAGGCAGGGCAGGATCTGGGCTGGAACGGTGGAGGAGCAGAGCACGAGCAGGGCTTGGAGAGAGGAGCACAGGGAGGCAGAGAGGCCATGGGCATGTATGTTGAGCAGCCAGCGAGGAGCTGCTGCTGCTAGGTTTAAGAACCGGACTGCTGATTTCCTCAGCCACTCAGGCAGGGTGGTCTGTCCGACAGCCTAGTTGACTCGTTAGGGCACTAGAAGTACTGAGCAGGTGCAGCGAGGGCCTTACTCTTGGCAGTACCATCTCCATTGAGGGTGCCCTCAAGGTACCACCAGGACTGGTTTCTTGGCGTGGTCTCTGTGAAATGCCTACAATAGATCTGGGGCATGGATGTGATTTGCCAGTTCCCGGGACTGCTCCTCTGGGCCGTTACCCTCCGGGTCCACCAGCTATCGGAGCTGCCCTCTGACTAGTGGAGAGTCAAGAATTTGCCGAACTATACACTCGTCATGCCCTTGGACTGTTACAGGGGCAGGGGGAGACCGAGGGCTGGAGTGATGTGGGAATGGATTCTCTGTGTATGGCTTCAGAGGGGAGACATGAAATACAGGGCGGATCTTCAGGGACTTGGGTCATTGCAATCTGAATGTTACTGGGTTGATTCATGCCTCAATCTTGAAAGGGCCCAGATATTGGTGGTCCAGTTTGGCTGCGGCGTGAGCAGATTTAATATTGTGGGTGGACAGCCAGACTTTTCTCCTATGGAAAGGTTGGGGACAGCTGGGTGATCCCAATCAAAATGACATTTATATGCTTCCTTGTAAGTGCTCTTTGAGTTCCTGGTGTACCTGGTGGAGATGGGTAGCTAGATCTCTGACTGCTGGTAGTGGAGAGTTCGTGGGGACATCCGGAAGAAAGTAGAGAGTGAAAATCATATTTGGCAAAATTCGGGCTTTGCTGAGTAGAGGCATGGGTGGCATTATCGTAAGCAAACTTAGCACATGGGAATTGTCATGATAATCGTTCAAGATGCAGAGCAGGGATTGGTTAAAAAATCTGGTTGACCTGCTCCGTTTGTCCATTAGTGTGTGGATGGGTAGGCAGTTGAGAGGAGAGGCTCAGTCACCAGAAGGTTTAGAAACTCTTGCCAGAACCGGGAAATGAACTAAGAACCAAGGTCCGACACAATGCTTGATGGCCATCCATGGAACTGAAAAATGTATTCCAGGCAGAGGCAGGGGGATGGCGCGGCCGGGGGCGAAGTGTGCCCTTTTGGTTAAGAGGTCGACTACGACTAAGATTGTTGTATGTCCCTGGGAAGGCGGCAGCTCCACAATAAAGCCAATGGAAACGGTAGCCTATGGTTGAGGTGGGATGGGCATGGTCTGGAAAAGGCCAAGTTTTTAGCATGGGCACTTGATCTGGGCATAGGATCTTAGGTAGCTCTTCTTTGAGGTGTGTAAGCCTGGGCACCAGAAACTCCTTGTGATTAGGTTCCAGGTTTTGAGGTGGCCGAAGTGCCCTGCAAGGGGTGCATCATGACATGCCGTTTCCAGACATAGCTATGGTCCTTGGGGTCCTCTACCATATCTTGGAACCTGAACCTGGGGGCTAGTGGGGAGTCAGCGTTCTCCAGAGTCTGGAGGATCTGAGCAGCAAAGGGGTCGTTGGGTAACAAGGTACGAATGGGCTCCATTAGGCTTCATCTTCTGTGCCATTGATGAAGTTGGATTCCTTTAGAATCATAAAGGGAGTTTTCTCACCCCTTTGCAGGTACTCGGCCTTACGGGACAGGGCACTGGCCTTCCCATTTGTTGCTCCTGGGTGCTAGGTGACAATGAAGTTAAACCAGGTGAAGAAGAGGGACCAGTGGATCTGTTGTTGGTTGAGGTGTCTGGCTGTTGGAAGATATTCCTGGTTCTTGTGATCTGTGAGCACTTGGACAGAGAACCTGGCCCCCTCTAGCATTGCCATTCCTCAAATGTTGCCTTGATAGCTAAGAGTTCCTTATCCCAGATATCATAATTCTTCTCTGCTAGGGCTAGCTTGCGAGAGTAATCGGCACATGGGTGAAGTCAACCGTCAGGACCCACCAGTTGGGACAGTACCGCACCCAGGGCGAAATTGGCTGCATCAGCCTTCACCATGGATGGTTTAGCAGGATCTGGGTGAACCAAGATGAGGGCTGTGGTGAACTACTCTTTTATTTGATCAAAGGTGGTTTGGGCTTCCAAAGACTCTGGTGAGCTGGACTCCTTTTGGCTGAAGGACAGTCAGAGGAGTAACTAGGTTGGAAAATCCCTCAATGATTGCATGGGTCCATGGTTAATTCCTTGGGGGAGATATTGGATCCTGGTCCAACTTGCATTTTTCAGGCTTCGCGTATCGATGGTGCTGGCGAAGTCCTAGGATGCTGCAGACTTGCTGATCATGGGCCTGACTGGTGGAAAAGATGAGGTGGTTGTCCAGAGACATGACGACATAGCACAGTCAACCACCAAAACTTGCTTGCCAAAGTCTACAAAATGACACGACTACAACCGAACGCAGCTCATCCGATCTCTTCTGAAGGACAGATGTTTATATGTAGAACTGTGCAAGAAACGGAGCGGCTAGACCAGGGTTTCTCAAACAGGGGTCGCCATTTGTGTAGGAAACCCCCAGTTTGCAGCAGCTCCCATTGGCCCAGAGCAGCGATGCACGGCCAATGGGAGCTGTGATTGGCCGGACTTGCGGATGGGGCAGGTAAACACACCGGCCCGGCCCGCCAGGGGCTTTCCCTACACAAGCGGCAACCCCTGTTTGAGAAACCCTGTGCTAGAGACAATGAAATGGCCTCCCACAGGGCACTGTTCTAGCACCAACCCTCTTCAACATATATAGCAATGACCAGTCCATACACAACAATAGGAGGAGCTTTATATACGCCAATGATCTATATATCATGTCACAGAAGGACTTTGCTGCTTTCAAGAATCAACTAACATGTGCACTGAGCAACCTCTCAATTTATTACAGTAAGAACCAACTTCGTGCCAACCTGACCAAGACACAGGTGATGGCCTTTCACCTATGCCACCAAGAAGCCAAGTGGAACTAAACATCACCTAGGATGGAATCCCACAGGTTAATCGTCCACACCCTGTCTACCTGAGGGTGACATTGGACCGGACACTTTTCCCTTCAAAGCACATATAGATAAGATGAAAGGGAAAGTTAGCACCCGTAACAACGTCCTCTGAAAATTGGTCACCTCAAAGTGGGGAGCCAATTCAGTTACTTTGCCAATGCTATTACCTTGTGCTACTTCATAGCAGAGTATGCATGTTCAGTGTGGGAACGATCTGTCCATGCTAAGAAATTAGACTCTGGTCTAAACAACAATTGTCATGGAATAACAGGATGTCTAAAGCCAACACCAAAGGACAGCCTGTACTTACTGGCTGGCATTCCACTACCTGATCTCAGGAGGAAGGTAGAAAGCCAGAGGAAAATATCATGGCAGATGGGAGATCCAAGGCATCCATTATATGGCCACACAGGAGAAATCAAACGCCTTAAATCACGGAAGAGTTTTATAACCAGCGTTGTGCCTTTGGATACGGCAGCTTGGCAAGGCACGACTGAGGTTATGGAATGAAAGAATACGTGCAGTTGGATGCACTGAAATAGATCTGGAACCCCAGGAGGACCTTCCCAGAGGGGCTGATACAGACCAGTCAACGTGGTGATGCCTGAAGCACTTGTATACGCAAAGTGGCAGATCGAAGACTAATATGATTAAAAGGGGCTACTCTAATGACACGAATATATGCGATTGCAGTGAGGAGCAGACCACGGAGCACCTGCTTGTTTGCCAACTCTTTGGGGAGACCTGTACAAAGGAGGACCTCCCTGTAGTGATGGAAAGAGCCATCACTTGTGCACAGTTCTGGAAAAAGATTTAGTTTGTGGCAAGGACACGAGGAGAAGATGACGACGACTACATAGCGGTTTAACACATCCCTGAAGATATCATTTATGAAGTGCTGGAATGCTGCTGGGGCATTGCACAGGCTAAACGGCATGACCCGGTACTCAAAGTGTCCACACCATGTATGGAAGGTAGTCTTCCACTCAACTCTCTCACTAATCTGGACCAAGTTATAGGCCAAGTGTGAAGCTCCAGCTAAGTAAAAACCTTTGTGGAGTGGAGTCTTTCGAAAAGCTCATTAATGGTAGGGTCAGGGTATCGATTTTTGAATTGTGACTCTGTTTAATGCCCAATAGTCAATACAGAGCCTTAGCGATCTGTCTTTTTTCTTTACAAAGAAAATTGGAGCCCCAGCTGGAGACGTGGAAGGACGGATTAACCCCTTCTGTAGATTTTTTTTTTTTTTTTTTTTTTTTTTTTTTTTCTGGAGGCAGTTGTGGAGAGCCTGAAGTTCTAGCTCTGAAAGGGAGTAGATGCAGCCAAAAGGGACTTCTGCTCCAGGCTGGAGAGCGATGGGATAGTCATAGCTGCAATCAGGTGGCAGAGTGTCCATGTTCTTTTTGTTGACCTCATCAGCAAAATCCTTGTATTTAAGTGGTAACGCAGGGGCAGTGGACTGGACCGTAGAGGTTAACGAGACTTCCTGTTCAGACTTGGAATTTCGAGGAAGGCAGGCTGAACCATGAAGGGTTCCCAGTGTATGGTCACGTTGTAGGAGACAGAATTGTTGGCAAGGTGGGGAGCAGAACTGTATCCTGCCTGCCCTCCAACAAACGCATGGGCCATGGGTAGTGAGCCAGGGCATGCCGAGAACTACTGGAAAGTGTGGGGCTTGGATAAGTTCAAACTGAAGGGTCTCTTGGTGAGTCACAACTTCCAGGGAGTTCGGTCTGGGTGGGGAACCAGGCCCGATGAGAGGAGTGAGTCGTCAATAGGCTTCAACAAGTCTGAAGCGTCCTTGGGTTGAGGGGGAGGATGTGATATACTCATGCAACGGTCCTCATTCATGAAGTTGCCTGAGGCACCTGAATCCACCAAAGCCTCCAGGAAGGACTCGGAGATGGAGGAATGTCAGATTTTCAGAAGGAGATTGAGATGAGTCAGGACCCCTTCAGTCATGGCCAAGGTACCAGCAGACAGGAACTGGTGCTGGTTACTGATGAGAGTCAGGGAGTGCCACCCCAGCCTGGACCCCTCATCGGATGCTGGGGTTTGGCCTTCTCTGACCAGGATGCAGATTGGAGCCTAGAAGGGCAGCCTGACACAAATGTCCTGCTCTTCTACAGGATAGGCATAGCTCCGATGTCGCCTTTTCTCTGTGTTGGTGAGATGGGGCTGGACTTGGTCAGGCAGCATGGGAAGGTACCCAAGCTTGGGCTGGAGATGCCAGGACTGGCGGGCGTCGGGAAGCTGACATTTTCTCTTGGTGGCGTTCCACCAGGTGGTTATCAATCTGGATCCTGAGGTCAATCAAGGTGTCCGGAGTGGGCAGGGAGTCCACTCATGCCAGCTCGTCCTTGATGTCGCCCTTTTGGCCGAAGTGGAAATGATAATGCGGCGTGGCCTCGTTCCATTCAGTAGCCGCTACCAAGCAGCGGGACGCCGCGGCATATTTAGCGACCGGCCGGCGTCCCTGCCGCGACCGCCGAAGGGCGGCCTCAGCTGTACTCTCATGACTAGGGTCAGTGAAGATCACAGCCACAGCTTGAATGAAGTCTTCAAGTTTGCCCAGGCGTGGGCTTGCTTTCTGCAGCAGTGGGGATGCCCCGGTCGGAGCCACCCCAATCAGTTGGTTGATATTCAGCCTCACCCTGCATTGGTCAGTGGGGAACAACTATGGGCACAGAAGAAATAGGAGCCAGTCTTGATCCCCCCCCCCCGCACCCTCCAAAATGTTCCCCGAACACCATAAGGCTGGGAAATCTTTGGCTCACATGGGCCAAGGGGCAGAGTTGGGGGCGGTGCTGCCTGCTTGTGCCCGTAGGGCAGCGACCTGGGCCTGCAGTGTGGGGTCCGCAAGGCACCCCGTGTCTCCAGCAGGGGAATATTGGCCGGGGAAGGATTGATATGAGCCACTGGTCTGGACCTCTTGTCAGCCTAGTTCCCCCCTGTTTACTTTGGGCCGCTCAAACTGTCAGCGGAATGGGTGGTGGGCCATCAGGCCTAGTGGTCGGAGTCTGGATGCCCGAGCCAGGGGCTGAGACAGAGTCTGAGTCAGTAGCCAGCGCCGAGGGTCAGACCTGGATTGCCAGGAGTCCGGAAAGGCAGGAACAGGGCTGGTTCTGAGGCCGGGACAGGATGGGAACGAGGCCGGGGCAGGGCAGGATCTGGGCTGGACCGGTGGAGGAGCAGAGCAGAAGCCAGGCTTGGAGAGACCAGCACAGGGAGGCAGAGGCGCCGTGGACGTGTGTGGAGCAGCCAGTCCAGCAGGGGGGTCTGTCCAGCGGCCTTGTTGGGGCGTGAGAAGTACTGAGCGGGCGCAGCTAAGGGCCTTACTCCTGGCAGTACTCCCCCACACGCCACGCCCCCCCCCACACGCTGCCCCCCCCCACGCCGCGCCCCCTTGTGCCCCCTCACACACCTCGCCCCCTCACGTCCCCCTCACACACCTTGCTCCCTCACGCCCCTCACATGCCTCGTCCCCTCATGTCCCCCTCCCTCACACACCTTGCTCCCCCACCCCCTCACATGCCTCGTCCCCTCATGTCCCCCTCCCTCACACACCTTGCTCCCCCACCCCCTCACATGCCTCGTCCCCTCATGTCCCCCTCCCTCACACACCTTGCTCCCTCACGCCCCTCACATACCTCGCCCCCTCATGTCCCTTTCCCTCACACACCTTGCTCCCTCACGCCCCTCACATGCCTTGTCCCCTCATGTCCCTTTCCCTCACACACCTTGCTCCCCCACCCCCTCACTCACCCCCTCACATACCTCGCCCCCTCACGTCCCCCTCACACACCTTGCTACCCCGCCCCCTTATTCCCCCCATCACACGCCATGCAGCCCCTCACGTCCCCCTCACACACCTTGCTCCCCCTATCCCCTCACTCACCCCCTCACACGCCTCGCCCCCTCGCGTCCCCCTCACACATCTTGCTCCCCCACCCCCTCACTCACCCCCTCACACGCCTCGCCCCCTCGCGTCCCCCTCACACATCTTGCTCCCCCACCCCTCACTCACCCCCTCACATGCCTCGCCCCCTCACGTCCCCCTCACACACCTCGCTCCCCCACCCCCTCATGCCCCCATCACACGCCAGGCACCCCCTCATGTGCCATGCACCCCCTCGCTCCCCTCACACACCTTGCCCCCTGACATGCCGCGCTACCCTCATGCCCCCCAACGCACCTCGTTCTCCTCACGCCCCCCCCCCCCAGTTCACCTCGCTCTCCCTCCAGTTCCACCTTGTTCCACCCCCACCTCACACGCCTCGCTACCCGCACCCCTCGCTGGCCCTGTCAGGCATGGAGATCACCCTCACTAAGTGGCCAATGCCCCCTCCTGGTGCCCCGTTGGGAACTGAGATCGCTCGCCATGAGTGCCTGGCTTAGCTGCCCCCATCCTGCCCCGATCAGCCCTGTTGAGCGTGGTGATTATCCTCGAAAGGCACCCCCCACCGCCCCCATGGAAATGGCCAACACCCCCATCCCCTGCTAAGCTGCCCTGCCCCCCGAGTCCCCTCCCCACTCTGCTCCCTGCTTAGCCACCCCCACACCCAGCTCTACGGGGAAAGCGGGGGAGGCTGAATCAGGGAGTGGGTCAGGGCTGCCTCCTCTTCCCAGCCCCCCTCCTTTTGTCCCAGGGAACGATGGGTCGGGGGAGGGGATGGAGACAGGAGCCCCCCCCCAAATCTCCAGCCGTGGGGCCTTTTGAGGCAGGTGGGATGGTGGCAGGTGCCCCCCGTGGTTAAAGACATTAAATCTGTACAGCAAACCCTACTCCCCTCCACCCCCATCCCTCCCTCTCTCCCCCCCATCCCACCCTCTCTCCGCCCCTCTCCCCCGCCCTGACCCCTCTCTCTCTCCCCTCTGTTCAACTCTCCAGCCATCTGCCTGCCGGGCTGCAGCGAGGGGCACGGCTACTGCGAGCGGCCCGGGGAATGCAAGTGCCGGATCGGCTGGCAGGGGCGCCTGTGCGACGAGTGCGTCCGCTACCCGGGCTGCCTGCACGGCACCTGCAGCCAGCCCTGGCAATGCAACTGCCGGGAGGGCTGGGGCGGCCTCTTCTGCAACCAGGACCTCAACTACTGCACCAACCACCGGCCCTGCCAGAACGGCGCCACCTGCACCAACACGGGCCAGGGCAGCTACACCTGCAGCTGCCGGGCCGGCTTCACGGGCACCGGCTGCGAGATCGAGACCAATGAGTGCGACAGCAACCCCTGCAAGAGCGGCGGCAGCTGTGACGTCAGTATCACCCCTTCCCCTGCACATGCCCCCCACTGTGACTCCCTGCCCCATCCCACAGTGCCCCCAACCCCATTGCGACCCCCCCGACCCCTGCAAGAGCGGCGGCAGCTGTGACGTCAGTATCACCCCTTTCCCGCTCCTGCACCCCACTGCAAGCCCTGGCCCCACCCCACGGTGCCCCCAATCCCATTGTGCCCCTCCCAACCCCTGCAAGAGCGGCAGCAGCTGTGACGTCAGTATCACCCCCTTCCCTGCCCCACTCCATGGCACCCCACCCTCATCCCTCTTGAACCCCTGCACCCCACTGTAACCCCCCGGAACCCCTACCGTACCCCACTGCACCCCCCCAGACTCCACAGTGCCCCCAACCCCTTCAGGAATGAGGTGGCTGTGACATCAGTATCGCCCCTCCCTCACCCCACGGCAACTCTCCTCTAACCTCCTCATTCCACTACCCCTCCACCCCACTGCGATCCTCCACTAATCACCCCACTGCACCCCCACCCCACTGCACCCCCACCCACTGCGATCCTCCACTAATCACCCCACTGCACCCCCACTTACCCCCCCACCCCACTGCACTCGCACCCCACTGCATCCCCCCACTACCCTGTCACACTACCCCCTCCAGAATGGAGGTAACTGTAATGTCAGTATCACCCCACAACCGGCACCACTGCACCCCCCATTATCACCTCCCCCACCCCAATGTACCCCCCAACTTGCCCCTCCCCCACTGGATTGGCAGCAGCTGTAACATCAGCCTCCCTCTCCCCTCCCCACCCCATTACCAGCACTGCAGCGGGGGTGGGGTGGCCGTGCACAGCAGAGGACCTGGATGCTGGGGGGTGGGGGTGGGGGGGCTGAGTGAACCTTAACCCTCTGCCCCTGCAATATGGGAGGCAGCGGCCACATCCGTATAATGCGCTAGATCCCCCCAGTGGGGGTCAGTTCTCCTGCCCCCAGCCCTGGGGTCCATGCAGCCTGGATGCTATGGGGATGGGCGGAGCTATCGATGGCTCCCTCCCGTGTGCAGGGGGCTGGGTGAGGGGGCGTCACTGCATCTAGGAAACACCCCTCCGAAAAGACCTGGGGCCGGGAGGGTGGCATGGGGAGGGGTGCCTCCATGCCCCCTAAAATGGCTGAGCTGCCCTATAGGCCCTCTGTGCCCCCAGAGGAGCAGGCCCTTCCCATAACTGGGCCCCCCGCAATGCAGCTGTCTCCAGTGGGTGCGGAGTTAACAGAGAGGCAGGGTGGGCTAGTGGTCAGAGCGCCGGCCTGGGAGAAGCAGGAGGGCGGGACAAGCCTGGACCCTGGCAATTCTAGCCTAAGATCTGAAGCAGGGTGGAGGGGGGGTCTAGGTGGCAGCTGGCCCAGCGGCATAGGAGAAGGCTCTCACGCCTGCAGACCGATGGCAGGTGCTGGGCAGAGGTATAGGGAGTCAGGGATTCCCTTTCCTTCCCCTCTCCCTGTGCTGATCCACGGGGGTACCTGAAAATACCTAGTCAGTGTCTGAGGGGGGGCACCCCCCGAGTCCTACACCTGCACAGGGTCCGCTGTCCCTCGTGCAAGCTAGAGGCAGATGTGCGCCGACCCCTGTGCTCTCCGAGCGTCCCCCTGTGCTCACAGACGTCCCAGAGCCGCCGCTCCCAAAAGAACACGCCCGCTTACGGGGTCCCCGCTCCCACAGCACCAGCACGTAGTTTTGTCGGTAGATCCATCCATCGAACAGAGATTCGAATGGCACTGAGCCGAAACGGAGGAAACCAAGGGAATCGATGCATGGATCCCAGGGTTACCTATAAAATCAAGTCCGAACACGTATACGAGAATCTGCCCTTGACTAAAAGATGCCCTCTTGTCTAGTAAGTCCTGCTGCCCCCAAAGTCCTTCTCCCCGTGTTTTTCAACCAGGATGACCGAGCCCCTCCTTTTGTAAGATCAAGCCCGGGGGCAGCTTGTTTCCCCCGACGTTGTTTTACCCGTAAAACAGCCCCCTCTCCCCTGGCGCTGTTCATCGCTTCCTGTTAATCTTCTCCTGACGTCCCTGCAAATACACCCTTGTTGTAAGATACCCAAAGTTCAGCCAGGGAGAGAGGTCTCTGCAGAGATCAAAGTAAGCCGGTACGTCCCGGTACGGCATACCACCGGGGCGGCCCAGCTTCCCCAGGCGACAATTTAAAGGGCCTGGGGCTTCAGCGGCTGGAGCCCCAGGCCCTTTAAATAGCCCCCAGAGCCCTGCTGCCGGAGCCCTGGGGTAGCAGCGGCTGCTGGGGGCTCTGGCAGTGGCTTAAAGGGCCCAGGGCGGTAGCGGCGGCCGAGCCTTGGGCCCTTTAAACTGCCTTTAAACCATTAAACCATTCCCGCCCCTTCTGCCCGAGGCCCCGCCCCTTCTGGGGGCAAGAGCCAGCCCCAACCCAGCCCCGTACCAGTAAGTCCCTATTTCTACTTTCACCCCTGGGTCTCTGTCTCCTGTCTGGTGGAACCAGCTTCTGGGTCTCCTACCTTTTAATGACAAGGTTTTGAGACCAGGATTTCCAAGCTATATACAAAAACAACAAGGAGTCCGGTGGCACCTTAAAGACTCGCAGATTTATTTGGGCGTAAGCTTTCCTGTAACTTTCACTCCATGCAGAAGAAGGGAGGTTTTTTTCCCCCACGAAAGCTTATGCCCAAATAAATCTGAGTCTTTAAGGTGTCACCGGACTCCTTGCTGGTACTGTGGTTACAGACTAACACGGCTCCCCCCGCAATCTAGATACAGATCTCCTTGCATAGTATCCCCATGTACATTTCACACAGCTGATCACGGGCTGTGTGATGGATGCAGGCTCCAGTTAGAGACCTCCCGGGACTCTCTTTGGTAATCTAGTCTGTAAATACCAGGCCTAGGGCACCTCTAGAACCTATGTGCACCCCTGGGCCCTCTGCCCACTGGCAGGTGGCACGACTGGTGGTGCAAACCCAAGGGTGGATGTGGAGGGGGGGGGTCTCCTAGCAAGCTCCTACTACGAGGGCCTCAATTCTAAGGGCCTGTCTTGGAGGGGAGAGTGCCCCCTGCTAACTCATGTTCCCTGCATCACAGCGCCCCCTAGCACTGCCCTGGGGCATTAGGGTCAGCATTGACCACGAGGGGAGAGTGCCCCCTAGTGACTCATCAGCGCAGCTTCCTGCGGTGCCCGGTTTCCCCAACCCCCCGTGTCATTTGAGATCATGGCTGCCTCTCTGAGCCTCAGAGCCTCCAGCCTCTCTCTGGCGAGGGGGCCTCTATTATCAGGCCCATAGGAACTGCTGGACCAGATCAGACCAGGGGCCCATCTACCCCGGTATCCCGTCTTGAACAGCAGCCAGTCTCAGCTGTGTCAGACAAAGGTGCAAGACACCCCCTACTGGGCAATGAAGGGGTAACCTGCCTGGAGGGGAAGTTGCTTCCTGACCTGGGTTAGGTAGAGACTGGACAATGTCCTGAAGCGTGCGGGTTTAGCTCCCCTCCAAAGCACCTCTTTCAGATCAGTCGGGATAGGCCCATTCTCTGCACCAATATCCAACCTTGAGTTTGAATCCTGCCCAGATCTTGGCTTCAGTGATGACAATAATCATGAGGCAGTGAGTTCCGCAGGCCAGTGGTGCCTTGTATAACCATCTAGTCGTCAGCTTTAAACATGCGGCCTTGCAGCTCTTGTGTTAGGAGTTAGGGTGAAGAACAGCCCCCGATCGACCATCTCCATCCTCTCTCTGAGCGGGTCTCCATTCTAAACTACACACCCCCAGCCTTCTGAATCTCTCTTGTTCTTGGGTCTGTGCAGTGCACATCACGATGGGGTCCTGAGCCGTGACTGGGGCTCCTAGGTGCTACCATAAGACACCTACTAGCAATAAAATTGTACAGCACCTGACACAATGGGCTCTGGGCCAGGACTGGGTCCGGAGGTATCACTGCATCTAGGAAACACCCCTCCAAAAAGACTGCGGCCAGGAGGGTGGAATGAGGATTACCGTAACACACCTAATAAATATTAGTAATGATACAGACCTGTAATGGTCTCCCTGCCTATCTACGAAATCCCTCTGTAGGTCATTGCTGTATTCCATGGTGTGACCTGAATGGAACGCAGTTAGCCCAAGCCTTGTAGAATACACATTCGAATATTTTCTGCTGTTTCCCATCTCATTCCTTCTGCCACTTTAACGTTTTGCATTTTCTGGCCACTGCTGCACATTTACTATTATGGGAGACTTAGAAGCCGCAATCAAGATGAGGGCCCTGTCGCGCCGGGCGCTGCCCAGACACAGAGTGACCGAGATCGGGGCCCCGTCGCACCAGGCGCTGCCCAGACAGAGTGAGGCTCAATCCCTGTCCTGAAGAGCACAGTTGAAATAGACAGGACAGAGGGAGTTAGAATTATTCTCCCAGTTTTACAGAAGGGAAACTGAGGCACAGAGGGGTTATCGATGGTAAGGGACCTCGTTGGTGATCTAGTCTAGCCTCCTGCATCAACTCTGGCCACTGAGGACTGAGGCTAGCTCTACACACAAATTTTGTCCCGGTGTGATGATGCCAGTTAGGGGTATGGTTTTGTTTTTTGTTAACCTGATATAGTTCTCCTGCGTCAAGCCAGAGCGTGGAGTAGTTACAGCAGGATAAATGTGCCTTATACCAGTGGAGCTTATTCCCCTTCCTGTTTGGGTACGAGCCCCTTTATCCCGGTATAACTGCATCCACTCTTGGGGTGGTACAGCTTTAACAAGGCTAAGTTACCTATTAGGTGTATTATGGTAGCACCTAAGAGCCTCAATCATAGACCAAAAGGCCCACCCCATTATGCCAGGCACTGTACTTTTCTATTGCTATTAGGTGTATTACGGTAGTCCGTAGGCATCCCAGGCATGGAGCAGGACCCCACTGTGTCAGGTGCTGTACTTTTCTATTGCTATTAGGTGTATTACGGTAGCCCCTAGGAGCCCCAGTCATGTACCAAGCCTTCTTTGTGCTAGGGGCTGTACAAAGGCAGAGCAAGAAGCCAGCCCCCGCCCCAAAGAGCTGCCAAGCGAAGTAGTGAGAACAGGACAATTTTTGTGTATTCACAAAGCTTTAAGACTTGGGTCCTCAAAGGTATTGAGGCGCCTCATTCCCAGGGGAGTTAGGAGCCTGCGGACGTCTGAGGACGTGGGCCTCAAAGACCTGCCCCGGGAGTCTGCGGCAGAGCTGGGAATAGCACGGTGACCACCCGAAGACGTAGGAATTAGGTTGAGGTGGTGACAGTGCTCGGGGGCGTGGGAAATCCACCGCTCTGCCCACCTCCGCCGCAGGACGCTGGAAGAATGCTTCCGTCAGGCTCGCGACGGCCGCTGGGGAGGTGGTTTTCCTATCTCCTTCCTGTCGCTCTCTGCGGCTGCACTGTGCGGTTCCGACGCCGGAGCTCTGCCAGGACAGCCCCCGTAGCATCGACGAGCCCCGAGCCCCAGCGCCGCGTCTTCCCCGGGAGGCCAACTTTCTTCTCCTGCCGAGGAGCCGGGCTCTTCCGTGGCGTAATGTTCATAGCACCTGTCCCTGGATCCATTGGGTGCTCGATCGGCCTCCCCTGCTGGTTACAGGTTTAAATCTAGAACCTGCTGCTTCTCTCTCCCTCTGCTCCCAGGATCTGGAGAACGACTACAAGTGCACCTGCCCCCAGGGGTTCTACGGGAAGAACTGCGAGATCAGCGCCATGACCTGCGCCGACGGGCCCTGCTTCAACGCGGGCACCTGCGCCGAGAAGCCCACAGGTGGCTACACCTGCCACTGCCCCCTGGGCTACCACGGCTCCAACTGTGAGAAGAAGATCGACCGGTGCACCAATAACCCATGTCTGAACAGTAAGGGCCACGCTGCTTTCTTCTCTGGGCTCAGGGGCGAAGGCAGCATGCAGGCCTGGGAGGGATGCGGGGGGAACCGGTGTTCCCTGCTCTCTTCTTCCCTAAGCTTCTGGGCGGGTGGTGACAGAAAGTCGTTGGGTGGGTCTCACCCCACCTAGCCAGGTTCCCAGGGGGTTGCTGTTGGGCGGCTGGTAGCTGGAGAAGCCCTGGTCTGAATTGGAAGTGTGCTGGAAGGGGTGAGGGATAGCTCAGTGGTTTGAGCATTGGCCTGCTAAACCGAGGGTTGTAAGTTCAATCCTTGAGAGGGCCACTTAGGGATCTGGGGCAAAATCAGTACTTGGTCCTGCTAGTGAAGGCAGGGAACTGGACTTGACTTGATGGGTTCCTTCCAGTTCTATGAGATAGTATATCTCCATATATTATATTATCCCCTGATGTTTCCCAGCAGAACAGATCCCCTCTATGCAGATCCCCAAGACACTAGAATATGACTCTGCCCAAAGCCAAGGCGTGGTTCAATTCCCTGCTTTGCCATTGACCCCCTGTGTGACACTGAGAATGTCACTTAGTCTGTGCCTCAGTTTCCCCATCTGTAAAATGGGGGTAATAATCCTTCCATTGTCTATTTAGATGGTAAACTCTTAGGGCATGGCCTTGTCTACATTGAGAACTATTCTGGGACAGGCCAGAAGGGCTAGCGCTGTTCTGAAATAGCAATTAAGGAGATTTAGGACAGCAGTTTCTTGGCACCCCAGAGGATGTGTGTGGGGGGAGGAGTTAGCCATCTCTCAGGCACACACAGAGCAAGGGCTGTTCTCCCTCGGTGGGCAGAGCGCAATGGTTCTCAGCCAGGGTACCCCTGGGGGTCTGCAGTGGTCTTCCGGGGTATGTCAACTCATCTAGAGATTGGCCTAGTTTTACAACAGGCTACGTAAAAAGCACTAGTGAGGTCAGTATAAAGGACAATTTCGTGCAGACAAAACGAGAAAGCCTCCAGTAGCCGTGCGCTGGGACACTTTGGTAATTTGATGTCTGATTTTGCAAGCCAGTCGTTTTTAAGTGAGGTGTAATTTGGGGGTGCGCAAGACCAGTCAGACTCCTAAAAGGGGTACAGTAGTCTGGAAAGGCGGAGTGCAGTGCAGTGCAGTAGGGTAGCTGGCTTTTTCCTGCAAGGGTTCTCGAAAAAGGGGGGCGGGGCAGGGCTGGCTCCCGGGTTTTTGCCGCCCCAAGCGGGGGAAAAAAAAAAAAAGCCCCGATCCCGATCTGCGGGCAATTCGGCAGGAGGTCCTTCGCTCTGAATGGGAGTGAGGGACCGTCCGCCGAATTGCCGCCGAATAGCTGGACCTGCCGCCCCTCTCCGGAATGGCCGCCCCAAGCACCTGCTTGGCAATGTGGGAAACTTTTTCTGCCAAAAATTCAGAAAAGAAACAAACAAAAACAAAAACAAAAAAAAGGGCAGTTTTGGGGGGTGTTTCATTTGCTCTCTCCCCTTCTCCCCCCCTGAAAAGTATTTGGGGGGAGCTCCGAAGCCCCCCCTAATATCTCTCACATTGATAAATTGAAAAATCTGGTTGATGGAAAATTACAACCAGTTTCTCCTGATCCACCCCCCATTCCTGCACACCTGATGTGTCTTTTCTGACATCTACCTTAAGAGCTCTCTGGAGAGAGGACTGTACAGCACCTGGCACAACTGGGGCCTGGTCCACGGCTGGGGGATGGGCCTGCCTTGGCCCTACTGTAATATACCTAATAGCTATAAAAAAATGCACAGTGCCTAGTGCAATGAGGTCATGGCCCATGACTGAGTCTCCTGGATGCTACCAAATACACCTAATCACAATAAAAATGTACAGCACCTGACACAATGGGGTCCTGGTCAATGACTGGGATGCCTAGGAGCTACCGTAATACACCTAATAGCCATAAAAATGTTCTACACCTGGCAGCATTGAGTCCTGGTCCATGACTGAAGCTCCCAGCTGCTACTGTAGTACGTGTAATTACAACAGAAATGTACAGCGCCCAACACAATGGGGTCCTGGGCCACGACGGGCTCCTAAGTGCTACCGTAATACACCAAATAGCCATAAAAATTGACAGCCCTTGGCACAATAGGGACCCTCCTTGACTGGAGCTCCTAAGTGCTCCCATCATAGAAGCAACAGTCCTACACCATACGCTGGAGAGGAACTGCTCAATAGATAATGTGGTCTAGTGGATAGAGCACTGGACTGGGCGTCTGGAGACCTAGGTTCTAGTCCCACTTCTGCTGTTGCCTTGCTGCGTGTCCTTGGGCAAGTCCCTTTCCTCGCTCTGTGCCTCAGTTTCCCCTCCCACACTTCAGAGTATCCAAGGCCAGATGGCATCTTTGTGATCATCTATCGCTGACCTCCTGTATAACCCAGGCCCTAGGACTGCTCTGAATTAGTTCTTAGAATCCTAGATTAGGATTGGAAGAGACCTCAGGAGGTCTTCCAGTCCAATCCCCTGCTTGAAGCAACACCAACCCCAACTAAATCACCCCAGCCAGGGCTTTGTCAAGCCAGGCCTTAAAAACTTCTAAGGATGGAGATTCCACCACCTCCCTAGGGAACCCATTCCAGTGCTTCACCACCCTCCTAGGGAAATAGTGTTTCCTAATATCCAACCTAGACCTCCCCCACTGCAACTTGAGACCATTGCTCCATGTTCTGTCATCTGCCACCACTGAGAACAGCCGAGCTCCATCCTCTTTGGAGCCCCCCTTCAGGTAGTTGAAAGCAGCTATCAAATCCCCCCTCATTCTTCTCTTCTGCAGACTAAACAATCCCAGTTCCCTCAGCCTCTCCTCATAAGTCATGTGCCCCAGCCCCCTAATCATTTTTGTTGCCCTCCGCTGGACTCTCTCCAATTTGTCCACATCCTTTCTGTAGTGGGGGGCCCAAAACTGGACGCAATACTCCAGGTGTGGCCTCACCAGTGCTGAATGGAGGGGAATAATCACTTCCCTCGATCTGCTGGCAATGCTCCTAGTAATACAGCCCAATATGCTGTTGGCCGTCTGGCAACAAGGGCCCACTGCTGACTCATATCCAGCGTCTCGTCCACTGTAACCCCTAGGTCCTTTTCTACAGAACTGCTGCTTAGCCAGTCGGTCCCCAGCCTGTAGCGGTGCATGGGATTCTTCCGTCCTAAGTGCAGGACTCTGCACTTGTCCTTGTTGAACTTCGTCAGATTTCTGGTTTGAACTAGAGCAGATCTAGGGGGAAAAAAACATCCAGTCTTGATTGGTGTATTAGCTCGTGCGCTCTTTGGGGCAGGGGTTGTCTCTCTGTCTGTGCAGCGCCCGGCACAATGGGGCCTGCAGCTGGTGCTGGAATTCGGCTAGTAGGTTGAAGCTGAACAACCCCAGTAGGGAAGAATCGTTCCAAAAGTTAGCACTCACCTTCCGAAAGGGGGAGCTCAAAGAGGGCGAGGAAGCGCGTCAAAAAGGCGCTGAAGTCTAACGTGGCAAATGCTTCGATGGGAAGCTGCTTATACACATGGAGAGTCCCAAGAGGCAAGGGAGCTGTGCATGAAAGAGAAGCCCCCCCTTCCTCCCCCCGGGAGCTGAGAGTCACTCTGGGCTCTTCCTGGCTCTGGCGTGACTGGTAAGATAAGGATCCAGCAAGCCAAATGGTGCCCTCGCTGGCGTACTCCATCCAGGACATCGGTGGAGGTGTGGCACAGAAGGATGGTGGTAAATTGCAGTGGGGTCAGAGAAGAGCCATGAGAATGCTCAAGGGATTGGGAAGCCTTCTAGCGAGAGGCTGAAGGAGCTCAATCTCTTTAGCTTAGCAAAGAGAAGGTTAAGAGGTGACTTGACCCCAGCCTACCCGTAGCCACGTGGGGAATAAGAATTTGATCCTGGGCTCATCAGTCCAGCAGAGGACGGTCGAACGTGATCCAACGGCTGGAAGCTGAAGCTAGACACATTCAGGCTGGAAATGAAGTGTCCGCTGTTAACTGTGAGAGTGGTTAACCATGGGAACAACTTGCCGAGAGGGGCGGCGGGTTCTTCGTCGCTGGCAATTTGTAAATCAAGGCTGGATTTTTGTTTTGAAAAGACCCGCTCTAATTCACACAGGAATTACTTCCGCGAAGTCCTACGGCCTGTGCTACACAGGGGAGCCAGGTGATCACAAGGGGCCCGTCTGGCCTTGGCACCTGAGGCCCTATGGATGAGAAGCACCGAGACAGAATTCTATCTCCTGGGATAAGGGGCGTGGCTGGGGAGAAGCACAGCTGGCGGGGGTTTCTCCCTTGGGGGGGGAAGGGGCGTGGCCAGCAACTCTAAGTTACAGCAGCCTTGGGGCTGCTCTGACTTCTGCTGGGATCAGCCAGCCCCAGGATCTGGAGCGGGGGGAGGGTGGGTTGTAAACAGAGCAGTATCCAGCCGTTCTTCTCCTTTTCCTTCTGCACTGTACACCCAGGCATTGCACAGGGGTAACCAGGAGCAGCATTTGCCCCAGTGCTGGGAACAGGGCTAACCCTTCCTTTGGTGGTGCTGGTGATGAGGAGACGACGAATCAGGAGCCGGACTAGAATCCGGCTAATCCAGCTACCGGGAATGAGAAGTAGCAAAACCAGAGAGGTTGCTCTGGGGGCTCCGAAGGGACCGATCTGGGACCCAAGTGGTTACACCAGTGCCAATCAGGACCAGTGTGAAATGCTCTGGGTTTACAGCCCGAAGCGAGATCAGGCACCATATCAGGATCTCCTAATAATCCTCACCCCTAGCTCTTTCCATCAGCCGATCTCAAAGCACTTTAGAAAGAAGGTTGGTATCGTTATCCTCGTTTTACAGATGGGGAAACTGAGGCACAGAGCGACCGCAAAAGGAACTGTTTTGCCTGTCGCCCAGCAAGCAGAACTGGAACTAGAAGACTAGACTCGAGTCCCAGTCCACACGACCATCTAACCTTTGCAGTAGCACCGAGGAGCCCCAAGCATGGCCCTGGCCCCTGTTGTGCTAGGCACTGTACATTTTGATTGCTATTAGGTATATTACTGTAATGCCTAGGGACACCCCCTCCCAGTCATAGCCCAGGACCCCATTGTGCTAGGCGCTGTACGGACATGGAACAAAACACAGTCTCTGCCCTTAATCATGTCCTGCCCTGTGGTGAGCTGGGATCGCAGGAACAATTACCTTTGCGTCTCCAGCTCCCTGTCACTTGTGTGGCTGGGGGAGCCAATGCCAGGGGAGATTTTTCTCGTGGCTCCTGGGGGTGCTGTCCGGCTGTGACCTGCAGATCCCAGGGGGTTGTCTGATTGTGGCTTGTGGCTCCTGAGTAGAGGATGGGGGATCTGGCTGCGGTGTGTAGATCCTGGCACTGTCTGGCTGTGGCCTGCAGGTCCCAGGGGGAGGGTGGGGAGTTGTCTGGCTGTATTCCACCCCAAGGGGGCACTCCAAGCACTCCTTTAAAAATAGAGGGGCTTGTATTACATCCATGGTGCCTCGTTAACCAGTGAGACTCACTGCTGGAGGATGCTGGGGCCAGACCCCAGGTGGTACAAAACGGTGTCGCTCCCATTGGAGTCAATGGGGCCAGATCCCCAACTGGTGCTCGGTGGAGCTGTGCCGGTTTACATCAGCCGAGGATCCGGCCAGGACCGTTCAGCGAGAGGCAGGGGCGTGCTTGGTGGAGGTCGACTCTGAAGGTTTTTGTGCTGTAGGGCACAATCAGGTCACTATCCCGGGGTGGGGGTTGGGCTGCCAAGGGAGGGGTGACGAGTCCTCTTCTCCCCCTGGGATGTTCCGGCCCAGTGAGGTGGCAGTGGGGTGGGTGGGGGCAGGGTTAGACCTTTCTGTGCAGCATCTGCCCTCGGTTGCCACTTCCTGTGTCCTTAAACTGCAGCTTCCCCCTCCTTTGGGAAGGAGCAAACCCGCCCCTCAAAGCCAGGGAAGGGGCGGGCTGTTTGGCTGGGAGGGATGTTGGTGGCTGAAGTGGGATCCTGGCTCAGATGGGGTGGCCGTTTGGCCATGCGCTCGGTGCGCAGGACACGGGACCCTGCTTGGCACGAACTGGGCTCCCTCGTGGGCAACCGGGCTCCGACGAGCCAGAGCGCCCCTCCAGAGAGGGCAGATGGGGCAGGCTGTGGGGAGTGCAGAGGAGGGGGGGGAAGCTCATACATTTTCATACATTTCAGCCCCTCTCGCTGCTCAGGCAATGGACTGGAACTCAGGACTCCTGGGTTCTACTCCCAGGCCTAGCACCTGGGGGACCGTGGATGAGCCATTTACAGTTCTTCTTGTTCCCCCGGCTCTGATCGGGGAAAGCAGATTGCCTGAGATCTTGGTCTAATATCTGCGTACCAGGCCCAGCCCAGATAGGACCGTTAGCTCATCTAGTCTGGGGCGCACGGGCCCTACGCACCCCCAGAGTTGACCCCAATAGCTCCAGGCCGAAGGCAGAGAGCAGGAGAGTCCAAGGTGCCCACAGCGCCCAGGGCCCTGCCAGGTCGGGGAATTGTCTGGGTGGGCAGTGCCCCGACGGGCTGCACTCCATGTTCCAAGTGCAACGGGGCCCTGATCCGGATTGGCGCTAGAAGAGTCTGACCCTGGGGCATCCATGGCGGAGTCCTGGCCCCATGCCCATGCCCACCAAATCCACTCCAGGCTCAGCCGGGGCGTGGCACCCACCTGACTCGCTCCGTCGCTTCCTCCTAGGTGGCCTCTGCCTGGATCTGGGCCGCCGGGTGCTCTGCAGGTGCCGGCCAGGCTTCGCCGGCACCCGCTGCGAGCGCAACATCGACGACTGCGCCTGCAACCCCTGCGTCAACGGCGGCACCTGCCTGGACGGGGCCAACAGCTACACCTGCTCCTGCACCCTGGGCTACGGCGGCAAGGACTGCAGCGTGCGGGTGGACGCCTGCGGCTCCAGCCCCTGCCTCAACAGCGGCACCTGCTACACCCACTTCTCCGGCCACGTCTGCGAGTGCTCGGCCGGCTACATGGGCTCCAGCTGCGAGTTCAAGGTGCAGAGCCCCGCCCCGGCCAGCAGCCGGCGGCTGGCGGCCGACGACCCCTTCCCGACGGCCCTGGCCGTCTCCTTCGCCCTGGGGCTGGTGACCCTGGCCCTGGTGGGGTGCGCCGCGCTGGCGGTGCTGCGGCAGATGAGGGAGGGCCGCAAGGCGGGGAAGGGCACCGTGCGGAACGACCTGGACACCGTCAACAACCTGAAGGAGAGGGAAGGGTTCCTCAGTGCACCCGGGCGGTTCAAGGTGCCCAACAAAGAGCCCAAGTTCGGCGGCGACGGCCTCAGGGATAAATTCAACTGCAAGCGGAAGCTGCTGGATCTCAGCGGGGACGCCGCCTGCAAGAAGAAGCCGGAGAAGTAAGTGACCTGGGACTCCTTTCCCTTGCATCTCGTGGGCCCCGCTCCCCTTCCCCAGGTCGGCGCTGGCGGGTTTGGTGTTCGCTGGAATCGGCGCCGCGCCTCCAGATTGGTGCGGCGCAGGCGTCGGCGAATGGGTGCTGATCGGTGGGTGCGGTGCGGTGGCTGGCAAGCCGGGGCATGATGTCTGAAATCAGCGGGGGGCACTTCAGTCATTGCCAACTGGGTACATGATGTCTGAAATCAGCAGGGGGGCACTGCAGTCATTGCCAACTGGGTACATGATGTCTGAAATCAGCAGGGGGGCACTGCAGTCATTGCCAACTGGGTACATGATGTCTGAAATCAGCAGGGGGGCGCTGCAGTCATTGCCAACTGGGTACATGATGTCTGAAATCAGCAGGGGGGCGCTGCAGTCATTGCCAACTGGGTACATGATGTCTGAAATCAGCAGGGGGGCGCTGCAGTCATTGCCAACTGGGTACATGATTTCTGAAATCAGCGGGGGGCCTGCAATCAATGCGTGATTTCTGAAATCGGTGCGCTTCGGTAGGTGCGTTGCAATCACTGGCATCTCAATGCAATTCAGTGGACATGCTGCAGGCGCCGGCCATGTCGGGTGGATTTCCAGATTTCTTCACAGACATCCGTGTCATTCACCTTGCTCCAAAGCCTGGCTCTCAGAATTGCTGGGTGCTCCCAACTCGGGTTGAAATCGAGGGTCGGGCCAGGCGTTTAGCACCTAATCAGGACCTTGCGGCCTGGGTTAAATCCAGCTCTGGTGTAAGAGGGCGGAGCTTCCACTGATGTCCATGAGAATTGCCCCAGGACTGAATCTTGCACTATGTCCCTGGGCCGTGCTCAGCTGGAATCAGTGCAGTGAATCGGGCACTGCAGATCTCCGTGGAATGTTCTCTGACGTGTAGGGTGACGATTCTGTATTTACACCGCCGGTCAGTGTGGATCTTGATTGCAGTGGGCTGATTTCACTGACTATGCAATCAGTGGAATCAGTCCACTGCAATCAGTGTAGCTTAGCGACTCAGTGCAGCGCTCTATTGCCAGGCAGGACTGACTGGATAGCGGGCGAAATCAGCCTCCTGCACCACAGTCATTGCAATTCAGTGCGGATCTCCCTTGCAGTGGGCTGATTTCAGTGGCCGTGCAATCAACAGTGCACTGCAGTCAGCGGAATCAATCCGCTTTTTATCAGCACACCGCTGCAACTCAGCGCAGATCTCGCTCGCGGGGGGGCTGATTTCACTGCCTGTGCAATCAGCAGGGCACTGCACTCCGTGGAATCACGCCACTGCATTTGAGATCTGCACTGGCGTGCTGACTGCAGTGCCCTACTGATTGACCAGCCCGTGAATTCAGTCCCTTGAAATCAGCATGCACGTTGCGTTGCCATCTTGTGCATGGGGGATCCCCTGCAGAGTTTGCACCTGGGGTTGGGGGGTGTCCGTGCAGAGACGTTTGTAATGAACACGGGGGAATTTTGCATATCGATTTTTAGCAGCAGCGGAAGGCCTCAGCCTATGTAAAAACAGATGTCTCTGTATACAAATTATAGCTGACGTTTAGAAGACGGCGAAGGGGTTTTGCCGTCTGTTGAAGGGGTGTGTCTAAATGGCCTTACTGCAACTCTGTCCAAGGCAGGAGCATTGACGGGATGAGCCGGGCTGAAGGCCGAATCTCAGGACGAGCTGCTCGAATCTGAGATCCGCTGGGCCAGGAATGGGCTTCGTAATGGCCGGGGTGTGAGTGCGGTTTAAAATCAGGCTGGACAAAGGCTTGGAGAAGGCATGGTCCGGAGGGACCCTGCGCTTGCTAAGGGATGTGGCTTGAGCGGGGCTTAAATATGCCTGTAGTCCAGGCTTAGTAGTTGACAGAAGTGAGAAGCCCATCAAGTCCCTGAGACCAGCCCTTGCTGCTCTGAGAGCGCCCCCATCACTCCTTGAGCACAAGGAGAATCCCCAGCAGTGGTACTGGGGTCTATGACACACAGCAGAGACGTTCTGATTCCAGCCAGTCGAAGGCGGCGGCGGCAGC
Organism: Malaclemys terrapin pileata; assembly: GCF_027887155.1. Taxonomy (NCBI): domain Eukaryota; kingdom Metazoa; phylum Chordata; order Testudines; family Emydidae; genus Malaclemys; species Malaclemys terrapin. Next base: position 15,313,131 of record NC_071524.1, on the reverse strand, counting down.
GGTGCCAGCTGCATCCTTGAGTGTGTTTCAGCCCTGCCCCCTACTGGATGCAATCGGAGCTGCCCAGCCGTGGGTCATAAACCCTCTACTGCATGCAGCGCGTCTCCTTTAGGCCGAGCAGCGAGGAGGGGCAGGGGCAGAGCTGGGTTTGTGGAGCAAGAGGGTCCGAGCTGCGTGCCTGCGAAGGTCCAAGCGTGACGCTGAGATGCTCCCGCGAGGCTGTAGCCAGACAGGGGTTTACCTGGGCAGACTCGCCGGAATTACGCGGCAGAGGAGAACAGCAGCGCGTGTGCTCGTGTGTTGCCTGCGAAGAGCAAGGAGGCAGGTCCCTTCCCGGTCACTGTGGCCAAACGCCCCCAGCTCCTGCTAGTCTAGGAGTCCCCATTCAACCAGCAAGGGGAAGGCATTAATTTCCTGCCTCTGGTTCATTTCCTGCCTCTGAGTTGCTTCTGGGCCTCGGTTTACCTGCGGGATAGCCATGCTTCCCTGCCTCCTGGGGGTGCTGTGGCCCTCCATCCATCACCGCTGGCAGCTGTATCGGTCCGAGAGAGATGTGAATCCTTGAGCCTGACGCTTCGGGGCACCGGATCTGAACTGAGTGGCATGATTGCGGTGTCTCCCCCATAGGCCTCGGCCCCTCTCTGTGGGCCCCGAGCAGCAGGAGGGCTCGTGTGCCGAGCTCTGTAGGGCTTTGCTCCTCTGGGAAAGGTTTGTTCAAAGACAAGGTTTCTCTTCCACCTTGTAGCCCTGGTGTGTGTGTGTGGGGGAAGGAGGTTGCCGCTGGACTGCCTCTCCATGTGCTGCCTCGGCAGTAGCAACGACAGAGGGAATTGCAGGGGCCGGGAGCTGCGGGCGGAGTGGGGCGGCCTGGCTGTGCCAGCGGGGGTTGCCCGGCTGCTCCCCCATATTAGCAGCAGGCATCCGATGGATGGCGGGGGGGGGGGGCAGTCTGTGTGCCCAGCCCCCAGGATGGGGTTCTGCCCTCTACCAGCAGGAGGTATAAGGCAGGGGGTCCCCCGGGGTGCAGGGCGGAGATGACGGACGCTGGATGGCTGAGCCCCAGAAAGGGGCAACGCCATCAGATGTTTGAGCAGCTTCGTCTGCTGCCGCAGGATGTTTAAGAAAGGGAGTGTTGCATAGTGGCTTCTCTCCCCAGCTCTGGGAGGGGAGTGGGGTCTAGTGGTTAGAGTGTGTGTGTGTGTGGGGGGGGACTGGGAGTCTGGACTCCTGGGTTCTCTCCTCGGCTCTGGCCAGGGAGTGGGATCTAGTGGTTAGAGTAGGGGGAGCTGAGAGTCAGGACTCCTGGGTTCTCTCCTCAGCTCTGGCCAGGGAGTGGGGTCTAGTGGTTAGAGTAGGGGGAGCTGAGAGTCAGGACTCCTGGGTTCTCTCCCCAGCTCTGGGCGCAGAGTGGGGTCTAGTGGTTAGAGCAGGGGGAGCTGGGTTCTCTTCTGCCTCTGAGTCCCCACTGGCTGGTGTTCGAGTCACGTTCTCCGCATGTCCTGGGTTTCCTGTCTGTACAGTGAGGGGAGGGAGGTGCTCCCAGGGCGTTTGTGAAGCTCAGTGACCAGAGAGCACTGGTGAGGCGCCTCGAGCCAGCCCCCAAAGCAGCGTCTTGTTGGGGGCCTGATGGGACACCTGCTCCACCCCTCACTCCCGGTGGCTTCGTGTTAGATTTGGCTCAGCCCTCCACGGAGGCCAGCGTCTCTCCATCAGCACCTGGGCTGAGCTGTGGCCCGTGGTTTGCTCCTGGATGTCTCTAAGGCCTGGGACTGGCATTCGCTGCAGGCCTAGAATTCATCTCCCCCCGTGCCCCGGAGCCAGCTCCGTTCCTCCTCCAGCCATGCTGCAAAGACCGAGCATTCGGGGACACAGGGAGTTTTAGCACGGGTGCTTTATTTCTGTTGAGGTGTCACCTAAGGAGCCCCCCGCGAGGCTTCCCCGGGGTACCCAGGGCTGTGCGGCACCTCGCTACCACCCATCCTTAGCATGAGGGAGCATTGGCAGGGCCTGCTGGGGCTCAGGTCCCCGACTCCGCCGGCTAGTGGCAACTCAAGCGCTCCCCTCTCCGCCTGCGCAGACTCTGCCGCCCCTCTGCAGGTCCCCGTGCTCACCCCTGAGCCCCCCCGCGCGTCCCCCTGGAGAGTCCAGCCCCCAGTCCGCTGGACACTCGCAGTATTTACAGCTCCTCTGTTCCCAAAGGAGCCGGTCGTCCAGAAACACTGACCGGACACCCAAAGTCCGGTTACTGCCTGCCGGGGTGCCGGAACAATTGGGGCCAAGCAAGCGGATGACAGGCAGGGAGGCGCTGCGAGAGGAGCGTGGCACAGAGTTGGCAATGGGGGTAGCAAGTGGCCATGCCACCACAATCCTCCCCCCAGCGTGCGCCCGCTCCCCCCTCATGCCGCCGGAGCCTCCCTCTCCGCCTCTTCCAGCAGCAGCCACATCAGCGGCGGCACAGCGCCGGGGATGGGCAGCGAGAACACACCCAGGAGCAGCCCGGGCTCCTGCCCCACAGGCAGCGCCCCTCCCGCCACTGCCGGCTCCCACCTTGCATGGGTGAGTAGCTGGGTCAGGGGTGCCCTCCCCGCGCACCTGCTGTGCCCGCTGCCCTGCGCCAGGGCCAGCCCGTGGGGAAGGGCGTTCCCACTCAGCCCTGGCAGAAGGATCCCTGCTCCCCCAGGTGGAGGGGGGAGTGTTTCACGTCGCTTTCGATCCCTCCCCCTGCCGCGGCGAGCACAGCCAGGAGCTGCTGTGTCCCCAGCCATCCCCTGCGGCTGGAAAACCCCGCGCGCCCCTCTCACCCAATGGGGTCACCTGGGCTCTGAGCCTCACCCCCACCTTCCAGGCACGCACGCTGCCTGTGCAAACAACCTCCCCCCCCACTGCTGCAGAACCTAGAGCCAGCTCCCCTCCCACTCACCCCCTAGGAGAAACAGGGAGATCACACGCACACCTCCAGATCCCAACGGCCTGGAATTACTATGTGCTGTATCTTCGCCTCTGGTGTGTATATGTGTGTGGGTCTCCGTATTGAATCTTATTTAAAGCTCTGACTTGTTTAGGACCCTTTTTTTGTGTGTGGGGGCCACTGGAGATTTAGCTCAGAGTCAGTATCTCTCCTGCTCCCCGCATTCTTCCCTCCTCCCTCCCTGATGCATCTTAGAGAGGGTCCTAAAGGCCCGCTGCCTGGTTGGGGTTATTTACGGGACTTGCCTCGTTGATCCATGGACCTTTTCTCTGTCCAGCACCGAGATCTCTGTCGAGGAGAATGTTTCACCTGCTCGAAGTGCGGTTTTGGCGAAGGTGAGGCCCGGGTGCTGTCTCTTTGGACAGAGGAGGGGGCAAGACTGGGCTTTGCAGCCAAAATGAAAACGCGGCCCGCCAAAGTCCATGTGTTGCTTTCGTTGTACAGAGGGGAGAGGGGGAATCAGAGCAGGGTTCCGTCCCTGAAATGCATTTTCTGCCTGGATAGTTCATGCTGCACAGTGCTGTACCTTGTGTACATTTCAGAGGGGTAGCCGTGTTAGTCTGTATCAGCAAAAACAAGGGGTCCTTGTGGCACCTTAGGGACGAACAAATGTATTTGGGCATAAGCTTTCGTGGGCTAAAAGCCACTTCATCAGATGCACGGAGTGGAAAATACAGTAAGCTTTTATACACCTCTACCCCCATATAACGCGACCCGATATAACACGAATTTGGATATAACGCGGTAAAGCAGCGCTCTGGAGGGGCGGGGCTGCGCACTCCGGCAGATCAAAGCAAGTTCGATATAATGCGGTTTCACCTAAAACGCGGTAAGATTTTTTGGCTCCCGAGGACGGCGTTATATCGAGGTAGAGGTGCATTACAGCACATGAAAAGATGGGAGTTGCCTTACCAAGTGGTGGTGGGGGGGTCAGTGCTAACGAGGCCAATTCAATCAAGGTGGACGTCGCCCATTTCCAACAGTTGACAAGAAGGTGTGAGTATCAGCAGAGGGAAAATTACTTTTTGTAGTGACCCAGCCACTCCCAATCTTTATTCAGGCCTAATTTGATGGTGATCAGTTTGCAAATTAATTCCAGTTCGGCAGTTTCTTATTGGAGTCCGGTTTTGAAGTTTTTTTGTTGAAGGATGGCCACTTTGAAGTCTGTTATTGAGTGTCCAGGGAGATTGAAGTGCTCTCCTACTGGCTTTTGAATGTTACAACTCTTGATATCTGATTTGTGCCCAGTACAAAATACGGGGCCAGTCCCTTGTGAGTAACTCTCAGTATCCCAACAGTTCTCTGTTGAAGGGTTGCTATGGCAGAAGTCTCTTCCCTCTTCTTTTCCGTAGCATCTCTGGTTCGCTGCAGGGTTAGGGATGTAGCACTGGTACTTATTGCAGTAGTTGTGAGCAACTCCTTCACACTTCCCAGAGTACCCTGACAAATATTGCATAGGGTGACCAGCTGTCCCGATTTTATAGGGACAGCCCTGATATTCGGGGCTTTGTCTTATAGAGGCACCTGTTACACCTCCCTCCCCGTCCTGATTTTTCACACTTGCTGTCTGGTCACCCTAGTAGTGCAGCAAATCTTCACCTCCCTCCTTTCCTCAGAAAGGATAATGGTTAAGATTGGAAGAGAGGATAGGAAACATGCCATTTTCTGCAATAATTCCTGCTTTGGGGCTTAGGTGTTTTTGATTTGATTGATTGGAGGGGAGAGAAGTGAGCGGGGCGGGTCCTCCGGCGGAGCAGTTTTCAGACATTGGAAAGTTGGCAACTCTACCAGGCAAGTCCCTAGATGTAATTGACAAGATACTATCCTGGCTAATAATAGATGGCTCACCAGTGCTTATGAGAGAACCGTGCGGTCAGCTGGCCTCTTCGGTGAAGGATCCCCTGCCACCCCTAGATATACAGACCCATCCTTTGTCCTTCTTTGGAAACAGAGCTCCCCCCTCCCCATTCCCCTTGCTAATCGTTCCTTCCTGTAGATTTCCTCTCTTGTCGATTTCGCAATCTCTTGATTAGCCTTAGTATGCAAACCGGCCCCCATTGTGAGGTCTAGATTCCAAGGCTACCATGGTCATCCAGGCTGATCTCCTGTATTGGACGGGCCAGAGAAATGCCCCTAGGGCAGTGGTTCCCAAACTGGGGTTCGTGAACCCCTGGGGGTTCACAAAATGTTACAGGGGGTTCTTGGGAAAAAAATCTCTGATGGACAGAGCTATCCCTAAGGACCTTGGGCAGCCCGGGGCCAGCAGCCCGGAGCCCCAGGACTTCCAAGAGCTAAGCAGATCAAAGCAAGCATATCTATCACACTGAGGAGATTGAAACTTCAAGACTCCTTATAAGAAGTGGAAAGGGAGGTGGATAGTTTTTTGCTGTTTTTAAAAGAGGCAGCTAGGATTGTTTTTAAAATGATGATGATGAAGAGCGAGTTTAAGCTTTGTTGTAACATGCGTCGTTTGCCTGGACTGCTCAAGACCTGAATACTTGTGTAGGAGGAACTCTCTGAGTTGGCTTCTTAAGTCCCTTCCAGCTGTTTCACATCTGATCCTCCTTGATGAAACTAGGAGCCTTGCCTAAAAACAGGCTTATTCCAAGTGACCCAAGCTACGAAAGTGAGAGCTTGGAAGAGTGTTGCCGTTTTCGTCATGGCATAAAAATACTGTCACGCTAAATGATAATTCATAACAAATAGTGTGTAATAATCATGTCATCAAAACAAACGTGATATGTCCAAGATCACGGCTTTTATCATTTATACTCAGGTTAAGGCGAAAATCCCTGGAAATATTCCTTTTTAGGAGGGGGTTCGCAAGACTTGACATTTTAGTGGAAGGGGTTCACAGGTTGTTAAAGTTTGGGAACCACTGCTCTAGGGTGACCAGACAGCAAATGTGAAAAATCGGGACAGGGGGTGGGAGGGTAATAGGAGCCTATATAAGACAAAGCCCCAAATATCGGGACTGTCCCTATAAAATTGGGACATCTGGTCGCCCTAAATGCCCCGCAATAATTCCGAGAGCAGAGCATTTAGAAAAACATCCCAGCTTGATTTAAACACCGCCTGGTGACGGAGAGTCCACCGTGCCCCTTGGGTTCAGTACTCTCACCGCGTAAAGTCCAGTCTGCGTACGACGCACAAGACACGTGGCCGGACAGGGAGACAGGAACCTGTTACCTCCTACCTGAAAGGAACTTCTCCGAGGTACATCATCCCCTAGCACCCTCTCTTCACTCCTAGGGTACGTCTATACTTACCCGCAGGTTCGGCGGCAAGCAATCGATCTTCTGGGATCGATTTATTGCGTCTTGTCTAGATGCGATAAATCGATCCCGGAAGTGCTCGCCGTCGACTCCGGTACTCCTGCTCCACGAGAGGAGCACACGCAGTCGACAGGGGAGCCTGTCTGCCGTGTGTGGACCCGCGGTAAGTACCTTGTATTTCGAACTAAGATACTTCGACTTCAGCTACGTTATTCACGTAGCTGAAGTTGCATATCTTAGTTTGAACTGGGGGGGTCAGTGTGGACCAGCCCCAAGACATTAAGAACATAATTCCCAGTATAGCTACATAATGCCTTAAATATGATCCTTGCGTATATCTGGCGATGACTCTGATGTCCAATAGGTTACTGGCTATTAGCGGAGACTCACATGCCACCCTCTGGTGAATTATTAGGCATGGATCCACCCCAGAGGAGTAGGGTCATCAATTTTGGTGGGAGGTGTTCCTGGAGGTTTCATCACATGACATCATCTGTAATTAAAGATTCATCTCTAATTGCTGGAGACTCCAGGGCAATCCTGGAGGGTTGGCCACCTTAGCTGTGGGCCAGGATCAGGGCCTGGAGGGGGTGTGTGTTGTGTTGTGGGCTGGGATCGGGGGCTGGAGAGGATGTGTGTTGTGTCGTGGGCTGGGAGGGTGTATGTGTTGTGTCGCAGGCTGGGACAAGGGGCTGGAGTGGGTGTGCATTGTGTTGTGGGTCAAGATAAGGGGCTGGAGTGGGTGTGTGCATTGTGTTGTGGATCGGGGATGGAGTATGTTGTGGGCTGGGACAAGGGGCTGGAGAGGGTGTGCATTGTGTTGTGGGTCAGGATAAGGGGCTGGAGTGGGTGTGCATTGTGTTGTGGGTCAGGATAAGGGACTGGAGTGGGTGTGCATTGTGTTGTGGGTCAGGATAAGGGGCTGGAGTGGGTATGCATTGTGTTGTGGGTCAGGATAAGGGACTGGAGAGGGTGTGCATTTTGTTGTGGGCTGGGATAAGGGGCTGCAGGGGGTCTGTGTTGTGTAGTGGGCTGGGATCGGGGCTGAAGCATGTGCGTGTTGTGTCCTGGGCTGGAATCAGGGGCTGGAGGGTGTGTGTGTTGTGTTGCATGCCAGGATCGGGGCTGGATAGGGTTGCCGACTGTCTAATCACACACAAACCCAAACACCCTTGCCCCAGCCCTTCCCCAAGGCCTCACCCCCGCTCACTCCAGCACCCCTCCCTCCGTCGTTCACTCTCCCCCACCCTCACTCACTCTTCACCGGGCTGGGGGAGGGGATTTGGCTTCTGGGCTGGAGGATGGGGTCGAGAGGTTCACAATGTGGGGGCTCTCCTAGCTGAGCATGGGGCATGGAGTTGGGGTGTGGGAGGGTGGGCGAGGTGCGGGCTCTGGGAGGGAGTTTGGGTGTGGGAGGGGGCTCAGGGTTGGTGCAGGGAGTTTGGGGTGTGGGAAGGGGTGTGGGATGCCGGCTCTGGGAGGGAGTTTGGGTGTGGGGAGGGACTCAGGGATGGGGCAGGGGGTTTGGGTGTGGGAGGGGGCAAGGGGTGCAGGAGGGGGCGAGGGGTGTGGGAGGGGAGGAGCGGTGCGGGCTCCAGGCAGGAGTCTGGGTGCGGGAGGGGGCTCAGAGTTGGTGCAGGGGGGTTGGGGTGTGGGATGCAGGCTCCGGGAGGGAGTTTGGGTGTGGGGAGGGGCTCAGGGATGGGGCAGGGGGTTTGGGTGCGGGAGGGGCGAGGGGTGTGGGGGGAGTGGTGCAGGCTCCAGGCGGGAGTTTGGGTGCGGGAGGGGGCTCAGGGTTGGTGCAGGGGGGTTGGGGTGTGGGATGCAGGCTCTGGGAGGGAGTTTGGGTGTGGGGAGGGGCTCAGGGTTGGTGCAGGGGGTTTGGGTGCAGGAGGGGGCGAGGGGTGTGGGAGGGGAGGAGCGGTGCAGGCTCCAGGTGGGAGTTTGGGTGCAGGAGGGGGCTCAGGGTTAGTGCAGGGGGGTTGGGGTGTGGGATGCAGGCTCCGGGAGGGAGTTTGGGTGTGGGGACGGGCTCAGGGTTGGTGCAGGGGGGTTGGGTGCGGGAGGGGGCGAGGGGTGTGTGTGTGGGGGGGAGCGGTGCAGGCTCCAGGCGGGAGTTTGGGTGTGGGAGGGGGCTCAGGGTTGGTGCAGGGAGGTTGGCGTGTGGGATGCAGGCTCCGGAAGGGAGTTTGGGTGTGGGGAGGGGCTCAGGGTTGGTGCAGGGGGTTTGGGTGCAGGAGGGGGCGAGGGGTGTGGGGGGGGAGCGGTGTGGGCTCCAGGTGGGAGTTTGGGTGTGGGGAGGGGCTCAGGGTTGGTGCAGGGGGTTTGGGTGCAGGAGGGGGCGAGGGGTGTGGGGGGGGAGCGGTGTGGGCTCCAGGTGGGAGTTTGGGTGTGGGGAGGGGCTTAGGGTTGGTGCAGGGGGGTTGGGTGCGGGAGGGGGCGAGGGGTGTGTGTGTGGGGGGGAGCGGTGCAGGCTCCGGAAGGGAGTTTGGGTGTGGGGAGGGGCTCAGGGTTGGTGCAGGGGGGTTGGGGTATGGGATGCAGGCTCCGGAAGGGAGTTTGGGTGTGGGGAGGGGCTCAGGGTTGGTGCAGGGGGGTTGGGTGCAGGAGGGGGCGAGGGGTGTGGGGGGGAGTGGTGCAGGCTCCAGGCGGGAGTTTGGGTGTGGGAGGGGGCTCAGGGTTGGTGCAGGGGGGTTGGGGTATGGGATGCAGGCTCCGGAAGGGAGTTTGGGTGTGGGGAGGGGCTCAGGGTTGGTGCAGGGGGGTTGGGTGCAGGAGGGGGCGAGGGGTGCAGGCTCTGGCCGGGCAGCACTTACGTTGGGTGGCTCCCGGAAGTGGCAACAGCTCCTAGGCTCAGGGGCGGCCAGGCGGCTGTGTGTGCCGCCCCTGCCGGCAGGCCCCATCCCCGCAGCTCCTCGTTCAGGGGCGCCATTTCAGATTTTTTTTTGTGGGGGAGGCGCAACTTTAACCGTGATTCCAGGGGCTACTTAGGCACCTGAAATCTCTAGGGGTTTTTTTCAGACAATAGTTTAGAAATGAGCTGATAGGAGCACTGTAGCTACTTCTTATATCTAAAAAAAGAGAATTAACTATTAAACCCACTCAGTTCGAATCGTAACATGTTCTCACACCTTGTGTCAAGCCACTTAAGGGACAGGGGTTAGGTTTAACATTGGAATGTCTATTCTTACTTTGCTACTAACCCTTGAATCCAACAATTGAAACAATTGCAGAGAAATGTGGATGACTTTCGATCGCTTTTTTGCAGTTCACCAAGCTTGGACTACATTTAACTTTTGAAACATCCTACTAGGCCAGGCCCAGTGAGGTTTATACGACACCTGCCTGGGCGCTAGGGCTGTTCCCTCACTACAAATGATAGACTAGCAACTGACCTTAAACAGGAGTGAAACTGACACTTTCAAGTCACTTTCACAGTATTGCCAATCTCAAATGGTCAAAAATCAGGCACACCAAAAATCATGAGCTTGGCTTTAAAAATCATGCGATTATGTAAAAATCATAGATTTGGGGTTCTTTTTATTTGCCTTCTGCTGTTCGACCCTTTAGGGTGTGCTGGCGTCACATCTGGAAACTTTCTCCACAGCCACAAGGGCTAGAAACTTCATTTTTCTTTAAGAACGAAGGCTGAAATCATCACATCTTCACTTGACTCCAGGAGCTGGGGATTTAAGGAAAACAAAAATCATGAGAGTTGGCAACCCTGCTTTCACTTTTGTTTTAAGGCTAGTTACTCTCCAGAAGGCTCTTAGACACAACACTCCAGAGCTTGAATTGCAGGTCTCGCAGGAGAATATTTAAAACCAAACACCATATTTTAAAGTTGAGAAAAAAATTTGACTTCTGAGGTATATCAGGGCCACTGCAGGCAGGAAAGAAAAATAAACAGGGCCAGGAGCTCTGGGCAGCTCTTCCACTTGAGAGAAAGTTGGAGGGTCAAATCTAGTATCAGGGGGTAGCTGTGTTAGTCTGTAGCCACAAAAACAGCGAGGAGTCCGGTGGCACCTTAAAGACTAACAGATTTATTTGGGCGTAAGCTTTCGTGGGTAAAAAACCCACTTCTTCAGATGCATGCAGGTGCTCGGGGAATCTGCCCGGCCAGATCCCGTCCCCAGAGACCTGCTGTGGCCGGGGCATTCCTCCCCCGGCCCCAACTCAGCCCCGGACCTGCTGCGGCCGCCCCTTCCCTGGCCCAAACCTAGCCCCGGTCCAGATCTGCTGCAGCCGGGAGAGGGGCACCTATCCTGCAGCCCCAGCCCCAGTCCTCTCTCCACGCTGTAGCCCCAGAGCACCCTGCTGCACCCCAAACCCCCCATCCCTGGCCCCAACCCAGAGCCCACACCCCCAGCTGGAGCCCTCACCCCCTAGCACCCCAACCCTCTGCCCCAGCCCTGAGTCCCTCACCCCCAGCCCCACTCCAGAGCCCGCACCCCCAGCCAGAGCCCTCATCCCCCTGCACTCCAACCCTCTGCCCCAGCCCTGAGCTCCTCACCCCCGGCCCCACCCCAGAGCCCGCACCCCCAGCCGGAGCCCTCACCCTCTGCACCCCAACCCTCTGCCCCATCCCTGAATCCCTCACCCCCGACCCCACCCCAGAGCCCGCACCCCCAGCCAGAGCCCTCACCCCCCACACACATCCCAACCCTCTGCCCCATCCCTGAGTCCCGCACCCCCATCTGGAGCCCTCAACCCCCCCCCACACATCCCAAACCTCTGCCCCAGCCCTGAGCCCCTCATCCCCGGCCCCACCCCAGAGCCTGCACCCCCAGCTGGAGCCCTCACCCCCCCACACACACATCCCAAACCTCTGCCCCAGCCCTGAGCCCCTGGTCCCACCCCAGAGTCTGCACCCCCAGCTGGAGCCCTCACCCCCCTGCACCCCAACCCTCATCCCCAGCCCATAGCCACTCATCCCCACGCCAGAGCCCGCACCCCCAGCCAGAGCCCTCACCCCCCTGCACTCCAACCCTCATCCCCAGCCCTGAGCCCCTCACCCCCGGCTCCACCCAGAGCCCGCACCCCCAGCCGGAGCCCTCACCACCCCACACACACACATCCCAAACCTCTGCCCCAGCCCTGAGCCCCTCATCCCAGGCCCCACCCCAGAGCCCGCACCCCCAGCCGGAGCCCTCACCACCCTGCCCCCCTAACCCTCTGCCCCATCCCTGAGCCCCTCACCCTCGGCTCCACCCCAGATCCCGCACCCCCAGCCGGAGCCCTCACCCCCCTGCACCCCAACCCTCTGCCCCATCATAGATTCATAGATTCTAGGACTGGAAGGGACCTCGAGAGGTCATCGAGTCCAGTCCCCTGCCCGCATGGCAGGACCAAATACCGTCTAGATCATCCCTGATAGACATTTATCTAACCCACTCTTAAATATCTCCAGAGATGGAGATTCCACAACCTCCCTAGGCAATTTGTTCCAGTGTTTAACCACCCTGACAGTTAGGAACTTTTTCCTAATGTCCAACCTAAACCTCCCTTGCTGCAGTTTAAGCCCATTGCTTCTTGTTCTATCCTTAGAGACCCCCGGCCCCACCCCAGAGCCCGCACCCCCAGCCGGAGCCCTCACCCCCCCCACACACACATCCCAAACCTCTGCCCCATCCCTGAATCCCTCACCCCTGGCCCCACCCCAGAGCTCGCACCCCCAGCCAGAACCCTCACCCCCCTGCACCCCAACCCTCTGCCCCAGCCCTGAGCCCTTCATCCCAGGCCCCACCGCAGAGCCCGCACCCCCAGCCGGAGCCCTCACCCCCCCACACACACATCCCAAACCTCTGCCCCATCCCTGTGTCCCTCACCCCCGGCCCCACCCCAGAGCCCGCACCCCCAGCCGGAGCCCTCACCCCCCCATCCCAACCCTCTGCCCCAGCCCTGAGCTCCTCATCCCTGGCCCCACCCCAGAGCCCTCACCCCCCCCATCCCAACCCTCTGCCCCAGCCCTGAGCCCCCTCCCACAGTCCATACCCCTCTGCCCCACCCCCACCCCATGAATTTTGTTATGTGCACCAATATAAAGGTCACGTGTCACACATCCCCTCCACATTGGTGCACATCAAATTCACTCCACACATGGGTGGGAAAAATTAGAGGGAACGCTGGCTGCAACCCTAAGAATTTGAGGCATTAAACCCGTCTGATCCCGATAGGATACTTTCCAATTCCTCCCTTTCCTCCGACTTCGAACAAAACAAACCGGGGTTCAGTTCAAATGTACAACTGCACAGCAGCCGGTGCTCTGCAGTCACCACTCGGGAGTTGAGCCATCTCCTCTCATCTGACGCTCCTCCTCCAGCCTGCCTGACCTCGGGGCTGCTTTTCATGCTGTCCGTCATGACGACCCGTCCCAACTTCCTGGGACCGTCCGCTGGAGTCTCAGAGAATTTCCCACCTTGGCTTTGCTCTCATTGATCAGAGTTCTCCTTTTTTGCAGCCTGCAGCAGAGAGAGGCTGGGCTGCTGGATAAGGAGGTACCCCTGAGAGACCTGGGTTCTACTCCCGCCATGGACTTCCTGTCCGACCTCAGGCCAGGGCCTTAAAGACAGAGTTTCAAAAGCTTTTAGGCACCCAAACATAGGCGCCGACTCCAGGGGTGCTCCGGGGCTGGGGCACCCATGGGGAAAAAATGGTGGGTGCTTAGCACCCACCAGCAGCCCCCTTATCAGCACCTCTCCCACCCACCGGCGGGCCCCGCAGATCACAAACAAGGTCAGCTCCCAGACTGCTGCACTGGGCAGCACAATATGGGGAGAAGGTGACCAGCCCTCTGTGGAGAAAGAAGTGGTTCGGGACTATTTAGAAAAACTGGACGTGCACAAGTCCATGGGGCCGGATGCGCTGCATCCGAGGGTGCTAAAGGAGTTGGCGGGTGAGATTGCAGAGCCATTGCCCATTATCTTTGAAAACTCATGGCGATCGGGGGAGGTCCCAGATGACTGGAAAAAGGCTAATGTAGTGCCCATCTTTAAAAAAGGGAAGAAGGAGGATCCGGGGAACTACAGGCCAGTCAGCCTCACCTCAGTCCTTGGGAAAAATCATGGAGCAGGTCCTCAAGGAATCAATTATGAAACATTTAGAGGAGAGGAAAGTGATCAGGAACAGTCAGCATGGATTCACCAAGGGGAAGTCGTGCCTGACTAACCTAATTGCCTTCTATGAGGAGATAACTGGCTCTGTGGATGAGGGGAAAGCAGTGGATGTGTTATTCCTTGACTTCAGCAAAGCTTTTGATACGGTCTCCCACAGTATTCTTGCCGCCAAGTTAAAGAAGTATGGGCTGGATGAATGGACTGTAAGGTGAATAGAAAGCTGGCTAGATCATCGGGCTCAACGGGTAGTGATCAATGGCTCCATGTCTAGTTGGCAGCCGGTTTCAAGCAGAGTGCCCCAAGGGTCGGTCCTGGGGCTGGTTTTGTTTAATATCTTTATTAATGATCTGGAGGATGGTGTGGATTGCACTCTCAGCAAGTTTGCAGATGACACTAAACTAGGAGGTGTGGTAGATACACTAGAGGGTAGGGATCGGATACAGAGGGACCTAGACAAATTAGAGGATTGGGCCAAAAAAATCCTGATGAGGTTCAACAAGGACAAGTGCAGAGTCCTGCACTTAGGACGGAAGAATCTCATTCACTGCTACAGACTAGGAACCGAATGGCTAGGTAGCAGTTCTGCAGAAAAGGACCTAGGGGTCACAGTGGACGAGAAGCTGGATATGAGTCAACAGTGTGCTCTTGTTGCCAAGAAGGCTAATGGCATTTTGGGCTGTATAAGTAGGGGCATTGCCAGCAGATCGAGAAACGTGATCGTTCCCCTTTATTTGACATTGGTGAGGCCTCATCTGGAATACTGTGTCCAGTTTTGGGCCCCACACTACAAGAAGGATGTGGAAAAATTGGAAAGAGTCCAGTGGAGGGCAACAAAAATGACCAGGGGGCTGGAGCACATGACTTACGAGGAGAGGCTGAGGGAACTAAGATTGTTTAGTCTGCAGAAGAGAAGAATGAGGGGGGATTTGATAGCTGCTTTCAACTACCTGAAGGGGGGTTCCAAAGAGGATGGAGCTCGGCTGTTCTCAGTGGTGGCAGATGACAGAACAAGGAGCAATGGTCTCAAGTTACAGTGGGGGAAGTCCAGGTTGGATATTAGGAAACACTATTTCACTAGGAGGGTGGTGAAGCACTGGAATGGGTTCCCTAGGGAGGTGGTGGAATCTCCATCCGTAGAGGTTTTTAAGGCCCGGCTTGACAAAGCCCTGGCTGGGATGATTTAGTTGGGAATTGGTCCTGCTTTGAGCAGGGGGTTGGACTAGATACCTCCTGAGGTCCCTTCCAACCCTGATAGACTATGATTCTATGATTCAGTGCCTCCCGCTCCCTCCCCGCGCCTCCCGCCCACCGCGAACAGCTGTTTTGCGGCATGCAGGAGGCTGGGAGGGGAGGATGCGGCACACTCGGGGGAGGGGGCAGGACTGGACAGGAAGAAGCGGAGTGGGGGTGGGGCCGGGGCCTTGGGGGAAGGGATGGAGTGGAAGTGGGGCCTGGGGTGGAGCCAGAGGTCGAGCACCCTCTGGCGCTTTGAGAAGTCGGCGCCTGTGCACCCAAAGATGCAGCTAGGCCTCTAGAGGGGTTTACAAAGCACCTAACCTAGGCGCCTAAATACCTTTGAAAATCTGGCCTTTGGTCTGCGTGTGCCTCAGGGCCCCATCTGTACAATGGGGAGACCAGCCCGGCTCGACCTCACTGAGGGGCTGGGAGGAGAAATCAGTTAGACCTTGTGAGGCGCTCAGGTTCTACGGAGATGGGGCACATAAGTACCACGGGGAGAGGGGGAACTTCTCTATCCACTGCTCGCCCTTCCCTTCTTTTCACCTGTGCCCCCAGATCGTCCCCTTTCCTGAATGTAACCTTGGCTCAGAGGGCTTGGCTGTATTTCTTCTGCGTCCCCTGCCTTCTCTCTAAACCCAGTGGCCCCCAACCTTTTCCGGGTGGCGGGCGCCGGACGACGAGCCACCGAGGACCGTGCCTGGCGGACAAGCACCCGCCGAAATGCCACCGAGAAGCGGCAACGCCAAGATGCGCCGCCGCCGAAATGCCGCCGAAAATCAGCAGCGTTTCGGCGGCGATGGTGGTGCCCCTTTTCGGCGGCATTTCGGCGGATGCTTGTCCGCCGGCCAGTACACGGGCGCACATAGATGCCCCGGCAGGCGTGTTGGGGACCACTGCTCTAAAACAATCCCTCCCACCCCTCCACATAGGGATTCCTGTTTTACAGGCTACACTTCCAGATCCTTTCACTAATCACCAGCCCTTTCTTATCTTAATCATCCTGCCTCGGTTTGTAAACAAAATACTGACTCCCCGCCCCAGGGGCCCCTCTCCTCTGCAGAACGGACATTTCACATTAATGCTGGATTGTAGTTAAGAGCTCGCACACCTCCTGTGCGAAACTCAGACGGCTTCCGCCCCCCTGACCCCGCTAAATGGCGCCCCTGTCCCTGTTCCCAGCCAATGGGAGCTGCAGAGTCGGCGCTCGGGGCGGTGGCAGCGTGCCCCCCTGGCCGCGCCTCTGCCTTGGAGCCGCTGCTGGACATGCTGGCTGCTTCCGGGAGCGGTGCGGAGCCAGGACAGGCAGGGAGCCTGCCTTAGCCCCGCTGCGCCACTGGACTTTCACCAGCCTAAAATCTCCCAGATTGGCTTCAGTAGCCTCCAGGAGAACAAGCCCGATTGCAGGAGACTCCCAGCCAAACCGGGAGGGTTGGCAACCCTAGGGCTGTAGGGGGTGTGTGTTGTGTTGTGGGCTGGGTTTGGGGCTGGAGGGGGTCTGTGTTGTTTTCTGGGCTGGGATCTGGGGCTGGAGTGTGTGTGTGTGTGTGTGTGTGTGTGTGTTGCGGGCTGGGATCAGGGCTGGAAGGGATCTGTGTTATGTTGTGGGCTGGGATCGGGGCTGGAGGGGGTCTGTGTTGTTTTCTGGGCTGGGATCTGGGGCTGGAGTGTGTGTGTGTGTGTGTGTGTGTTGCGGGCTGGGATTGGGGCTGGAGGGGGGTCTGTGTTGTTTTCTGGGCTGGGATCTGGGGCTGGAGTGTGTGTGTGTGTGTGTGTGTTGCGGGCTGGGATCAGGGCTGGAAGGGATCTGTGTTATGTTGTGGGCTGGGATCGGGGCTGGAGGGGGTCTGTGTTGTTTTCTGGGCTGGGATCTGGGGCTGGAGTGTGTGTGTTGCGGGCTGGGATCGGGGCTGGAAGGGATCTGTGTTGTGTTGCGGGTCAGGATCGGGGCTGAATAGGGTTGCCAACTGTCTAATCGCACAAACCCAAACACCTTTGCCCCACCCCCTATCTCGCCCCTTCTCCGAGGCCCTGCCTCCCGCTCACTCCACCCCCTCTCCCTCCGTTGCTCACTCTCCCACATCCTCATTCACTTTCACTAGGCTGGGGCAAGGGGTTGGGGTGCGGGAGGGGGTGAGAAGTGCAGGTTCTGGGAGGGAGTTTGGGTGCAGGAGGGGATTCTGGGCTGGGGCAAGTGGTTGGGGTGCGGGAGGGGGTTGGGGTGCGGGAGGGGGTGAGAAGTGCAGGTTCTGGGAGGGAGTTTGGGTGCAGGAGGGGATTCTGGGCTGGGGCAAGGGGTTGGGGTGCGGGAAGGGGTTGGGGTGCGGGAGGGGGTGAGAGGTGCAGGTTCTGGGAGGGAGTTTGGATGTGGGAGGGGATTCTGGGCTGGGGCAAGGGGTTGGGGTGCAGGAAGGGGTTGGGGTGCGGGAGGGGGTGAGAAGTGCAGGTTCTGGGAGGGAGTTTGGGTGCGGGAGGGGATTCTGGGCTGGGGCAAGGGATTGGGGTGCAGGAAGGGGTGAGGGATGCGGGCTCCGGCCAGGCGGCACTTACCTTGGGTGGCTCCCGGAAGCGACGGCATGTCCGGCAGCAGCTCCTAGGCTCGGGGCAGCCAGGCGGTGGTGCAAGCTGCCCCTGCTTGCAGGCACCGCCCCCGCAGCTCCCATTGGCCGCAGTTCCCAGTTCCTGGCCAATGGGAGCTGCGGAGTCGGTGGTCAGGGCGGGGGCAGCCCATGGAGACCTCCCTGGCCACACCTCCGCCTAGGAGCCGCTGATGAATATGACGGCCACTTCCGGGAGCGGCACGGAGCCAGGGCAGGCAGGGAGCCTGCCTTAGCCCCGCTGCCCTGCCGGACTTTTAGCAGCCTAAAATTTCCCCGATTGGCTTCAGTAGCCTCCAGGAGAACGAGCCCGATTGCAGGAGACTCCCAACCAAACTGGGAGGGTTGGCAGCCCTAGGGCTGAAGGGGTTGTGTGTTGTGTTGTGGGCTGGGATCACTGGCTGGAGCGGGTGTGTGTTGTGTTGTGGGCCTGGATCAGGGCTGGAGGGGACCTTTGTTGTGTTGTGGGCTGGTGTTGTGTTGTGTTATTGGCCGGCATCTGGGTTCGAGGAGGTCTGTGTTGTGTTGTAGGTAGGGATCGGGGGCTGGAGAGTGTGTGTGTGTGTGTGTGTGTGTGTGTGTGTGTGTTGTGTTGCGGGCTGGGATCAGGGGCTGGAGGGTGTGTGTGTTGTGTTGCAGATTGGGATCAGAGCTGGAGGGGGTGTGCGTTGTGTTGCAAGCTGGGATCAAGGTTGTAGGGTTTGTGTTTTGTTGCGGGCTGGGATCAGGGGCTGGAGGGGTGTGTGTGTGTGTTGTGTTGCGGGCTGGGATCAGGGGCTGGAGGGTGTGTGTGTTGTGTTGCAGATTGGGATCAGAGCTGGAGGGGGTGTGCGTTGTGTTGCAAGCTGGGATCAAGGTTGTAGGGTTTGTGTTTTGTTGCGGGCTGGGATCAGGGGCTGGAGGGGTGTGTGTGTTGTGTTGTGGGCTGGGATCGGGAGCTGAAGGGATATGTGTGTTGTGAGCTGGGATCGGGGCTGGAGGGGGTGTGCATTGTGTTGCAGGCTGGGATCAGGGGTTGTAGGGTTTGTGTTTTGTTGCGGGCTGGGATCAGGGGCTGGAGGGGTGGTATGTACATTGTGTCGAAGGCTGGGATAAGGATAAGAAGCAGCAGGGTGTGTGTTTTCTGTTGTGGGCTCGGATCAGGGGCTGGAGGGGTATGTGCGTTGTTTTGGGGGCTGGAGGATGTGTGTGTTGTGTTGCGGGCCGGGATAAGGGCTGGAGCGGGTGTGTGTTGTGTTGTGGGCAAGGATCGGGGCTGGAGGGCATATTTGTTGTGTTGTGGGCCAGGGTTTGGGAGTCTGTGTTGTGGACCGGGATCTGGGTGCGAGGGGGGTCTCTGTTGTGTTGCGGGCTGGGATCAGGGGCTGGAGGGGTGTGTATTTTGTTGCAGGCTTGGATCCGGCGCTGGAGGGTTGTGTGCGTTGTGTTGTGGGCTGGGATTGGGGGCTGGAGGAGTGTGTGTGGGTTTTGTTGCGAGATGGGATTGGGGGCTGGAGGGGTATGTACATTGTGTAGTTAACTGGGATTGGGGCTAGAGGGTGTGTGCATTGTGTCGTGGGCTGGGATCAGGGCTGGAGGGGTGTGTGCATTGTGTCGTGGGCTGGGATCGGGGCTGGAGGGGGTGTGCGTTGTGTCATGGGTGGGATCAGGGGTTGGAGACTGTTTTGTTGGGGGCTGGAGGGTGTGTGTGTTGTCATGGGCTGGGCTTGGAGGCTGGAGGGGGTGTGCATTGTGTCGTGGGTGGGATTGCGGCTGGAGGGGGTGTGTGTTTTGTTGGAGGCTGGAGGGGGTGTGCGTTGTCGTGGGCTGGGATCTGGGCCGGAGAGATGTGTGTGTGTTGTGTTGTGGGCTGGGATCTGGGCCGGAGAGATGTGTGTGTGTTGTGTTGTGGGCTGGGATTGGGGGTTGGAGTGTGTGTGTGGTGTGTTGTGCTGTGAGCTGGGATCGGAGGCTGGAGAGGGTGTACTGTGGGCTGTAATGTGTGGGTGGGAGGGTGTGGGGGCCTTTTCCCCCTTTCTCTTCTGGTTTGGGCCAATTGCTGCCTCTGCTCCTCTTCCCCCTCCAGGAGACAGGTGCAGTCCGAGGGGAGCGATAGATCGTGTGGCGGTGGGGAATAGGTGGGTTTCCGAAGTGGGGCTGGGGGGTCGAGGGCAAGATGTCAGCGGCGAGGGCCATTGGCGCCAGTCACAGGGGGGATATTTGTGTATTACCGCGTCGGGCACCATAGAGTCAAACCCGGAGCCTTGACAAAGCTGAAATTTAATTGTGCCCCTTTCTCGGCAAGAGATCGCATGGGGGGGGAGGGAGGGGGGCGGGGAAGGCAGTGTGGGAAGGGCACAGGAGATCTAGGTCCCATGTCCAGCTCCAACACAGACTTGCTGTGTGAACTTCAGCAAATCCCTGATCCTGCTCTGTGCCTCAGTTTCCCTTGCCACCCTCTGTCTATTTACTCTGTGAGCTCTGTGTGGCAGGCACTGACCTTTGCTCTGTGTTTTTGTGGTGCCCAGCACGACGGGTGCTGCCCAGACACACAGTAACCGAGATCAGGGCCCCGTCGCGCTGGGCGCTGCCCAGACACACAGTAACCGAGATCAGGGCCCTGTCGCGCCGGGCGCTGCCCAGACACACAGTAACCGAGATCAGGGCCCTGTCGCGCCGGGCGCTGCCCAGACACACAGTGACCGAGATCAGGGCCCTGTTGCGCCGGGCGCTGCCCAGACACACAGTGACCGAGATCAGGGCCCTGTCGTACCGGGCGCTGCCCAGACACACAGTGACCGAGATCAGGGCCCTGTCGTACCGGGCGCTGCCCAGACACACAGTGACCGAGATCAGGGCCCCATCGGGCCGGGCGCTGCCCAGACACACAGTGACCGAGATCAGGGCCCCGTCCTACCGGGCGCTGCCCAGACACACAGTGACCGAGATCAGGGTCCCATCGCGCTGGGCGCTGCCCAGACACACAGTGACTGAGATCGGGGCCCCGTTGTGCCGGGCGCTGCCCAGACACACACTGACCGAGATCAGGGCCCTGTCGCGCCGGGCGCTGCCCAGACACACAGTGACCGAGATCAGGGCCCTGTCGTACCGGGCGCTGCCCAGACACACAGTGACCGAGATCAGGGCCCCATCGGGCCGGGCGCTGCCCAGACACACAGTGACCGAGATCAGGGCCCCGTCGTACCGGGCGCTGCCCAGACACACAGTGACCGAGATCGGGGCCCCGTCGGGCCGGGCGCTGCCCAGACACACAGTGACCGAGATCGGGGCCCCGTCGGGCCGGGCGCTGCCCAGACACACAGTGACCGAGATCAGGGCCCCGTCGGGCCGGGCGCTGCCCAGACACACAGTGACCGAGATCAGGGCCCCGTCGGGCCGGGCGCTGCCCAGACACACAGTGACCGAGATCGGGGCCCCGTCGGGCCGGGCGCTGCCCAGACACACAGTGACCGAGATCGGGGCCCCGTCGTGCCGGGTGCTGCCCAGACACACAGTGACCGAGATCAGGGTCCCATCGCGCCGGGCGCTGCCCAGACACATAGTGACCGAGATCAGGGCCCCGTCGCGCCGGGTGCTGCCCAGACACACAGTGACCGAGATCAGGGCCCCATCGGGCCGGGCGCTGCCCAGACACATAGTGACCGAGATCAGGGCCCTGTCGCGCCGGGCGCTGCCCAGACACACTGTGACCAAGATCAGGGCCCTGTCGCGCCAGGCACTGCCCAGACACACAGTCACTGAGTGCCATATTTCAGGTTACCTGCATCTGTATTCCCCCTCTCCGGTCCGCAAGGGCCCCCACTCCTACCCTTCTGCTTCCCCAGCCATCACCTCTCTTGGGCACAAAGCTGTGTCTCTCCCCATTCTAGGTGGGGCGGGGTTATTTTTTTTCCCAGGCTGTAAATTCCCCAGCAAGCCAGACTGCCTCAGCCAGCCGCTCTGCTTCCCCCTCTGAGCCTATACACGAGTAACTGCGTAGAGTTGAGGGACCAACCTGCCCTTTCTAAGCAAGCACATGTATTTGTAAGGTGAAAGCATTAGGGAGAAAACACATGGAAACACTCAAAGACCCTACCCGCCTGCTGACCAGCTCACCAGAGATCCGCCAACAAGGGCTCTGGCCGGTTAATCCTTGAAACTCGACCCAGGTGTTTTTCTGGGGTCACAGGTTTATCGCAGCTTCGGCTCAGCGCTCTGCCGTGAATCTCTGAGCTACTTCTCTGTACGGCTTTTGGAGCTTTAATTTGTCCTCCAGTTAGAGGGGATCCGGTCCCACCTTCCCAGGGCGAAGCGGCGGAAGGCTAAATTCAGGCATAACTGGAGTAGGTACGTTTCCAGACCCCTCAGCCGAGGGATTTCCTGGGAAATCGACTTGTGCTTTAAAAGTTCATTCTTGTCTTGACCATTGTTTCAGACAGCTCATACCAATTGCCAGGGTTTCCATTAGTCATGCCTCCTGGCTGGAAAAGTCGTCCACGATCCCACAATGGTACATAAACAATCGCATTTTTAATACAATGAATTCCTAAGATACTTCAACTTAATTCAGGAAGGGCTGTCCAGGGTGTTGCAGGAAATCACCATTTCTGTCACACCAAAATCAAGGCCCCATTCTGCCAGGTGCTGCCCAGATACACAGCAACTGAGATCAGGGCCCCTTCGCGCCGGGCGCTGCACAGACACACAGTGACCGAGATCAGGGCCCCGTCGGGCCGGGCGCTGCCCAGACACACAGTGACCGAGATCAGGGCCCCGTCGGGCCGTGCGTTGCCCAGACACACAGTGACCGAGATCAGGGCCCCGATGTGCCGGGCACTGCCCACACAGTGACCGAGATCAGGACCCCGTCGCGCCGGGCGCTGCCCAGACTCACAGTGACCGAGATCAGGGACCTGTCGGGCCGGGCGCTGCCCAGACACACAGTGACCGAGATCAGGGCCCCATTTAGGGTTGCCAGGTGTCTGGTTTTCACCGGAACGCCCGCTCGAAAAGGGACCCTGGCAGCTCCGGTCAGCACCGCCGACCAGGCCGTTAAAAGTCCAGTGAGAGGTGCTGCAGGGCTAAGGCAGGTTAGTTCCTACGTCTCCTGGCACCGCACTGCACCCGGAAACGGCCAGCAGGTCCGGCTCCTAGGGGGGAGGCACCATGGGGCTCCACGCGCTGTCCCCGCCCCGACCTCCGCCCCCCCCAGCTCTCACTGACCGGGAACTGTGGCCAATGGGAGCTGGGGGGGCAGTGCCTGTGTGCAAGAGCAACGCCCGGAGCCTCCTGCCCCCCCCCCCCCCCGCCTAGGAGCCAGACCTGCCAGCCGCTTCCGGGGTGCAGAGTGGTGCCAGGACAGGTAGCCTGCCTTAGCCCCGCTGCACCGCTGACCGGGAACTGCCCAAGATAAACCCGTGCCAAAACCCTGCACCCCAACCCCCTGCCCCAGCCCTGAGCCCCCCCAAACCCAGAGCCCCCTCCTACACCCCAAACCTCTCATCCCCAGGGCCTGCATCCCCAGCCAGAGCCTGTACGCCCTCCTGCACCCCAACCCCCTGCCCCAGCCCTGAGCCCCCACCCAAACCCGGAGCCCCCTCCTACACCCCTCATCCCCAGCTCCACCCCAGAGCCTGCATCCCCAGCCCAGAGCCTGTACCTCCTCCTGCACCCCAATCCCCTGCCTCAACCCAGAGCCACCTCCCGCACTCCAAATCCCTTGGCCCTACCCCCCGAGCCTGGAGCCCCCTCCTCCATCCCAAGCCCCTCATCCCCAGCCCCACCCCAGCCCCCACACTCTCAGCTGGAGCCCTCACCCCCTCCCGCACCCCAACTCCCTGCCCCAGCCCAGAGCCCCCTCCCGCACCCTGAACCCCTCATTTTTGGCCCCACCCCAGAGCCCTCACTCCCTGCACCCCAACCCCCTGCCCCAGCCTAGTGAAAATGAGTGAGGCTGGGGGACAGCGAGCCACCTAGGGAGGGGGAATGTAGTGAGCGGAGGGTGGGGTCTCAGGGAAGGGATGGGACAGGGACGGGGTAGGGCCTTGGGGAAGGGGCAGGGTTAGGGTGTTCAGTTTTGTGCGATTAGAAAGTTGGCAACCCTAGCCCCATCGTGCCGGGCGCTGCCCAGACACCCAGCGACCGAGATCAGGGACCTGTCGCGCCGGGCTCCGCCCAGACCCATAGTGACCAAGATCAGGGCCCTGTCATGCTGGGCGCTGCCCAGACCCACAGTGACCGAGATCAGGGGCCCGTCGGGCCGGGCGCTGCCCAGACACACAGTGACCGAGATCAGGGCCCCGTCGGGCCGGGCGCTGCCCAGACACACAATGACCGAGATCAGGGCCCCGTCGCGCCGGGTGCCGCCCAGACCCATAGTGACCGAGATCAGGGCCCTGTCATGCTGGGCGCTGCCCAGACCCACAGTGACCGAGATCAGGGCCCCGTCACGCCGGGCGCTGCCCAGACACACAGTGACCGAGATCAGGGGCCCGTCGGGCCGGGCGCCGCCCAGACACACAGTGATCGAGATCAGGGCCCCGTCGGGCCGGGCGCTGCCCAGACACACAGGGACCGAGATCAGGGCCCTGTCGCGCCGGGCGCTGCCCAGACACACAGTGACCGACAGGGCCGGCTCTAGACACCAGCACTCCAAGCATGTGCTTGGGGCGGCACTTTCCAAGGGGCGGCACTCCGGCTCCCTTTTTTTTTTTTTTTCCTTGGGGCGCAAAAAGCCAGGAGCCAGCCCTGAGCGAAGGTGAGCTGCGGCGGTGGGGTGCGCAGGGAGGGTCGCAGGAAGTAACTCTGGGGGGGACAGAGGAATCGCTCCCCCCCCCAGCTCACCTCCGCTCCACTGCCGCCTGCTCCCCCAAGCGCAGCGCCGCCGCCTCTCCCCCCTCCCTCCCAGGCTTGCCGCGTGAATCAGCTGTTTTGCAGCAAGCCTGGGAGGGAGGGGGGAGAAGCGGAGCAGCGGCGACGCACCCAGGGGAGCAGGCGGAGTGGAGGTGAGCTGCGGCAGTGGGGGGCGTGGGGAAGGCCGCAGGAAGTAACCCTGGGGGGGGGACAGGGGAACCGCTCCCCCCCCCCCCCCAGCTCACCTCCGCTCCACTGTCGCCTGCTCCCCTGAACCCGCCGCTGCCGCTCCGCTTCTCCCCCATCCCTCCCACCCAGGCTTGCCTGGGACGGAAGGGAGGGGTAGGAGGGGAAATGCGGCGCGCCCAGGGGAGGAGGCGGGGCCAGGGATTTGGCGAAGGGGTTGGAATGGGGCAGGGAAGGGGCAGAGTTGGGGCGGGGCCGGGGGGGCGCGGGACATTTTTTTGGCTTGGCGCGGCAAAAATCTTGGAGCCAGCCCTGGTGACCGAGATCAGGGCCCCATCGCGCCGGGCGCTGCCCAGACACACAGTGACCGAGATCAGGGCCCCATCGCGCCGGGCGCTGCCCAGACACACAGTGACTGAAATCAGGGCTGTACAGACAGGCAGTAACCAAGCCTGGGGCCCCGTCCAGGCCAGGCTCTGCACAGACTCACAGTCACTGAGATCAGGACAGTGCCTGGACACACAGTACCCGAGATCAGGGCGCAGACACGGAGTTGGACACAGGACCTGCCCCAGAGAACTTCCAGCCTGATCCCAGAGATGGATACAACAGAGACAAGGGCAAGGTAACCGTGAGATGAGTAATTGGCATTGGTACCATGAGTGCCGGGTCTCATAGGCGCCAACTTTCCCCGGCATCGGTGGGAGCTCGCGCCCCTCTGCCCCTGGCCCCGCCCCGACTCCACCCTTTCCCTGCCCCGCCCCCATTCCAATCCCTTCCCCAAAGTCTCCGCCCCCTCCCTGCCCCTATTGGACCCCTTCCCCAAATCCCCGGCCCCGCCTCCTCCCCCGGGCATGCCGTGTTCCCTTTCCTCCCCCCCCCAGCGCTTGCTGCACAAAACAGCTGTTTCGCGGCGCAAGTGCTGGGAGCTAGGGGGAAAAAGCGGGCACGCGGCGCGCTCAGGAGAGGAGGTGGAGCGGAGGCAGAGGTGAGCTGGCGCAGGGGAGTGGGGGCGGGGAGCTGCCGGTGGGTGTTCAGCACCCACCAATTTTTCCCTTTGGGTGCTCCAGCCCCAGAGCACCCATGGAGTCGGCATCTATGCCAGGTCTGGTGACAGATGCACAAGGGGCTGGACTCAGACCTCTTCCCCCCTACAATATTCAACTGCTCTCCTAAAGCTGTGATACTGTAACCAAATGGGGGGTGTGTGTGTGTGTGTGTGAGAGAGAGAGAGAGAGAGACCACTGCCCTCTGCTGGATAGATTCTGAGCTGCTCCACCATGTGTCTTACACCCCCAAAACTGGCAACCCTACAGCCGTGTGAAGCCAGACTGGGGCGGTCATGCTGCTACAAGTTGCCCGTGGCTAGTGAAAAAGCTGGCTCCCTCTGGGATGTGTCGGGGGCCCAGCTGGCCTGGGGGTCATGGGTTGTGTTTGGGGATGATGCCCTGTGTCTGTCATTCCTGTCTGGTCCTGAGCTGGGTTTGTGCCCCGTCTTTCCTCATTGAGACGTCTCATCCAGGGAATCTTTCCCCAGGCCTGGACCATCTCCCTGCATCCAGGTCTCCTTTGGGCCCTTCCCACCTCTCTGGTCCGGCCTCTGGCGCTGGTCAGAGCCCGCGGTAGTTTTAGCCCAACTCGCCCAGGCAAGGTCTCCGCTAACGCCATTGCTCTGGGGCTGGTCAGCTGGTTTGAATGTCTTCTTCCCAGCACTGGCCTAGATCCCAGACCAGCACGCTAGCCCGTAGCCCAATGGCTAGTCCTCCAATGCATATAGCCTGCCAGCAGGCTAGCTTCCCACAGGGGCACGGCCACTGGGGGATGTTTGCTCAGGGCTATGTGGGGATGCGAGACTTGATCTGTCATCCCCTTCCCCCACCAATCCCGTGCTCACCCAGCTGCTGTCCCCCAACCTTGGTGAGATCCAGTCCTCCCCAGTGTATAAAGGGGGGGGCTGCTGGAGAAGGGGAGTGGGGGTTATGTGCCTGGGCGGGAGGCTTGTGTTTTGTGGAGGGAGGTCCTTATCTTTGCAGAGAAAGCTTGTGTAGCTGGGGCATTGGGACTGGAAGAGGCCCTGAGGAGCGATAGGTTCTCTCAAAGGCACTTTGTAGTGGCAAGGGTTAAACGCTCCCAGACACTGCCGGGAATGGGCGTGCGTGCATACTGCTACCCTCTGCTGGATGGCATAGGAACTGTTTGACCATGTGTCATAGACCCTCTATTGCTCCTAGATGATGGGGATTCTCCCTTTGCACTCAGGTGACTTGGGATGGGACGGGCGGGGGGGCAAATTTGCCAGTCCCACTCCTGCTGTGTGGTTACTGCTCTAACGGAGTGTCCCGGACGCTTCACGACAGGGAGCCCACCAAATACAGAGGGGACAAAAGAAATTGGGTGGGGGAAAGGGAGGGAGGAGAGGACATGTTGTGGGGAGGAGACGGGGGGAGAAATAGGGCCTGGAGAGGAGGTGAGGGGAGGGGGAACGGGGTATGGGGGGGGGAGGAGAAGGTGTTATGGGGAGGTTGGTGTGTGGGGTGGGAGAGGGGAGGAGATTGGGTGTGTCGAGGGGCCGCCATCCATTAGCTGCCCTCTCTGGGTTCTCAATGCCCCTCCTGCTGTGACCCTGTTGTCCTCTGCCATCAGTGACTCCTGCCCCCATCCAGCCACCCCCTTGGGGTGCTGGATCCCAAAAGGATGCAAGTGGGACTGGCCCAGTGACCCCGGGGCCCTGCTGAGCCCCCCGAAGCACCCGTGAGACCCTAGCTCGTGGGGATGGGGGAAATCTGGGGCCAGTGCCCCCTGCAGGGGGAATCCTGCCCACTCTAACTCTGGGGTCAGTGCCCCCTCTCTGGCAGCAGGGCTGGAAGTGTGTGTGTGGGGGGCTCCTAGAGGGTCCAGGCAGGGGCAAGGATTGCGGGGGGCTGGTGCTGAGATCCGTGGTGGAAGCTACTCGCTAGGCTGGCCTCGGGGTGGGCTTCCTCTGTGGGAGACCAAGGGTTAACACCCCCTTCCTACCAATGCCCTGCCCCTTAGCAGGAGACAGCAAGAAAGCAGAAACCCCAAAGATAAACTCAACTCCCCTGATGGGAAGGAAGCGTGGCTTGTGCTCTGCCGTCAGTGACCTCTGCCTCGTCCTCCCACCTTCGCGCCAACGTCTTCCTCCTCTGGCCGTCCCTGATCCCCACGCTCCAGCAGGCCTCCGCTCTCCTTTCCAGCCCCTCCCCAAGTCCCCGGGCCGCCCTTTTCAAAGACTTCTGCCTCCTTGGAGCCCTGGCCCTTCTGTGCTCTGGTGGCACAGATCTGCCCGTCGAAGAATTACATACACACCGTAGCCAAGGATAAACGATATCCGGTGTATTTCGTATATAGACGTGAAATAGAAATATGAATGAAATGTGGTAACCCGGGGCCTACAGTCCTCAGAGGCTATGTCATCATTGCGAGAAAAAACCCACGGCCTGAGTCTCCGAGCTCAGGTCAATTGACTTGGGCTTGCGGGGCGAAAAATACAGTGTAGCTTCTTGGGCTGGACCTGGGCTCCCGCTTTGCAGGATTTCAGAGCCCCGGCTCCAGCCGGATCCCAAATGTCCACCCTGTGATGTTTGGTAGTGTAGACGTACCCAGCGATATTTAGCTTAACCAAGGCCTCTGGGCTAAAGAAAAAGTTGCTTGTGTCAAGTAACCAGGAAGTGACCCTAGCTCCTAAGTTGGCACAAGTTAGCGATGACCCTTGATCACCCGCTAGGTTGCTGCAGGAGGTCAGGGGGTTCCGTGGCTGGTATTTCGGGAATATATCCTGCAACGGCCCGAGTTAAAGCCAGTTGGAGTATTTGGGGGACTCTAGGGTATCGGCGGGGTGCTCGCCACACATGGTTACGGTGATTGAATGAGGTGATTGTCTCAGAGGAACTAACCAGTTAGCCTATGAGAAGCGGGGCTCCCCCAAAGTAGTGGGGTGTGGAAGTTCGAATAAAGACAAGGGGTTGAAACCGTCATGAATAAGTACGATTCCCCGGGTCGCTGGTGGCTGAGCACGGGTCTGCAAAGTAGCTCCATGGGGCCATTGCAGCGGGGGAAGGGCTGTACGCTGGCTAGTCCCACTTGCTAAAATGTCCGTGTAGGACTGTAGTCAGGCAAAGTGAAAGTTAGGATAGCCCTGAGGTTGCTCCGACTTATGCCTGTGGGCCAGGCAGGCTCAAAGTGGACTCCTTCCTGCCCCAGGGCTCAGCTGGAATGGCTGCTTGCCCCTGGCCTGCCCCTCCCCGCCTCTTCCTGCAGGCGCTGGGTGTGAGAGGCTTCTGCTGATCCCACTGCCACCTGGGCCACCTTCCTAGCTGTCCTTCCATCTCCTTCTCAAAAGCCATGGGTGACCCTGCCCCACCTCCGGGTGTCTGGTCTGATGGACGGAGACGCCCGTTGATCAATCGGGCCCATGCCATCACGTACGCCAGGGTGAAGTGGGTGTGCCAGGCCGCCATTCTGACCTGGGTAGCCCTTTGCACTGGATTCACTGCACGAGGTCTGGGGTGATGGAGGATGTGCGGCCCTAGGGTGACCAGACAGCAAGTGTGAAAAATCGGGACAGGGGGTTGAGGGGTAATAGGAGCCTAGATAAGAAAAAGACCCAAAAATCGGGACTGTCCCTATAAAATCGGGACATCTGGTTACCACGAGGGACCCTTATGATCGGCTGTCTGAGCTCCTGCATAACCCGGGCTGGAGCTAATGGCCCAGAATTCCTGTTTCCAGCCCATATCTTGTGAGCGAGCTGGACCTAGGCAGAGGGAGTCCCAGCGGCTGCGGGTTGGACACGAGATAGATTCAGAGTGGAAATTATTATTTGTCCGGGACCGGGACCCCTTTGTGCGAGGCACTGTACAAACACAGCCTGCAAGGTTGTGACAGGCACGGGGATTAACTAACCATCTGAGCAGCTTCCCAGGGATGGGTTGGATTCTCCCTCGCTCGGCGTTGTGATTGGCCAGCTCTGTGATTAGCTCAACCACCAGATAGGGGCTGAATGAAGAAATCCCTAGCTGGGTTTCTCTGGCCCGTGCTATACCGGAGGTTCAGCCTGGCTGTTGAATGCTCCCTTTGGCTGGAAATGTGATCGATTCCAGCTGTGGATATGGGTGGCAGTCACCGCAGGCCCCTACACCATAGGACTGTCTAACCCTGAAGAATCTGAGAGAGACAGCCTGGCCTTAAAGCTGCAGCATGCGGGAAAGCCGAGGTCGTGGTACGATGGTACACAATTGCTCTGGTCTCATTGTAGGGCTGGGGAAACGTGGTGGTGGTGCTAGCCGGGGTATGGAAAGCGTAAACGCCCTGGGCATGGAATGATAGACCGTGCATGATGCAGGAGCCGGGAGTGGAAGCACACAAGCCAGGGCGAGTGTGTGCAGCGGAGGCAGTGTGGCCTAGTGGTTAGTGTCCTGGATTAGGCTGCAGGGGACTTGGGTTCTGTTCCTGGATCTGCCACAGGCCTGCTGGGTGCCCTTGGGCATGTCCCTGCTCTGTGCCTCAGTTTTCCTCATCTGTAAAATGGGAATAGAGATATTGATCTCCTTTATAAAGTGCGTTGAGATCTGCTAACGAAAAGAGCTAGCGGTGATTATTTAAATGGCTGCAGAGGCCCTAGATCCGTTGTCAGCTCTTTGGGGTTGGGATCCCTCTCTCTCTCTCTCTCCCCCCTCACCCCTTTCTGTGCATTTATGCTGGCCTGGTGAATGGGGGGAATTTGTAGATGTGACATATTTGGATTTGAGGACAGCTTTTGCCCCAGTCCCGCATGATATCATCATGCACTGAATAAATCCATGCTACGCCTTCGCCTTGAATACCGCGTGCCGTTCTGGTGGCCCCATCTCAAAAAAGAGATATTAGAATTGGAAAAGGTGCAGAGAAGGGCAACGCAAATGATTCAGGGGATGGAACAGCTTCCACCAGAGGAGAGATTAAAAAGGCCGGGGCTGGTCTGATTAGAAAAGAGACAACTGAGGAGGGATATGAGAGAGGTCTATAAAATCATGGCTGGTGTGAGAAAGTGACTAGGGAAGTGTTATTTACCCCTTCACATCACACAAAAAACAGGAGTCACCCGATGAAATTAACAGGCAGCAGGATTAAAACAGAAGGAAGTACTTCTTCACCCAACGCACAGTCAACCTGTGGAACTCATTGCCAGTGGATACTGTGAAGGCCAAAAGTATAACTGGCCTCAAAAAAGAATGAGATAAGTTCATAGAATCATAGACTATCAGGGTTGGAAGGGACCTCAGGAGGTATCTAGTCCAACCCCCTGCTCAAAGCAGGACCAATCCCCAACTAAATCAACTAAGTTCCTGGAGGATAGGTCCATCCATGGCTATTAGCCAGGATGGTCAGGGATGCAACCCCATACTTTGGGGTGTCCCTAAATCTCTGACTGCCAGAACCTGGGCCTGGATGACGAGATGGATCACGTGATAATTGACCTGTTCTGTTCATTCTCTCGGAAGCATCTGGCCACCATCAGAGACAGGATCCTGGGTTAGGTGGACCTTTGGTCTGACCCAGTATGGCTGTTCTTATGACGTTCTCATAAGCAAACTAGGGAAATATGGACTTGATGAAATCATTATAAGGTGGTGAAAGACTGTACTCAAAGAGTTGTTATCAACGGTTTGCTGTCAAACTGGGAGTGTGTGTCTAGTGGGGCCCCACAGGGGACAGTTCTGGGTCTGGTACTAGTCAATATTTTCACTAATGACTCGGGTAATAGAGTGGAGAGTGTGATTATAAAATTTGCGGATGACACCAGCCTGGACGGGGTTGCTAGCACTTTGAAGGACAGGATTAGATTTCAAGATGACCTTGAGAAATTGGAGAATAGGTCTGAAATCAACAAGGGGAAATTCAATCAAGACCAGTGCAAAGTATCGCATTCAGGATGGAAAACTCTAACCCACAACTACAAAACTGGGGAATAACCGGCTAGGGGGTCGTACTGCCGAAAAGGAGCTGGGCGTTAGAGTGGATCACAAACTGAATATGGATCAACAATGTGGTGCAGTTGTGAAAAAGGCTAATTAGGTGTATGTAAGACACAGGAGGTAATTATCCTGCTGTGTTCTGCCCTGGGGAGACCTCAGCTGGAGTACCGTGTCCAATTCAGGGAGCCGCACTTCAGGAAAGACGTGGATGAATTAGAGAGAGTCCAGAGGAGAGCAACAAAAATAGGTCAGATTTTCTAAACCTTTGATCAGGATGTGGCGTTTAGATACTGCTTGTAATTATTAGAACTGGGAGCACTGGCTGTTGGGAGTCTAAAAGGACAGGAAACAGGAAGGAGGGGGGAGGAGTAAATAAAATTCTGTTGAAGTTGTTAATACTTTGCCTGGTGGATACAACACAGGAGGAAAGAGGTTTTAAAAAAATATACTTGGGCATGTCTTGTCTGGAGAACAGAAGACTTGGGGGGGGCGGGGGGGGCTGATAACAGCTTTTCAAAAGCTGTTATCTTGGTATAACTGCGTCCACAGCACTAGACCTGTATCAGTTAAAAATAGCTAACAGCTCTAATTGAAATAGCTACACCGGGGCAAAATCTCTGTGCAGAGCGGGTTAGGTTCTTTGGAGGCGTGACCATCTTTTTGTTCTTTGTACAGCACCTGGCAGGATGGGGGGGGGGGGCTGCTCCGTGATTGGGGGTCCTAGGTACTACCTAATAATTCATATTAATAACAACAATGAGATTAGCTTCGTAGCCAGGAGGTTTTTAAAAACATTTGTTGGGTTCTTTTTATCCGCCTTCCAGTTCCTGAGCTTTTGGGTTGCTTCTGGATAATGATTTCAAGCTATTCACTAGAATCTCAAGGACTGGAAAGTGACCTTTAAATTCCCTTTTATTTTTTGTCTTTAACTCTTTAAGAAGAGTACAAAAATTTACTTCATTTTTTAAAAAAGTTCTTTTTTTACGTATCTTTTTAAAGATTAAAAAAAATTAAGTTCTTTATTTAAATGGAAGCTAATCTTCCTCATCTCGTGACTCCTGGAGCTGGGCCTTCAGGGATGGCACCAAATATTTCACTCTATATGCATCTGAAGAAGTGGGCTGTGGTCCACAAAAGCTTATGCTCTATTAAATTTGTTAGTCTCTAAGGTGCCACAAGTACTCCTGTTCTTTTTGCGGATACAG
This sequence comes from Malaclemys terrapin pileata, assembly GCF_027887155.1. Lineage (NCBI taxonomy): Eukaryota > Metazoa > Chordata > Testudines > Emydidae > Malaclemys > Malaclemys terrapin. Next base: position 15,280,744 of record NC_071524.1, on the reverse strand, counting down.
ACTAACACGGCTGCTACTCTGAAACCAAATATTACGAGACTCACAGGCAGCGCCAGTGCAAATGGCTTTAGAAGTAGCGAGAAGTGACTTGATTTTTTTTTTTTTAAATGTTCCTGTTTTAGTCAATTGCAGCCAACGTTTTCTAGAGAGGTTTGACGTGCTTCCATTTCTCAGTGCCCGACTTGAAACCCGTCGACTTCAAAGCCAGAAGGGACCATTGGGCTCATCTAGTCTCACCTCCGGCACGTTGCAGGCCACAGAACCTCCCCCACCCACTCCGGTGATAGACTCCTAATCTCTGGCTGAGTTACAGACGTCCTCAAATCATGGTTTAGAGACTTCAAGAGAGAGGCCTCAAGTAATGGGGATAATCTGCAGCAAGGGAGACTTAGGTGAGAGATCAGGACAAACTTTCTAACTCTCAGGGGAGTGAAGCTCCGGAACAGGCGTCCAAGGGAGGTTGTGGGATCCCCATCAGTGGAGGTTTTTCAGAACACGTTGGACAAACACCTGTCAGGGCCGGTCTAGGTCTACTTGGTCCTGCCTCGGCACAGGATTGGATGACTTCTTGAGATCCCATCAAGCATGACATTTCTGTGATTCTATCCAGCTAGCGGCACCATGGGGGCCTGGTTCGTGCCTGCCACCTCTGGGCATGAGTGCCATGCAAATAAACCATGATATAAAACTTGTGGTTCAGTGAGCTGTCTAGAAGCCGGCCGTTTCAGCCCACTCCCAGCGCGAGGTCCCTGTTAGCAGAAAGGCGCCCGTGGACTTTGTGGAGAGTTAGATCTGGCTTCCCAAACAGCTGCCTCTCGTGCGCCCTCTCCTTCCCCCCAGCTGATTAAAAAAACAACTGGGCAAGTTTGCCAAGAGCCCAGATTTGGAGTGGGGGTGGGGGGGGCTCCGCTTGGCAATGGCACCCCTTGCTGATGGACCTCTCCTGAGTTCAGCTGGGCCCTGTGCTGTCAACTGGGGCCTGGCAGCTACTGGCCAATGGGTCTAGAACTACGACAGTGCAGAGGAGGGGACTCTTGTGGTGGCTGGTGGAAGGGATGGCGGATGGGGGGTTGAGACAGGGAGGGATAGCTCAGTGGTTTGAGCATTGGCCTGCTAAACCCAGGGTTGTGAGTTCAATCCTTGAGGGGGCCATTTAGGGATGTGGGGCAAAAATTGGGGATTGGTCCTGCTTTGAGCAGGGGGTTGGACTAGATACCTCCTGAGGTCCCTTCCAACCCTGATATTCTATGAGGGGTGTATGGGGGGGAGGCGGAGTCACCAAGGGCAGAGGCGGAACTCCCGCTGTGGCAATGGGAGGTCATGTGACTAGCGGTAGATGGGATTCTGCAATAGAATTGCTCTCATATTACAGGGTGGGTGAGGAGGGGTCAACAGCGCGGGGGGGAGGGGGATTGATCCCTGGCGTAGCAGTGCTACAAACCAGGGATCTTTGGCCCAGCGTGACAAGAAAGGAGAACTGAGGGGTGCGTGGTGAGACTTCAGCATGCTTCAAAGCAGCATACAGAGATGAGTCAGCGCCCCAGTGTGCAAGGTGCTGTACATACAGAGCGAGGGATGGTCTGTGCCCCAAAGAGGTCAGTCTGGACAGCTAAGAGGCAAGAGGGGAAACTGAGGTGCAGAGAGAGGATGTGGCTTGCCCAAGGTCACCCAGCAGGACAGAGCTGGGGCTAAAACTCAGCCCTGCTGTATCCCAGCCTGGTGCCCTATCCACTAGGCCACACTGCCTCTCCATCAAAGACAGCTGGGTACAAGCAAAACCATGCCAAGAAGAGCCCTGGCAACTCCAGCAAAGGCTCCAGGGTGAACGTGGGGTGGTCCACAGTGGCCGAGGCCCCGGGGTGGGTGAGGAACAGGGAGGAGCTGTTGGGATTTGCACAACCTTGAGAATGGGAGTAAGAGAAAAGGGATGAAATGTAACAGCCCAAAGTCATGCACTTGGGGACTAACCAGAATCGTTGCTATAAGCTGGGAACGTATCTGTTAGAAACACCCGAGAAGGGCAAAGACCTGGGTGTACTGGCCGATCACATGATGGTGGTGAGCCACCCGTGTGAGGCGGCTGTGAAAAAGGCCGATGAACTCCTAGAGGCGTCCGGCGAGGTATTTCCAGTAGAGATGGGGACGTGCCAGTTCCACGGTACAAGGCACTGGTGAGACCTCCTTTGGGATACCATGCGCAGTCCTGGTCTCCCGTGTTGAAAGAGGAATTCACACTGGAACAGGTGCAGAGAAGGGCTACCGGCGTGAGCCGAGGCATGGAGACCCTCCCTTACGAGAGGACGTAAAGAGCTTGGCTGGTTTAGCCTGGCCAAACTGAAGGCTGCGGGGAGATCGGATTGCTCTCTCTAAATACATCATCAGAGGGATAAATACCAGGGAGGGAGAGTTGTTTAAGGGGCAATGTCGGCACAAGAACGAATGGATATCGACGGGCCACCAACACATTTAGGCTGCAATTTGATGAAGGTTTCTAACCACCAGAGGAGGGATGTCCCAAGAGGAGCAGTGGGGGCAAAACTACCCTTGTTTTAAGACTGAGCTTGACAAGTTCATGGAACGGGATGGTCTGATGAGGTGGCCTACAATGGCATGTGGCCCATTAGCAAATATCTCCAGCGGCCGGAGATGGGACACTAGAAGGGGAGGGCTCTCAGTCACTACTGTGAATTCTTTCCCAGGTATCTGGCTGGTGGGACTAGCTGACATAAAATCATAGAAGATGAGGGTTGGAAGGGACCTCAGGAGGTATCTAGTCCAACCCCCTGCTCAAAGCAGGACCGACACCAACTAAATCACCCCAGCCAGGGCTTTGTCAAGCCTGACCTTAAAAACCTCTAAGGATGGGGATTCCACCACCTCCCTAGGGAACCCATTCCAGTGCTTCACCACCCTCCTAGGGAAATAGTGTTTCCTAATATCCAACCTAGACCTCCCCCACTGCAACTTGAGACCATTGCTCCTGGTTCTGTCATCTGCTACCACTGAGAACAGCCGAGCTCCATCCTCTTTGGAACCCCCCTTCAGGTAGTTGAAGGCTGCTATCAAATCCCCCCGGTATCAAATCCCACCATGCTCAGGGTCTAACTGATCGCTGTATTTGGGGTCGGGAAGGAATCTTCCCCCCAGGTCAGATTGGCAGAGACCCTGGGGGGTTTTTCTCCTTCTTCTGCAGTATGGGGCACGGGTCACTTGCTGGTCTGAACTAGAGTAAATGCTGGATTCCCTGTAATTTGAAGACTTTAAATCAAGACTTGAGGACGTCAGTGACTCAGCCAGAGGTTATGGGCCTATTACAGGAGTAGGTGGGTGAGGGTCTGTGGCTTGTGAGATGTACAAGGTCAGCTGAGATGGTCCCTTCTGGCCTTAAAGTCTATGAGCCCAGGCCGGGGCCGGCGTGACATGGCTGCCCCGGAGCAGGGAGGGCACGTTCCCAGGCGCTCTGCAGAGAAAGGAGACCTCACATTGGGGTGATAGGATGGGCGGAGCTGAGTCCCGAGCCGGGGGAGGAGGGTGGTGGGGTGGGCAGGAGTTGGTTGCGTTCCCAGGGGCCCAGCACGTCTCGGTGGGAGGGTCCCGAATGCAGGGGGGGGGGGGGGGGAACCAGGCTGAGTTGCATAGTGTGGCCTCTTCTGGCTCCCTCCTGGGGGGCAGTGATGCTTTGCTAGGCTTGCGCTATAAGCCGTGGGGGGTGGGGGAGGGGTGTGAATTACAGCGGTGCAGAACATGGCTGCCCATGGCTCCCTGGTGGTCCGTGCACTGGGATTTAGCGCTGACAGTGCTGTAACCGGGGGGTGAAACAGGGCCTAGTGCTCACAGCCCCTGAAATACTAGCAAATTCTTCCCCTGAGCTTGACGGGCCTTGTTAGCGTCTGGCTGGTCTCACATGTGGGGTCAGGGCAGAATTCTCCCCCAGGTCAGATCAGGAGGAAGAGGCTGTTTGGGTTTGTCTGCGACGCGGGGCGCCCATGGGCATCCCGCGGGCAGATCTCCCCCGATCAGTTCCCGGCCGCCGCGCTCTCGCCTGGTCTTTGTCTCCCCGCGTTTCCCGGGCACTCAAACACTTTGGTGGACTTGAGTCCCTGGGCTCAGCATGGGGGCTCTGGGTGAAACTGAACGGCCCAAGCTCTGCTGGAGGTCGGGCCAGCTGATCTAACGGCCCCTTCTGGCTTTAGCAGAAAACGTAGACCAGGGGTTCTCAAACTGGGGTTCGGGACCCCTCAGGGGGTGGCGAGGTTATTACATGGGGGGGTCATGAGCTGTCAGCCTCCACCCCAAACCCCGCTTTGCCTCCAGCATTTATAATGATATTAAATATATAAACAAGTGTTTTTAATTTATAAGGGGGGGTCGCACTCAGGCTTGCTATGTGAAAGGGGTCACCAGTACAAAAGTTTGAGAACCACTTACGTAGACGCTGTGAAATCAGAAGGGGGTAGATGGAGAGGAGGCGGAGGTGTGGAATTGGAGGACGGACACACAGGGACGTACGCACAAAGCAGGGCTCAATCCCTCCACCGGGACAGACAGACAGCCCTCCTTTCCCCCGATAGCAGGGCTCATCCCCTGCAGCAGGGGGCAGAAGATGGACAGACAGACACCTTTGCTAATGGGGCTGCCGTGGGATCGTCTGTCCAGCTCCTAGCACAGTGAGGGCCCTGACCCCTAACTGGGCCCCCCCTCTCCGGTGCTGCTGTAATACTGATGATATTGGACTTGGGAGGTGCGCCTGCTCCAGATCAAAGAAATCAAGGGGGTGTATTGGCAGGTCACGCTCCCCCCCAAACACCTGGGTCTCCCCAGAACACCACTCCCTGCCTTCATGCGGGCTGGGGTGTGTCCTGGAGCGGGAAGAACTCTGCCATACCTGGGTGGCGAGCTCGGAGGGGAGGGGGCTTTGCTGACACCCATCCCCAGCACAGCCGTGATTGTGGGTTGGCAGCAAAGTCCGTCCCCTCCCCCCCAGCATCCCTGGCTGGGGTGGCGATGGCAAAGGCCCCAGAGAGGTGGGGCTTGGTGTTAACACCCCATTGGGTTTCTGAGCCAGCTCTGTCTCGGAGCACTGGGCTCGGGGTCTCTACGGACTCAGGGAGCAGCAATCGGCTCAGGCTCTCTGCAGACTCAGGCAGGCGTTGTGGCATCAGTTACGCTCAGGTCGGCTTTTCAAGCTTTTTCTTCACAATCACGAGGGCTAGAAGCTTGTTGTCTGGAATGAAAGCTGGTTCTGCTGTGACTCTGGGAGCCAGGGCCCCAGGCATGGGCCCTGAGTGCCTCTGCTTTTAAACCGCACTGCCATAGGAGCCTCTCTGTGTCAAAGGGAGCAGGGAAGGGCAGGGCCGCATGACTCCAGGATGGGAGTTAAAAACACATTGCTCCTTTTCCACATGTTCCCTGGGCTCGGAGAGTCCAGCCGGGGCCTACAAACTGGGGGGACTGGCGCCAGGTGCTGCAGGGCAAAGGATCCCCTCTCCCACTTACAGCTCGTTGGAAGGGGCTGAGAGGGGGTGGAGGCAGGAGCTAAGCTGAGGGGTGCAGCATGGGAAAATTAGTCCAGCTGGGGGGGGAGGGGAGATAGCAGCAGATGGGCACGTCTTAGGGTTCGCAGTGTTGTCGTAGCCGGGTTGGTCCCAGGGTATTAGAGACACAAGGTGGGTGAGGGAATCTCCACTAGTGGACCCACTTCTGTCGGTGAAAGAGACCCGCTTCCGAGCTCCTCCCCACGGCTGGGCCCGGAGAAACGCTCCGTGGCGCTCACCAGCGGAAGTTGGTCCGATGACAGCGGGTGCCTCGCCCACCTGAGGCTGGTGCTTGGAAGGGCTGGGCTGTGGCGTGGGGGAGGCTGCATGGCCCTAGTCTGCCTGTTGGAGTGGGGTGGGTAGCAGAGAGGGGTTTCACCGTTGTAATGGCCCCGTGTCCCATCGGATCGGCATGATGTGGACCCTAGAATTCATGCAGCGCGATGGCCCCCCTCCCCTCCCTGCCCACGTCAACCAGCGCAGGATCCCGTGTCATTACTGATGTCTCTTGATTCTATTCAGTCTGTTTTACCCTACACACCAGTTTCTGAGGTCCTTTGGGGGTATCGACGGGAGGGGAAGGAACTGAGGGTTTGGGCACCCCGGGCGGGGGCGTATGACTGATGGGGGTTTTGATGAACAGGGAGGGGCTGTCTGTTTTCCCTCTCCCCCCAACTTTCCCTGGGGAATGACCGTTCAAATTCTCCAGCATCCCTTAATCGCTACCGGCTGCCGTCCCTGCTCAGGATCTGCCAGTGCATCCAACCCCTTAGTTGGCTGTTTCTCCTAAAAAGATCAGCAGTGAAATGGTTAATTTACATGGCAGTTGTTAGACTTCAGAGTCAACGCTCTTGTTTAGAAGGGCGGAAGGAATTTGTGCCTCTCAGAGCAATGGTGTCAGGCTCTGTGCAGACAGGTATGGGCTGCTTCCTGGCTCCCGGCCTGAAGGGTCACTTCACAGCCATCAGGGCTAGAGATGTGAGGGGCCGAGTCTTGTTCGCAGGGCTCTTTGTGCCGATCTAGCAGCATCAATGGGGCTTAAAAGTGGTAGTGAGGGTAAAGGAGAATCAGGCCGAGGAGCTGAAATCCCAGTGCAGAATCTGCCCCCGTTTACACAGCCGCACGAGGCCACTGCATGCGCCGCTCTCAATCAAGGGCAGTGGCTGGTTTTGCTGGGCCTTCTTTACAAATGAAGGAAAGAACCCAGCTTGACTCTCAGATCCCAGGGATAAAAAAGCCAGGCGGGGGAGACTGACCCTCCCCATTACCTTGCTTGCCAGTTGAGCACCTGTTGACCTGCACCAGCTGACACCCAATAACCCCCAGGGCCATTTAGACGCTGTCTCTTCGGAAAGGGGCTTGAACTCCGATCTGGTTCCTCAGCTCAGACCCCTATGGACAGGCAGATATTTTCGCTATGACAGCGCCCGCTCTGTCATAGGGGCTTCTCGAAGGCCGCAGGAGCTATGGCATGGTCATAGACCAAGGACAGACAAATCGAAAGAGGTTAGGGAAAGAGGTATGGACCACTGGATTTTTTTTTCCGCCGAAGCTGCCTAGATTTTGACCCAATTCCCATCCAGCCGAATGGGAATTTGGCTTCTGCAGGTCAAGCTTCACCAAGGATCAGTTGGCTGGATTCAGCCCCAAAGAGAAGGGGAGGAGCCTACATGCAGATGAGGGGCGGGGCCTACATGAGGGGCGGGGTTTGTGTGTGAGGGGAGGGGCTTGGCGGATGATCCGACCATGTGCTGCAAGGCTGATCTGTTCCAAAAGCAGCCACTGATTTGGGGAGGGAGGTGTGCTGTGATTTTGGAGGGGACCCCAACCTGAGACCGCTCGGGGCCTGGTTTTCGGAGGGTGCTGATGGTTCCCGTTTCCCAGCTGGAGGTGCCTGGCACTTGTGAAAGCCAGACTCCCGCTTCCTCTCCTCAGATGTCCCCCGTTTAGGGTCCCACAACTGGAGATGCCCCAAAATTGAGAGGCTGCACTTGGAAAAAACGTGGCCTTAAGGCATGAGGTGGTTTTTGTTGACTTATCAAGCATCGGTCTAGACCAGGGACTGCGACCCACTCCCCCGCCCTGCACATAGTGCTAAATGGAGAGGGGAGAGGGTCATAAGAAAAGCCACAGTGGGTCAGAGCGATGGTCCATCTAGCCCAGTATCCCGTCTTCCCACAGTGACCAATGCCAGGTGCTTCAGAGGGAATGAACACAACAGGGCAATTAGTATGTGATCCATCCCCTGTCATCCAGTCCCCGTTTCTGGCCGTCAGAGGTTTAGTGACACCCAGTGCATGGGGCTGCGTCTCTGACCATCTTGGCTAATAGCCATTCATGGATTTATCTAGATCTTTTTCTGAGCCCCTAGAACTCAACTGGATGGGGGGCAGGATAAGTCCTGGATAGATAAATGGGGGACACAGAAGTTCCCTGGTGTGGAAAAGGGGGTCATGGGCATGGGAAAGTATGGGAATCCCGGCTCAACGTCTTTCTGGTTGGTGCCTGTTACAACCGGTGGAAATATTTCCATCCAAACAGCTTTTTTTGTCCTACCCCCCAAAAGACTTTTCAGCCAAAATGGCACTTGTTTTCCAGGGTCTTCGATGGCCAACATATTTTCAGGGTGGGGGGTTTTCAGGGGTGGTTCCCCTAGTCCCGTTTTTTACTCCCTTTTCAGGGAACCCCAAAAGGAAAACATCAACTAAATTGGGTTTACTTTCATTAACAAAACCAAAAAAAACGAAACAAAAATCCCAACAGCCCTGTCCAAACAAACTTCCTTGGAAAACTAAACAACACAAAACAAATCTTCTCCCAGGTCTGATCTGCAGAGACCCTGGGGTTTTTTGTTTTTTTTGCCTTTCTCTGCAGCATGGCCACTTGCTGGTTTGAAGTAGAGGAAAGGGTGGATTCTCTGTAACTTTACATCAAGCTCGGAGGATGTCAGTAACTCAGCCAGAGGGTACAGGAGTGGGTGGATGAGGTTCTGTGGCTTGGGACGTGCAGGAGATCAGGCTAGCTGGCTAGAAGGGACCATCCTGATCTTAAATCTATTGGGATTTATTTTTTGTCTCATTCCACGTTTTTCTTTGGAAAATGTTCCTCCTTTTCCAACCAGCCCTCTGGGCTAGATTGGCTGCATCCATTTCCTGATCTGCACAGCATACATTGATAGAAAGTAGGACCACAAGAGAGCATTGGCTGGCTTGGGAATTGGTGGGACCTCAGTTTGCCCCAGTCTCCACCTGCGGTGTGCATCAGTTTAGTCCCCTGAGGTCTGAGATGGGGGGTTTTCATGGATTCCCAGGCAAGAAGAGCGTATAGAATAACGTAGCTGAAGTTGACATACTTAGCTCAACTTAGCGCGGTGTCTTCACCGCGGTGAGTCGACTGCTGCCGCTCCCCCATCGACTCTGCCTGCGCCTCTCGCGGCGCTGGAGTCCAGGAGTCGACGGGAGAGCACTCAGGGGTCGATTTATCGCGTCTAGACTAGACGCGATAAATCGATCCCTGCCGATGTGGCGGGTAGTGCAGACACACCCCCGGTCTGAATGTGTCTAGCTTCAGCTTCCAGCCCATTGGGTCGTGTTAGACCTGCCTCTGCTAGGCTGAAGAGCCCAGGATCAAATATTTGTTCCCCGTGCAGGTACTGACAGCCTGGGATCAAGTCACCCCTTCACCTTCTCTTTGTTAAGCGAAATAGATCGAGCTCCTTGAGTCTCTCGCTACCAGGCAGGTTTTCTAACCCTCTGATCATTCTCGTGGCTCTTCTCTGACCCCTCTCCGATTTACCAACATCCTCCTTGAATGGTGGGCACCAGAACCGGGCACAGGATCCCAGCCGCAGTCGCACCAGGGCCAAACACAGAGGGGAAATAACCTCACTGCTCCTCCTCGAGATTCCTGTTCATGCATCCCAGGCTCATGTTAGCACTTTTGGCCCCAGCGTCGCACTGGGACCTCACGGTCAGCAGGCTCTTTGGGAGTGAATATCTTTCAGTCGCTGCTTCTCAGGAGAGAGGCCGCCATCCCGTAAGTAGGGCCTGCATTCTGAGTTCCCAGATGTATACGTCTTCCATGTAGCTGCATCAAAACCCATATTGTTTGCTTGCTCCCGGGTTATCAAGCCGTCTTAGGGCTTGTCTATACTTACCGCGCTGGTTCGGCGGCAGGCAGTCGAACGTCTGGGTTCGATTTATCGCGTCTTGTCTGGACGCGATAAATCGAACCCAGAAGTGCTCACCGTCGACTCCGGTAATCCTGCTCGGCGCGAGGAGTACGCGGAGTCGACGGGGGAGCCTGCCTGCCACGTCTGGACCGCGGTAAGTTTGAACTAAGGTACGTCGACCTCAGCTACGTTATTCGCGTAGCTGAAGTTGCGTACCTTAGTTCGAATTGGGGGGTTAGTGTAGACCAGGCCTTATATGGAGATATACCTATCTCTCAGAACTGGAAGGGAAGGGAATTGAGTCCAGCCCCCTGCCTTCACTAGCAAGACCAAGTACTGATTTTGCCCCAGGTCCCTAAGTGGCCCCCTCAAGGATTGAACTCACAACCCTGGGTTTAGCAGGCCAATGCTCAAACCGCTGAGCTGTCCCTCTCCCCCCCCCCGCACTCAAGTCAGTAGGCTCAATATTGGGGGTTCTGGAGGGATAGCTCAGCGGTTTGAGCATTGGCCTGCTAAACCCAGGGTTGTGAGTTCAATCCTTGAGGGGGACATTTAGGGATCTGGGGCAAAAATCTGTCTGGGGATTGGTCCTCCTTTGAGCAGGGGGTTGGACTAGATGATCTCCTGAGGTCCCTTCCGACCCTGATCTTCTATGACTGTGGGTGAAGTGTAATGGCCTGTGCTATCCAGGGGTCAGACTGGCCGATCTAATGATCCTTCCTGGCCTGAAACGCCATGAAATCATCTCATCTGCCTTCCTGTAGCGCACGGGCCGTTCGGGTTCACCCAGATCCCCCAGTGCTGAGCCCAGCGACGCGAGTTTGGCTGAAGCGTCTCTTCCTGAAAGGCAGCCAGCCGAGAGCCAAAGAGGTTGATTCCAAGGGCGGGTCAGCCGCGTGGTGATTAAAAACAAATTTGTGCCCGAGTTTATCTGGCTTCAGCTTGGTTCTCGAACTGCCTCTCTTCACCAGCTGCTCCACCTCTAAGGACTTCTCCTTCCTTGGAGGTTTTTAAGGCCCGGCTTGACAAAGCCCTGGCTGGGATGATTTAGCTGGGAATTGGTCCTGCTTTGAGCAGGGGGTTGGACTAGATGACCTCTTGAGGTCCCTTCCAACCCTGATATTCTATGATTCTATGATTGTCCAATCACACAAAGGGGGTGCGTTTTCCCCAGTCCCGTACGGGAAGTGGAATCAGCTATAGCGGTATAAGGCCCCATTATCCTGAATGGTGTAATTACATCCGCACTTGGGCTTGTCCTGGTCAAAGCAGATGGGTAAAAAAAATCACCCCCCTGACGGACGTAGCTGTTAGCGGTGTAAAAGCAGTCTCTGTAGTAGCCTAAAATATTTTCTCTCCCACGTCTACGTCACTGACAGTTTGCAGGTGCCCCAGCCTTTGGGGGAGCGGTAAGTAACGCAGAGCCCAGGGCATGAATTCAGGGCCATCTGGGTGGCTTGGTAAACTGGGTGCACGCAAACAATGTGTGTTTTAATACGGCTGAGGGCGCCGGAACTGGGGGGGTGGGGACAGGGGACTATGCCCTCCCACTTCCTACTGGCCGTAAGAGCGAGTGATAGGCGGGGGAGGGGAGAGGAGCAAGCAGGGGGTGGGGCCTTAGGGAGAAGGGGTGGCACCGCTGGCCCCCACACACACTTTTAGGGACCTTCCCTCGCTCCTGAATATGGCTAAATGCAAATGCGTACATCTAGGAACAAAGAATGCAGGCCGGACTTACCGGATGGGGGCGGGATTTTGACTGTGAAAAGATTTGGGGGTGATGGCGGATAATCAGCTGAGCGTGAGCTCCCAGGGCGACGCTGGAGCCGAAAGAGCTGAAGTGACCCTGGGATGTATAAACGGGGGAATCTCGAGGAGGAGCAGAGAGGTGATTTTCCCTCGGGATTTGGCATTGGTGTGACCGCTGTTGGGATCCTAGGTCTGGTTCTAGTGCCCACCATTCAAGAAGGACGTTGATAAATTGAAGGAGGTTCAGAGAGGAGCCGTGAGGATGATCAAAGGGTTAGAAAACCTACCTGGTCGTGAGAGACTCAAGGAGCAAAATCTAGTTCGCTTCACAAAGAGAAGGTTCAGGGGTGACTTGATCCCAGTCTATCAGCACCTCCATGGGGGAACAAATATTTAATAATGGGCTCTTCAGTCTGGCAGAGAAAGGAATAACACGCTCCAATGTCTGGAAGTTGAAAGTAGCCAAGTTCAGACTGGAATTGGGGTGTACGTTCTTAAGTGAGAGTCAGTAACCATTGGACCAATTGACCAAAGGCCATGGTGGATTCTCCATCCCTGGCAATTTTTAAATCAACAGTGGGTGTTTTTCTAACAGATCTGCTCTAGGACTTAGTTGGGGGAAGTTCTATGGCTTGTTTTATACAGGGGGTCAGACTTCTGGCCTTGGAATCTATGAACAAAACAATCTAAGGTTGGAAGGTACAGAACCTAGCATCTGGCTGTATCTACAGCACCCAAATTTTCCCCACTGGTTCAGCTCCCCCGGGAGGGTTAAATGATCAGCAGCTACAGAGGGAACAAAATGAATAGTCAGAATTGTTATCATTAGGGTTCAGAGTTAACAGCGGCAGTTGAGAACTGGACGGGATTTGAACTTCTCAGTATAACAGTGGAAGGTGATAATATTTTTTTCTAGGCTTGTATTCCTCCTGTTGCTATAGTTATGAGAGATGTGTGGGTTTCTCATTAGGGCATATTAACTCTGAACCCTAATGATGATGGATTTAAATGTCCAGGCTTGTTAACTATTTTGATGCTGGTCATTTTCCCCTCTGTGGGGGGAGACCCAGTGGGAAATTTGGGTTTTTTTGAGGTTGTATAGACAAGGCTCAAGATGCCTGTTCAAATCTGATTGCTGGCGTGGAGGTATCTGAAGGTTGTTGCCCTCCGAAACTCACATGTGAAACTAGTTGACTCTGCTCCCTGCAGGAGTGGCTATTTCCGAACCCTTCCCAGTTACCCCATTTGCATTTGTTGGTGCTGTCTTCCCTTGGCCGATCCAGAGGAAGGATGGTGTAGGGGTTAGAGCACCAGCAGGAGACCTGCGTTCAATTCCTTTACTTTTTAAAAAACCTCCTAAGAGACTCGCCAGGACATCTAGGGCAGAGCAGGGGAACTGAATGCAGGTCCCCTGAATCCCAGGCTAGCATTCTAACCACTGGGCCATCCTCCCTCCGCATGGGTGGCTAATGTCTATTTTAACCGGTCACCTGCCATTCTAGCCAGCTGCCCTGTTTGCAGACTTCCGGCAAGCGCAGCGTCCTCCGTCCCTTTCGAACACTCCCCTCCCCGTACCTCTTGCCGACCACCACGCGCAAGTCCCAGCTGGGCTGCTCTGTCACCCGGCCCCTTGGGGCCCCCTTTGCACTAGTGCAAAGCGACTGGAGACCACAGGGCCGTTCCCGCCCCGTTTCATCTCACGCCCGCGTCACGCGCACTTGGGCAGGGCTTGGAGGACTGGGTGGCTAGAGCCGTGCCTCCTCGGCACTGGGGCGTGAGCGCGGGATCTGCTTCTGATGCCATCTTCCTGCCCCTGGGCTCAAGTTAGGTCCCAGCCAAGAGACAAGCAGGTGGTAAAAATTTGCGAGGCAGGGGCCTGACGTGGTCTGAGTCCCGATGGGGGTGAGGGGCTCAGCAGGGCTCACGCCTTGGTTCTGTTGCATCTCAGAGCCAGACTATTCTCACATGCACCATTGGGTCAGGTTCCCGGCGCCACATGCAGCTGTTTATACCGGCTGCAAAACGCCCCGCTCTGATCCGCATTTTTGCATCGCTTTCCCCTGCTGGTTAATACCCCCTCCTCCCTCTGGTGTATTTCCAAAGTGTGTCAATGCAGGGTTGGGGGGGGAGAGTTAAGAACGTCCCCACTCCGCTCCGATCCGGCAGTGTTTCAAGGCAGGTGCCGCTGGTGACAAAAGGGGCAGGGATGCATGTGCCAGCCACTTACGGGTAGCTAGCATAGCGGGGCCAGATGACCCAGTGCTCCCGCCACTTCCCGCTGCTCTGCACCCGGGCGCCACGTGCTGTCAGCACAGCCGGAGCTGAGTTGGCATTTGACGCCAGGAAGTCGGCTTTCGTTACATTAGCCCCAGCTGTGCTAGGAGGATATGGAGCTTCTGTTCATGCCGCAGCACCTGAATCCTGCTTGCTGGGGTAAATCCGGAGTGGCTTCGGAACCAGATTTATCGCAGGCAACAGAATATGATCCCAACTTAGAGCAGTGGTTCTTAACCTGGGGTGCACGCCCACCCTGGGGGTGTGAGATGCCCTTTCTGGGGGTGCGAGACAGGCCAGATTTTTTTAGATGGTAAATCATCGAAAACACAAATTAAGCACAGGCATGTAAGTACAACTACACCTCTACCCCGATATAACGTGACCCGATATAACACGAATTCGGATATAACGCGGTAAAGCAGCGCTCCGGGGGGGCGGGGCTGCGCGCTCCGGCGGATCAAAGCAGGTTCAATATAATGCGGTTTCACCAATAACGCGGTAAGATTTTTTGTCTCCCGAGGACAGCGCTATATTGGGGTAGAGGTGTGCTAACAAATTTATTTGAGTATAAGCTTTCGTGGGCTACAGCCCGCTTCATCGGATGCATATAGAATGGAACATATAGTGAGGAGATATATATACATACAGAGAACATGAAAAGGTGGGAGTTGCCCAACCAACTCTGAGAGGCCAATTAATTAAGATGAACTATTGTCAGCAGGAGAAAAAGAACTTTTGTAGTGATAATCAAGATGGCCCATTTCAGACAGTTTGACAAGAAGGTGTGAGGATACTTAACATGGGGAAATAGATTCAGTGTGTGTAATGACTCAGCCATTCCCAGTCTCTATTTAAGCCTAAATTGATTGTATCTAGTTTGCATATTAATTCCAGTTCAGCAGTTTCTCATTGGAATCTGTTTTTTTAAGCTTTTCTGTTGCAAAATTGCCACCTTCAAGTCTGTCCCTGAGTGGCCAGAGAGGTTGAAGTGTTCTCCTACTGGTTTTTTAATGTTATGATTCCTGATGTCAGATTTGTGTCCATTTATTCTTTTGCGTAGAGACTGTCCGGTTTGGCCAATGTACATGGCAGAGGGGCATTGCTGGCACATGATGGCATATATCACATTGGTAGATGTGCAGGTGAACAAGCCCCTGATGGCGTGGCTGATGTGGTTGGGTCCTATGATGGTGTCACTTGAATAGATATGTGGACAGAGTTGGCACCGGGGTTTGTTGCAGGGTTTGGTTCCTGGGTTAGTGTTTTTGTTCTGTGGTTGCTGGTGAGTATTTGCTTCAGGTTGGGGGGCTGTCTGTAAGCGAGGACAGGTCTGTCTCCCAAGCTCTGTGAGAGTGAGGGATCATCTTTTAGGATAGGTTGTAGATCTTTGATGATGTGCTGGAGAGGTTTTAGTTGGGGGCTGAAGGTGATGGCTAATGGCGTTCTGTTATTTTCTGTGTTGGGCCTATCCTGTAGTAGGTGACTTCTGGGTACCCTTCTGGCTCTGTCAGTCTGTTTTTTTCACTTCAGCAGATGGGTATTGTAATTTTAAGAATGTTTGATAGAGATCTTGTAGGTGTTTGTCTCTGACTGAGGGATTGGAGCAAATGCGGTTGTATCTTAGAGCTTGGCTGTGTGGTGTGTCCTGGATGGAAGCTGGAGGCGTGTAGGTAAGTGTAGCGGTCAGTAGGTTTCCAGTAGAGGGTGGTGTTTATGTGACCATCGCTTATTAGCACAGTAGTGTCAAGGAAATGGACCGCTTGTGTGGACTGGTCCAGGCTGAGGTTGATGGTGGGATGGAAATTGTTGAAATCTTGGTGGAATTCCTCAAGGGCTTCTTTTCCATGGGTCCAGATGATGAAGATGTCATCAATGTAGTGCAAGTAGAGTAGGGGCGTGAGGGGACGAGAGCTGAGGAAGCGTTGTTCTAAGTCAGCCATAAAAATGTTGGCATACTGTGGGGCCATGCGGGTACCCATAGCAGTGCCGCTGACTTGAAGGTATATATTGTCCCCAAATGTGAAATAGTTGTGGGTGAGGCCAAAGTCGCAAAGTTCAGCCACCAGGTTTGGCATGTAACTAGTTCACAAAACTGGTGGGGGGGGGGGGTTGGGGAAATTCAGGGGGGGTGTAGGGAAATTACTGTACAAGGGGGAGGCGTGACTGCACTCGGCTATTCCCCCAGCTGCTGTATGGGGCCAGGTTAGGGCTGCTAGGGGATATGCAAACTCCTGTATTGGGGCTGATGGCCCTCACTAAAGAGCCCCCAAGCGATAGCCCAGAGCCAGACCCACCAGGACCTCTTGGCGATAGGAAAATAGACGGAGGACTGATGGAGCCCCCATGGGGTGACAGTAGGCAGCGCAGCCTCGGGAGCGGGAGAAACAGAGATAAAGCCAGGGTCTGCCTCTATCCAGAGCAGCCTTGATAGTTTTGTCCCCTTTGGGTCCAATCCTGCCCTGCCTCGCATCTCTGCAGCAGCAGCGGGGCCAGGTCTGTTGCTCCGGGGAGTCGGTGGATCTGCGAGCCCGTCTCTAACCCCAGTCTGAGGTTCCCCTTTTAGGCAGACCCCAATGCACTGGCCTTGCATCGCCTGGCTCTGGCAGGGGAGGGGAAAGAGGGGGCCGTGGCAGCGCGAGCTAGGTGGTCTCAAGGGCTTGCACCTGGCACCTCCCATTGCCAGGTGGGTGGGATGGATTCTCCGTTGTCCTCTGGCAAACAGGGGCTACAGACGGCTTAGGACAAACCCCATATCAAGCCAGCATGGGGCCCGTGTCCCTCGCTAACAGCTGAACCACGGCGAGCGGTTTGTGGGCCGCTCACTGGCTGCAGCCTCACGGAGCTGCCCCATCAGCTCAGGCAGGGCGGGGTGCGTGTGTTTGGATCCAGGAAGCTGCCGGTTCAGTCCCGGCAACAGGCAAGAGCTGCTTTCCCCACTGCCGGGCGACCTGGGAGCACAGGTTCCCTGCTGGAGCTTAGACCTGCAAGGCACCACGAGAGGATGGGTGCTTGATGGAGTAAGTGGGGGTCTTGCCTGGGTGGGGATCTTTTAATAATGTGGCATTGCACATGAGGCAGTGTTGTCCACTGAGTGGAGCAGGAGTCAGAGATCCCGGTTTCTCTCCCCAGCTCCGGGAGGGGAGTGAGATCTAGGGGTTAGAGCAGGATGGAGGGAGGAGACAGGACTCTTGACTTCTCTCCCTAGCTCTGGGAAGGGAGTGAGGTCTAGTGGTTAGAGCAGAGGGGGCTAGGAGACAGGACTCTTGGCTTCTCTCCAAGCCAAGAGGAGGGAAGTGAGGTCTAGGGGTTAGAGCAGGGAGGCAGGACTCCTGGGTTCTACTGCCAGCTCTTCTGTGATTCATCGGGTGACATCATGACAACCACTTCGTGCCTCAGTTTCCCCACCAGCGGTATGGGGATAATGATGCTGACTCTTGGAGGCTTCAGGAACTAACGACTCCAGCTCACTGGGCTGAAAGGGGCCCCGTTGGGTCTATGCAGGGCAGAGAGCGGGAGTGGAGGGGTATAAAGCAGCCAGGGTTCCTGCCCTGAGCTGGAAGGGGAAGATAAGTCCCGTGAGAAGGTTGGCAATTGCTTTACGCCCCCATTGCACCATGGAGAAACTGAGGCACAGAGAGGGGCGGGGACTTGCCCAGGACCAGAGTGAGAATCAGGGGCCGGGGCTGGAATAGAAACCAGCAGTCCTGCCTCCCAGCCCCCTGCTCTAACCGCTAGACCCCACTCTCCTCCCAGAGCCAGGGAGAGAACCCAGCAGTCCTGCCTCCCAGCCCCCTGCTCTAACCGCTAGACCCCACTCTCCTCCCAGAGACCCTGGGGGAGACCCTGAGGTCTGGCCTGCCCTGTGCTTTCCCTGCACACAGCAAAGTGCTGCACAAACCGTTTAACCCCATACGTGCTGGAAAGTGGCTGTGAATGCCCTTATCCCATCAGGAGTTGCATCCCCCTGGTTCTTGGGGACATCCTCCCGTCCCCTCAAATCCCTCCCCAGGGCCATGCATTTCCCACACAACCCTCTTCCTAGAAACCCATCAGGGGAGCTGCCTGCTGTGAGGTCAAAGGGAGAACAGCTGCGGGGGTGTGCTAGGATCGGGGGTGGGAAGGGAATGGAAGGGGGGCCACAGCTGCAGGTAGGGAGGCGGGGGATGGGGGGGAGAGGCATCTCCACCATCTCAGTGCAGCTGCCCGGCTCGTGGGTGCTTTGTGTGAGGGCAGGAGAGCGAGCGAGCTCCGGCGGGGACTGGCTCGGCCTGGGCACTACCCAGCCCTGCCCAGCGGGAGGCAGTACTGAGACCAGCTCAGCCCGGCCTCCAGGGGCTGGGATATTGGCCCTCCGAGGGTGTAGGGGCAGGGGAGGATGCCTTATGCAGGCCCATCGATGAGCGAACTGGACCCAGAGCAGCACGCAGCGCCTGCACTGCTGTGAGAGGCAATGCGGGGTGTGTGCCACCCTGCTGTGTGTGTGTGGGGCGGGGGGGAGATCTAAATGTGGGTGGGGTCTGTATTTGGGGGGACAGGTCTTCCCCAGTGAGGAAGAGGCTGATGGGAGTCTGGAGGACGGTGGGGTCCCTGGGCTTGCAGCTTCCAGACCCGAGACCCAGCCCCGCCCCTGTGGGATTTTACTGGGGGTGTGTGTTCCTGTGTGATGCGGAGCCCACATGCCCACTGGGCCAAAGGACAATGGGGAGGGGAGGATGCTGAAACACTGGACCCCCAGGGGATATAACACTTGCTTGGTGCATGGCATTCCCCGCCCCCGCCAGCCTCCGGCAGCAGTAGTGAGCTGTTATCCTCCCCTCAGACTGGCCACCCGGGGGAAGCTAATGTGTTTACACTGCCGCTGGAGGGAAAGCTGAGTGGGGCATGCAGTGGGTGCAGCAACAGCAGTGGGTGGGGCCACGGGCGAGGATGTGGGCGTGTTAAACCCAGCCCCAGCCGCAGGGGCCTGGTGCTGCTGTCCCTGAGTGGGAGCTCACCCCCACGCGTCTCCATCCCATTCAGGGCTGCAGCAGCTGAACTTACTATTCTTATTTATTAGGTGTATTACGGTAGCCCCTGGGAACCTGAGTCATGTGCCAGGTGCTGTACATTTTTATTGCTATTAGGTGTATTACGGTAGCACCTGGGAACCGAAGTCATGTGCTAGGTGCTTATGTTTTTATTGCTATTAGGTGTATTATGGTAACCTGGGTGATCATTGTGCAAGGAACCAGGACAATGGTGAAATGGGCCTCAGAGCAGGCCTGGGGTCTCCCAAGATTTGTCAGCCTGGGTGGGGGCGTGGCGAGGATGCACCTGGCTTTGCAGACCCCGCTGAGCAGCGGGGAGGCGTGGTGAGTGAATCCAACCCCCCGAGTACCCCTCTGTTTGGAAAACACAGCACCTCTTTCGAAGGCTGCTTCTGCCAGATGACAGCTCCTTTAAACACCTGCCAGAGCTTCCCTGAGTTGTCTCACAGTGCCTCAACTTCCACCTTTTCCTTTGGCTTCTTCTCTCTACCGGGCCTGCGGAGGGGGGCAGAATCTAGGGTTACCATATTTCAGCAAGAAAAAAAGAGGACGGGAGGAGCCCCGCCCCTGCCCCTCCCACTTCCTGCCCCCCCAGAACCCCCAACCCTCCCCCCGTTCCTTGTCCCCTGACTGCCCCCTCCTGGGACCCCTGCCCCTAACTGCCCCCCAGGACTCCACTCCCTATCTAAGCCTCCCTGCCTCTTGTCCCCTGACTGCCCCAACCCTTATCCACACCCCCACCCCCAGACAGACCCCTGGGACTCCCACGCCCCATCCAACCACTCCCCACCCCCTCCCCAGAACTCCCAACCCATCTAAACCCCTCTGCTCCCTGTCCCCTGACTGCTCCGATCCATCTCCCCACCCCTGCCACCTGACAGCTCCCCCCCCAGAACTCCCAAACACTCCCCCCCTGCTCCTTGTCCCCTGACTGCCCCCTCCTGGGACCCCTGCTCCTAACTGCCCTCCAGAACCCCACCCCCTACCTAAGACTCCCTGTTCCTTGTCCCCTAACTGCCCCCTCCTAAGACCCCCCCAACTGCCCCCCAGGACCCTACCCCCTACCTGTACCCTGACTGCCCAAAACTTTCTCCACTCCCCCCAAAAAGCCCCCCCCCGTTTCTTGACTGCCCCCTCCAGAACCTTCCTGCCCCCGGTCCCCCTTACCCTGCTGCTCAGAACAGGGTGTTGGGCTCTGTGCAGCCGAGCCGGACACGTGGCTGAGCTCCCCAGCACAACAAAACCCGGTCTGGCCCTGCACAACAAAACCCGGTCCCTGGCCCTGCACAACAAAACCCGGTCTGGCCCTGCACAGTGCTGCCGGACTGGGCTGCAAGGGAGCTGCCGGCTCAGAATGCAGGGCGGATCCGGCTCCTCTCCAGCTGCTCCTGAGTCCAGCCCGGGACTTCCCTGCAGCCCTCCCAGCCGCTCGCTCTGCTAATCCCGGACATTGTGAGTGCTTTACAAATTCCCCCCGGACGCTATTTTTAGCACACAAAAGGAGGACATGTCTGGGTAAATCCGGACGAATGGTAACCCTAGCAGAATCCAGAGTCCCCTGTGCCCAGCAAACGGGCTCCCAGCCAGCTCTGGGCAGCTCCGTCCGGTCCCCCTCCACCTGGCTCCCTGAACCCGAATGCTTTGTATTAGATATCCCCGCCCCCTGGCCCCATCTATGCTGACGGCCCTGATCCCTGGTTCCTGTTTGAGCTAGAGGGAATTCTACCCTATCCTCTTCTGGGGAGGGGCACGAGGGCTGGTGCAGGGGCACAGGGGAGGTAGCTTGGGCCATTTCAGCCCCCCCCCCCCACCGGTGGCATGGGTATGGGGCTGCCCTAGCTGGCATCTCTGCTGTAACTGACCAAGTCTGCCGCCTTGACGTGCCCCTCCATGCCAACGTAGGAGGAGGGGCTTCTGTGCCAGCTCTGCCCCTGAGAGAGAGGGCAGTGCTTAGGTGTGCCTGCCCCTCCCACGCTATCCACCGGCCTAGCTGGCTCAAGGGGGCCATAAGGCAGCGATGAACCTCGCTCGGGGGGGCGTTGATTGAGCAGGGACTTCATGACTTTATACTAAATAGATTTCCCCCCCTCCCCAGGCAGAGGGAGGGGAGGGGAGACTGGCTCCGGTTCTGGGGAAGGGCGCGCTGCCTGCTAGGAAGAGGGGCGGCCAGAGTTGCTAGTGAATTTTGCGTCTGCGCGGCCCATTATCCCGCTGCGTCTCTGCCTCCGGAGGTCGGGGCACAGGAGCCGGTGCCAGAGCAGGGGAGCCGTGCCATTAGGAGCGAGGCTTGCGGGGAAGGTGTGGAGTTGCTTGGCCTAGGAAAGGATCATTTGGGGTCCGGCTATAGAAGTTACAGCTGAGAGGCAGTCTTACCTTGTGGTTAAAGCATGGGGCTGGGATGCGGGAAACCAGGGTTTAGTTCCCAACTCTGCCACAGGCTACCCTGCATTGGGCAGGTCTCTCTGTACCTCAGTTTCCCCATCTGAAGGAATAACCCTTCCTTTGTTCGTCTTGTTGAGCTAGTTTGTAAGCTGTTTGGTCCAGGGACTGTCTCTCACTTAGCCTCTGTCATGATGGGAGCCCCGCTCTCAGTTGGAACTGCTAGGCAAAGCCATAATAAACTACAGGTACACTGTCTAGATCTGATGGAGTGTTTTCGGCTACAGTTTGTTCCCCAGGGCTTGATGAGATCTCAGACCTTCTTTTAGGGGAGACTGTTTTTCAGCCACTTAGGTAGGAAAGAGCTGAAATTCTGAGTGAGAGGATCATAACAATAACCCCAGAACAACTTAATAATAACAACAACAATGTCTGTCTGTCTGTGTGCCTGGAACATCTTTTAATATCTTCTGGGAAAGAGCTAAGTGGGTTCTATTGACTCATGGAGGCAGGTGGTTGTATATAAAAGCTCTTTGGGAAGAGAGGACCGAGGGGGTGGGCTGAGCGGTCTGGAAGGAGGAACTCTCAGATGTAGGTTGTGTTTGTGGCGCATACTGGGATGGGTGCTTGCTCGGACATGATTACAGATCACATATCAGACAGTGATATTGACACGGCAAGTCTGTGTTGTACGGACTGGGATCTGCATCCTGTGGGAAGGCGTAATAGACCAAGATCCTGTTCATGCTTTGCCATGGGGTAAGAACGGAGTTGGGTGAGAGAAGAGGTCTTCGCTTTGAACATCTCAGTTTGTCTTAGAGCTGGGGAAAATGTTCTCTAGATTCTCTGTGGAAACCAAGTAAAACATTTTTGACTTTTTGTGTGGAATCTTCTTTTTATAGAAAGAAGAACAAAGCAAAACATTTTTCTTTTTCCGTCCCTTGCTCCCTCCCTCCTTGAAATGGTGCAGGTGAAGAGGAGGGATGGGAGGTGGGAAGCTAAATTTATTCTTTTGTTTGGTTTCTGAAAACTTTCTTAGTCGCAATGTTTTTCAGGGGGGAAAAAATGTTTCATCCGGCTTTAAAGTATCTGATGCTGCAAAAGACACATGTAGTGACAGATTCTGTGGTGACTTCAGTAAGGGGGTCACGTGTACAGCAGGGGTCACATGGGGGCAGGATTGGATCCAGATTATGTTAACAGTTTTTAAATGTCGGAATCATTTGCCCTTTCATAAACCAGCCATCTGAGAGCGACCCCTCTCAGCCAGCTTTGTCTCCGTTTTATGGTTGAGGAAGCGATTGACTTAAATCGTCTCAGGTCACACACTGCATTAGTGGTAGAGCTGGGGACAGATCCCAGGAGTCCTGACTCCCAGCCCTCCCTGCTCTAACCACTAGGTCTACTCCCCTCCCAAATCGAGGAAAAAGAACCTAGACATCCACCTCCTTAATCCCTTGCTCTAACCACTAAACTGTGCTCAAGGAAGCAGTGTCATTAAAGCTGTCTGTTAGGTGGGACTCTGCACACAAGATCACGGGTTAATTAAAATTATGCTGTGACTTCAAGTGTACAGTAACGGATCCGAATGCTGGATCAGTCCTTACAAGGCTGACTACTGTGTGTTGGCCCATTAGTGCAGACCACGTGGTATGTACGAAGTCTGTTTCCTACCAACTGAATCCGAACATATTCTGTGGGGCGTATAAGAAAGGTGTAAGCAAAGGGAGAAGAGACGCGTCAGAGGGGATCTGAAAACAGATGGGCAGCAGGGTGAGAGAGAGGCGTAGATTATCAAATAATAATCTTCAGTCACTGGGATCG